>NC_140977.1:35535731-35683081 GCF_056783735.1 Eptatretus burgeri | reverse complement strand
AGAGATAGAGAGATAGAGAGATATAAGATGGGTGAGGCGAAAGATCCTTAATCTAGCCGTGTATAGGTCTGTTAGTAGGGAAAGAATACTGGTTCTGGCTCACTTTTCCCCATGTAAATGAATGGGGGATTTTCAGCCATGAAATTTTTCTTTTTTTTCCCCTAAAAAAATAAATCCCCTTTTTAGCCCAAGGTATATTTATTTGTCTCCCCTTTTGACCTGGAGCCTGGTGTTGGCTTAGTGGTTAGGGTGGCGGCTTGGGATCCCAGGGTCCTGAGTTCAAGCCCCGTTGGCTGCTGAATTAACACCAGGGGTTGACTCAGCCTGCCATCCTTCCGAGGTCGGCGAAATGAGTGCCAGTGTACTGGTCCCGGTGTATGCCCCGGTTAGAATAGGTGTACCATATCCCTGTGTGTCGTAAGAGGCGACCAGGGTTGGTGTCAGGAAGGGCATCTGGCCATAAAACATTGCCTCAAGAAAAAGCCAAACCCCTGCACAGCAGGGAAAAATGGCTGTAAAAACGGTCATTTTTTTATTTCCTCTTTTAACCTCGGGGCTCTCTATTCAAATAGCCCATACAACAAGATAAAGATTTGTTAAAGGTGATTCTAAAGAAATATCTGAAAAGTCTAAGTCCCGGGACACTCTTTATCAAATAACCCATACAACAAGATAAAGATTTGTTAAAGGTGATTCTAAAGAAATGTCTGAAACGTCTAAGCCTCGGGACACTCTTTATCAAATAACCAATGCATATTGTTTAGCTCACTCATTGAACCTATAAACATTTGTTCATTCTCAAATTCCTTCAATAGTTTAATTTTCTTTGCACAATAATCCCCATCTAAAATATTGAAAAACAAAACATTTGAATCTTTATATTTTTTAAGATACCCCTTTTGTGCCATTACGAAATGGTAAACTTCTCTTCATGATCTCATCTGGCCACCGCCCGAGTTGCATATCATTTTGATATTGTAGTAAATTATTTTTCCATTGCTCAATTGATAACCATCAAATTTTTCAATCCATTCAAACATATTTATTATTTTCTTTACATCCTCTAACTTATTGGTTTTTAAATTGATTCGCATATTTGTTTTATTTACCTTTGTTTTTTTTTTTCAATAAGACTTATTTGATATTTTTCACATTCATTATGTTTTCCATTTATATACCAAGACTGAGATTTTCTCCACTCTTTAGTTTGACTAATACTTGGTTCGACCATTTATATATTGTGAAAAACGCGGCGGTAGCCCTTAAAAACCCTAACCCATCTTCCCATCGTTAAAACTTGTGTCCATATGGAACACAATCTATTCTATTCACTCTATCATACAATACCCATATGGAACACAATCTATGCCATTATCTAAAATAAATCTCTTATCATCAAAGGCTCCTAATGCCTTTTTATTTACTTCTTCACTATATATCTTATGTTTATAACTTCTTATTGTATTCATTTTCCTATATTCTTCTTTCTTATTCATCAAACAATTATAATAATTTCTAAAAGTTATTGATTTCTTTATTACATATTTCTTTATTCCCTTTAACCTTTTTATCAATCTGATCACCATACTTATAAGCATATGCCTTTGCTCTCAATCCAATAAACTCACTCATTACTTTTCCACCCAACTCATCCTTAAACTTGCCAATAACCTTTTCATTCTTTTTGAAAATAACTCACTCTTCTTACTAAAATTACTTGTATCATATACTCCAATGTTTTTCTTCATATCTTTATAAACATCGTCAGTTTTTATATCTAGAATAAAACTATCAGTGTCCATATACAACAATGAAACATTTTCACCATACTCTTTCTTTAAATCATTATACAAATAATCATACATCAATATCTTTGATAAATCAAGAACTGCTGTTCCAATATAAATTGGTTTATCCATGACAATACTTTCCTTTTTCATATGAATAGCAGAAAAGTTCTCTGAAAAACCTCTTCTCTCTCAAAACTTGGTTTATTTATCAATCTAGAAGCTTCTTTCCAAGATGTTGCAAATCTAATGTTTTGCCTGTTTCTAACATTCTCCATTGTCTTTCCAAAGACAGCATTATTCATCAATTTATAGAATTCCCCTTCAAATTTTACTTTTGTATTTGTTCTCATATCTGTATTGAATTTAATATACTTTTTCATCCAAGGACTTTGTTTAAATTTTAAAACTCTATGAATTTTAGCTACTCTCAACCCAGCAGATAAATATTGTCTCAAGTTCCTTTGATGCAAAACATATCCCTCTTTATCATAGAATGTTGTTAATAACTTTTCTGTTGATTTGCCTTTAATATTAAAACTTTTATGATAATCACTGAACCATTCTTTCTTTGGAGTTTCTTTCTCACATGCAAAAGGAAGGTCTTTATGCTTATTATGAAGATCACTCGGGTACTTCAAATCAACTTCAAAATAATAACCTTCTTCTTTGTCATTCAATTTCTCTTGAGAAGAAATAACAATATTCATCAAAGCCTTTTCATAATCCTTTTCTTCCACCCACTCTAATTTACCATAAAGGCCCGGTCACACCTTGACGTTTTAGCCAACGTATGCCGATTTTTGAATTTTTTTTCCAAAACGCTGGCACACGTTGAATACGTTATGGGTAAGTTTTGATAACATTGAGAGCACGCTGGCATACGTCGTAGTACGTTGCCATACGTCGTTGTACGTTGGCTTTAAACGTTGTACTTTTTGGTTGTCCTCAAATTTTTTCATGCTTGAAATTTCACGACGTATGCCGGCGTATGACTCACACGTTCCGCTACGCTGGCCACAAGTTGTAGGCACGGTCTGCGATCGTTGACAGACGTCAACACATGCTACTTGTAAGTTAATCATAAGTTGAGACACGCTGAGGTAATGTTTGGAGTACCCGAAACTTATTTCCTACCTATGATTAACGTGTTGTTGGCACGTTACGCGATCGTTGCCACACGTCGACCGACGTTACTTTAAAGTTACTCATAGGCTGAAAGACGTCGGTATAATGGATCGTCCTTGCGTCAGCGTCCACGGCCATGGCCAGGACACTTATTTGCAGCATTCTTCAAACTTTTCTTCGGCATGATGAGGATGTTCACACTTCGATGTCTAGCTTGGCTATGATTCCAATTGTCCATCGGCAGCGTCTATTTAAAATAGTCGAGTGTGAGCGTTTTAACACGTTCAGAAGAAACGTTTCAAATTTCCAAACCCCAGCGTCAAAAACAAAAAACAAAAAAAAACAAAGGCGAGTGACAGCAATTTAAATCGTTCATTGTAAACAATGAAACTAGCTGAGTGGTACCATTTAAAAGTCGTTGAGTGTAAAAAAAATCGAATTGTTGAGCGCAAGCGTCTACTTTCAATAGTGGAGATGTAGCCATTTAAATCGTTGAGTGGCAGCCTATGAACCTACCCGTGGACACGCGGACGCAAGGAGGATCCATCATAACCCACACCCTCCCCCTCACACTCACCTACTACTGCCAACATGAACAAACTACTACTAATACTAATACTAATAGTAATACTGATACTGATACTGTTACTGCTGACATGGACATCGACTCAAAAAGGACTCGAAAACACTGTTGGGTTCCCCTTTTATGAACACCATTTTTATATACCAATTCCCAAAACCGCTGGGAACACGTCTTTATATGGCAGTTGTAAGCTAGAAACACATTCATTTTTTTTTTTGTCGACCGGAAGACGTCATTGGAATACGTCTACATACGTCGATGTGTGTTGGGGCTACGTAAAGAATTGGTTCAAAGCACGTCAAACATAAGTTAGAAATAAGTTTCGCGTAAAAAAGACATTACCACGACGTGTTTCGACTTATGAGTAGCTTATAAGTAGCCTTTGTGGACGTGTGTAAGCGTCCACATATCGTGTGTAAAACTTATCCCCATCGCATGCGGAACGTGTGTCATACGCCGAGTACGTCGTAAAATTTTGAACATGTTCAAAATTTCTTGACGTACTCTACTTACTACGACTTATGATAGCGTATTTAGCGTTCTACTCGCGCATACCAAACTTACCCATACCGTATTCGACGTGCCCCAACGTTTTAGACACACTTTTTGTTACGTCGGCATACGCTGGCAAGATCGCCAAGGTGTGACCGCGATGTTGACCCTTCCATTTCTACGGCAGTTATGATTCGAATCGTTGTGCGTCAGCCTTTTAATAGGCTACGTCACAACATCGTCGGCGATGCGTGCAACGCGCTATGCCTAAGTTAGACTATCGTTGGGCATCGGTTGTGTAGGCCGACAACAGGTTCAGCATTCGTTGGTATAAGTTATCTATAACACAACGAAACGTTCTGTGTCCGTTACCAATGCGTTATACAAAAGACCAAGTCGCTATGAATACGTCCAAATCTTAAAAAAAAAACATCAAAAGTTCAACGTAAGCCAGCGTTTTACATAAATTTTAACACGTTGCCATCGCTGGCTAAAACGTCAAGGTGTGACCGGGCCTTAAGGCAGAGATTGAGACATTGCCCATCCATACAAATTATTAGCATCAAAGTACATCAAATAATTACTATCTTTTTCACTCTCATAATTTGGAAGATATTTATTATTTGCTTTAGCATATCTTTTTGAACATACTTGTGATATTCCACCTCTCTTTGACATCTCAATCATCAAAAGCATATCAACATCACTGATTAAATCTATATCTTGTTTTGTCATTTTCAACATTGCACTCCAAGCTAAACCAGGAGCTGTGAAATAGTGGGCAGGATCTAATCCATAACAATTTTTATTATGACAGAGTGATCTAAAAGCTTCAAACACATCAGCTAACAATAAAACATCTGTTTTTAGATACAAATCATGATATTCTCCAAGGTTCTTTATCTTAAATATTTTCCAAATTTCTTGTGCGTGTTTATATTCCTTATCACTTATCTCTTCTTCATAAAGGTTATTATAGAAACTTTCTTTTGAAGGAAGTTGTGTTTCTTTAAATCTCATAAATGAATCCATATAACCATAAGGATAAATTCCCTTACTTGTAAGAATTTTCTCTTTACTTTGAATTTCATTCCTTGTATCAATTTCCTCTCTAGTTAGAATTCCCTCTTTAATCAGAATTTCATCTATAATCAGAATTTCCTCTTTAGTTAGAATTTCATTCTTTGTTCGAATTTTCTGTATAATTAGAATTTCATCTTCAGTAAGAATTTCTTCATTCATTTCCTCATTAATTAGAATTTCCTCTTTACTTTGAATTCTCTCTTTAATCTGAATTTCCTCTTTAGTTAGAATTTCCTCTTTTGGAAAGAATGAATTAAGATTTGGAAAAGAGCCCGTGGAGCTTAGATTTGATGCGAGGTTGGCTAGTGGTGTTCCCATAAACTTGTAAGAATCAAGAAACCGAATACGAGTTATAGGTTTTGTGAATATCATTTTTGTAAATGAAATATACTTTTGACTTGTGTTTGTTATGGCAGAAATATTCCCTGGTGTTTTTGAAAGTTCATTTATAAATAGATGTGTATCATAGTTGGCGCTGTTGTGAAGAAAGACTGGAATAAAAGAAGGTAATTTATAATTAAGATTACAACAGGAATGAGCGGGACCTCTATATTTACCAGTAAGATGACAATGATCCCTAACTTTAGACTCCTCAATTTCCTCCTCACAAATATGACAGATATTGTTCTTTCTAAATTCTAATTTTTCTTCTATGGTTAATTTCATCGGTTCATTTGTTTCTTTCATTAATTTAGTTAGTCTTATACAATCCTTTTCTAATCGTTTTACAAACTCTTGTGAAGCATTTTTTCCACTATACTGTTCAAGTTTATTATACTTTTCTCCAACAGATGATTTGATATAATAACAGAAACCACAAGGAATATGTTTTTGATATTTATTTGTATATGGTTCTTTTGGATTAGGAGAAGCAGCATTTATCTTTTTAAGGATACATTCAAAATCAGCGTATATCACAAATGGGTGCATGATAGATTTATTATAATCTTCAAAAGAAATCTTTTTACCAGGTTTAGGCATTGTAATTACAGCTGATTTATGATTACTACAATATTTTGAATGTTGTTCTAATCGTTCTTTTGTATGAAATGAATTAAGACATCGCTTACAAGGATATATTTTGTTTGCTGTTCTGAATACCTGAGAAGAGATTAATCTTGATAAATTATTGATGCATGTGTAATGTGAATTCTTTCCAACACTAAAATATAAAAGATCAATGTGTGTTTCTTCATTTTTATAGTTGTTTGAAATTTTTAATATTTGAACTTTGTTTGTATCTGTTAATCCATATACATTAATAGAAAGATTATTCTTTTTCTCAAATTTAGGAATATCTGTTAGTGGCATTGGGAAATTAAAATCTTTAATGTCCAAGGTATTCTCATATTTCATATATTGTTTTACTCTTTCTGAATTACATTTTGGTGGATGTAAGTGAGCAAGAACAGACCAGAGAAAACATTTATTATCATTATTCTTAATATTAACAACTGCCTTCTTTCGTTTTATTTCTTTTGGTAATTCAATATAAGAAGAAGCTTTAAGAGGGTTTGATTTTAGAATGTGTATATCTAAAAAGATGATTTTTTAAAATATTGAATCCACTTCCTACCACTGTATTATCAACATCCTCCTCTTGTCTTGATAGTTCTTCAAAAACCCCACTATTCAAAAAATCTTGAAATGATGTTATAAAATGAAGATCTGTCCTCATATAAGGAGTTTGTTCTTCATCTTGTCTTTTCATATTCATTTTCACTCCCATATAAAACTTTAAAGTTTTCATTTCTTTTAATGTCTTTTTAATAAATTTTTCAACATCGGGTTTCACTATTTCAATTGATTCAGCTATTGATGATGGACCGGGTTCTCCAAATTGAAAAATCCTTATTTTTATATGCCCTTTAAATGCCCCATCAGTGTTTTCAATATAATAGTCTCCCTTTACTTTAAACTCATTTTTCTTGTGTTTTTGTGATTGAAGATGCCTATTATAACTACTCTTCAAAACATCCTTTGAGCAGGTATCACAATGTTTTCTTTCCAACTCAAGAGGGGATATTTTGTGAAATAGATTAAATGTGTGTTTGTTGGTTCGGAGGTGTTTTCTATAATGTTTATATTCGTGATTACAAACATCGCAGTATGTTGTATTCACCATATTTATATAATAAAACTTTGCTTAAACTAAAATTTTCTTGATGAAAATTTTGTTTATTTTACAGGTGAATCTGTGCTTAAACTAAAATTTTCTTGATGAAAATTTCGTTTATTTTACAGGTGAATCTGTGCTTAAACTAAAATTTTCTTGGTGAAAATTTCGTTTATTTTACAGGTGAATCTGTGCTTAAACTAAAATTTTCTTGATGAAAATTTCGTTTATTTTACAGGTGAATCTGTGCTTAAACTAAAATTTTCTTGATGAAAATTTCGTTTATTTTACAGGTGAATCTGTGCTTAAAACCATTTTATCCTCCAACTTTTTCACTTAATAAATACAATGTTTCAAGACACAAAAGACAAGTTTCAATCAATCTCTTCATTTGTTAAAGATGCTGAGAAATATGTCAAGGATGTAAAATTGAACAAAGATAAATATAACAACTATTGGATAAAAACAATTATGGTGGATATGATGAGTTCTTCAATTTACTTCAGTGGAAGGGCTTTTAGTATACCTGGAAGAACATCAATTAAGGTATCTCTAACAAAAGTTTCTCCTCTCCTTCTGGCAATATATTCAAAACTAGAAAAAGCAATGAAACAAGAAAAGGTATCAAAAAATAAAAACCTTATGGATGAAGCTTTAGAAAGAAAAGATAAGACCATCTGTAATATGCAAGGAGAAATTTGTATTTTTTTCAACAACCCTAAAGATATAAATCCTGATGAAATAAAGGATGTTAATATATCAGGTGAAATGACATTTCGTTCAATTGTAGTTAAGGATCATTTTAAAATTACCTTTCATATAAAAAATGTAGCAGTTGAATCTGTTAATGAAAAAATGTATATCGATATCGATGGTAATGTTTTTTCTACTAATTAAATGAGCCAATATTCAACTGAAGATTTTGAAGATTATGAGAGTGATTATGATACCGAGAGTTTGCATTCAAACGATAGTTATGACACCGAGAGTTTGTGTTCAAATGATAGTTATGAAAGTACAGATGATTCTGAAAGTATCGAAGATGATATCGAAGATGAATTTCAGTTTAAGTAAAGTTTTACTTTATAAATATGAATAGTTTACTCGATTTTGAGCCTCTTGAATTCCATGATTCTCCATATGACAAATTTGAGAATTGTCCTGCGTGTGAAAGACGGGGATTAAACACAGAGTCAAAAGCCTATAAACAATAATTTTATTATGATTATGATAATTTAATAATTTTCACAAAGTCGAGTTTTCAACCAGAGTATCAACTACTCTCACAAGGTTTTAATGCTGGTCTTCAAAAAGAAGATATAATCGGTTTATTTAAACTTCAAAAAAACCTAAATGATTTTAACATTGAAGATATAATACAACTATTTTGTGATACACAGAGATGTAAAAATAAATCAAAACCGATAACTTGTATTCTGAGTGATAATACGGATGATATACCGTCTCCCCAAGATTTGGATAAATCCAAAAAGAACCTCGTTATCTTTGATGATTGTGTTAATGAGAGAAACCAAACGGTAATGGACAGCTACTACACAAGAGGGAGACATTCTTCTTGTAATTGTATTTATCTTAGTCAATCGTACTTTCAGTTTCCTCGTCGTTCCATCAGAAACAATGCTAATACTTTTATTTTATTCAAGTTAAATTCAATAGATATAAACAATTTTTGGAGAGACAATTGTTCTACATTATGTAGTAAAAAGGAATTTGGGGATTACATGAAACACACGACTGAAAAATATAAATATATTGTTGTGAAACAAGATGAGATATTAAATGATATTTTTCAATAAATAAATGGATGCGAAAGAAAGAGCAAGAAGATTTAGGGAACATCAAGAGTTGGTTTCAAAAGTTGTAAAACAGCATGAAGACATAAAGAAGAAACGCAGACAGAAACTAACGGGCGAAGAAGCATTTGAAAGAAAACAAGAGAAATTTTTTAAACCACTTTTAAAAACTTCCCAAGAAAAAATGAAAGATGTTTCCACAGTTCCCACAGTCGAATATACTCCTAAAAAACTTCAAATGTTAAAAGATTTCAGTCAAATGACGGAGGAAGAATTAGAGCATATTGGAGAATTAGAATATCATGATGAAGAATTATTTCAACAACTGGAAGAGATTTATCAACCCCCTGATTATATTGTGAATGCTGTTCAAAACAATGAATATTCAGCGGATTCAAAAACCAAAGCAGGACTCATTCCAACAGAACAATCAGCAATATTTCATCTTGTTCAAGAAAAGGTATTGATATTTAATGATGAATTAAGGTTCTTGGGTTCTGCTCAACCCCCTGTTAAACTAACTCCGAGATTAATGTTTCTTCTCACAAAAGATGGAAGACAAGGTTCAACTGTGAGGGATGAATCAAAGTATATTGATAAACCATTGGATATGGAAAATAATGATGATAGAGTATATATTGATCTGCTGAACACTCTAAATTATAAGGTTATTCTTTCTGGTAAAAGTAGGAAGAATGAGAAGGAGAAACACATTATTCAGGCTTTAAGTATCCTTGGTTCAGGTGTTAGTTTTCTTCCAAATGACCCACCGCAATTAGTTAATAGACTGTTATTGTTGTTAGGCAGTAAGAAGGCTGGAAATAACAATTGTTTTAATGAAGCATCAGCCATTTTAGACCAGTTGATGAACATGAAAATAATTAATAAATATCAATATAAAGACATTTTATCTCATATTAAATAAGATGAGAAGCACAATCCTTAGTTTCAATTTCACAACAAGCGACCACACATCTTCATTCCCATACCCACTACAACTTGACACAACAAAAGAATATGAGGCATCTTTATTGTCCATGGAAACTTATAATACCTTATTTAATATAACCGAGAAAAATGACAAGTTTAGTTATAATCCAGGAAGTGGATACAAAACGATAACAGTCTCACCCGGAGCATATGAGATTTCTCAAATATCTTCCGAAATTGCTCGTCTTATGAAAGAACAGGGTGATGAACCAAAAAATATTGTTATAAACATTCAAAAACATACTTCAAAATCAACGATTAAAGTTAAAAATAACTACAAGGTTGATTTCACAATTGATAATTCATTTAGAGAGTTATTGGGTTTCTCCTCAAAAAAGATTGAAACTAATGGGACGTTTTACAGTGATAATGTCATTCAAATATCCTCAGGAATAAATTCAGTGTTAATTCACTGTGATTTGATTGATGGTGCTTATAATGATGGAAAAAAAACAAATGCAATATTTTCATTCAGCGCATACTCAACCCCAATTGGTTATAAATTCAATATGGAACCTAAAAATTTGGTTTATCTCCCTGTGTCAGGAAAAACCATACACAGAGTAAATTTTAGGATAACCGACCAAGATAATCGTGTGATTTCTTTTAATGGAGAAGTTATATCTATCAGAATTCACCTACGTGAAGTTTTCCAATTAATAAATACGATGGTTATTGTGAGGAAACACGAGTTGGGAAAATATAAAATAATTACAGGGGATGGGATGGTCCTTTCCCCATACTACAAGGGTGAAGGTATGTATCTTGGTAGAGGATACTATAAACCTAAGAGACAAAGGGGTGTTGGGCATCAATTTAGAGGAGATGGGATAATTGATACTCTCATGGGTATTGGTTCAACTATTCTTAAACATAAAGATCTAATTGGTTCAACTGCTTCTGCTGTGGGAAATGTAGCAGGTGCTGTAAAGAGTATAAAAGATGCACAGAAGCAATCTCATAAATTACAAGCAATAAAAGAAATTAAGAAAGGCAAAACTCAGTTGTCCCCCCAAGAACGACAGAAAATAATTCAAATACTTGGATCAGGGTTTCAAAAGTTTTAACATCTTTTTTTCCTAAATAAATACAAGTATGGAAGCAATTGATAGTATCTATGATTTGGATGACACTATTATTATCTCAAACTCCACTAAAAAAGAAGATTACTTCAACGTAAATGCAATAACTGGAACAGACTGGAATACGAATGGTACAAAAAGTTTTGAAATAAATAATCAACAAACCTATTTGAATCTCTCCGAAAGTTTCTTGTTGTGTAAATTTAAATTCACTAAAGCTGGGAATAACACAAACGCTACACTTGTAAATGATTTCTTCTGGAAAATGTTTGATAGTGTGCGTTTGTATATTGGAACACAAGAAGTTGAAGCGGTTGATTATGTCTCTGCTGTATCTGAAATGATAAAATTTACACTCTATACATTCAGTGATAGAATGGGAAAGGGGTCTGCCGAAGGTTTTATTCCTGATATGTCAACGGGAACAAACACAGACCCTGGATATACTCAAAGGAAAGGAATGTATAATGATGATACAAAAGCAGAAAATAGTTTTACTGTGGCAGTTCCTCTTAAAGGTATATTTGGATTTTGTGATCATGATAAAGTTCTGTATGGTCTTAAAATTAGATTTCAGCTACAGAGGAATGATAATGAAAATCGATTGCTTTTTGGTGTTGGTAGTGCTTTTGGTGAACAGAATAAATTTGTAATTGAGGAGATGAATTGGTATATCAGTGAATATACTCCTAATCTTAAAACAGAAGAGATGTTGAATCGAAGACTTAACTCAAATAAACCACTCAGTGTATCATACCTCAAAAGAAGATGTCAACACGTTAAACTCAATCAAACTACTTACACGTGGAATTTGGGTGTTCTGGAAAGAAAGCCACGATATCTGTGGATCATTTTTAAAAAGCCAGATGGTGATACTGCGACTGATAAGAATAATGCATTGAGTGATAATGCTAAGGTGAAACAACTTCGCGTTTCTCTAGATGGAACATTTTACCCACGAGATAGATTGGAAATTAATTGGGAAAAAATGATTTTGCTGAAGCATACAAGTCTTACCAAAAGGTGTGTGAAAGTAATGGAAATAAAGAACCTATTTTGGATATGACAGCATTTAAAAGTTTGTATACAATCTATGCGTTTGACCTGAGCGCTCAAAAGGAAACTATAAAGTCTAATCGAGTGGATACTTCCCTATACGTTGAAAGAGGAGAGAGTGAAGAAGTTGATACATATTGTTTGCTTTTGGAAGAAACAGAATTGCAGATTAATACAGATAATGGTGTGATGATTAGTCTCACATAATTTTTTGTTAAATAAATGAGTGGCAAAGTACCAACTGGGGTATATGTTAATCAAATCAATCTTCATAAACTATCATCTTGTGTTCAAAATCAAAAGCCTTGTACGATTAACGTTAATACAATTCAGAGAAAAGGAGCAGTAAGAATTGATGTTTTTCTCACAAGAGAACAGGTTAAAATCTTGAATGACACTGGCTCACTTAAAATTAAAATGACAAAACCAATGTTGAAAAAATATTCAATAAGAGAGATGAGTGGAGGATTTCTCCCATTTCTAATTCCTTTATTTGCTGGTTTAAGTGCGGTTGGAGCATTGACGGGTGGTATTTCAACAGCGGTGAAAACTGCCAACGAAAGGAAGGCTCAACTCCAGGCTCAAAAAGAATTGGAAAGACATAACAAAGAGTTGGAGAAACAAATTAGTGGAAGTGGTGTAATTGTAGATTTTGCTGAAAAACTTGAAGGTCTGCCTGATAAAGCGAGATTGTTAGTTGGAGATATGCTTTCTTCTATAGCACAAGCAGGTGTAAAATTAACGAAAAGAGGTAATGGATTATATCTTTCTAATAAATAAATGAGCATTGATGAGTGGTTGAAAGAATTTGGAAAGAATACAACATCAAATTTACAACTTGCCAAATATTGTAAGAAATTAAAAATTCATAATGTGGTTATTTGTATGAGAGATGAATTAACAAATGTGCCGAAACATACAAAGAATATTATTATGAACTTAAAAAGATAATAATGGGAACGGTTCTCATTGGGTTTGTATTTTTAATAGTCAAGGCAAATATTATTTTGATAGTTTTGGTCTTCCGCCACCTGTTGAAGTCATAAAATTCTTACAGAATGGTGTTTATCAAACATTTCAAGTCCAAGAATTAAATTCCAAGTGTTGTCGTCAATTATGCCTATATGTGTTATTTCAACTCAACAAAAATAAAAAATTTTATGATATTATTTTTAATCTAATATAAATGACTTATGTTGGTAAAGATGGTTCTATCTTTGGTGTATCTCAAGAACTGGATATTGATTTATCAAATTATTACACAAAGGCACAGGCTGAACGACATGAATATAATATAACCAAAAATATTAACATGAAAAATGCTTATAAATTAAAAAATTATCCAACCCCAACTGAAGCGAATGACTTGGTGAGATTAAGTGATTTATCACAATATATATACTTAAATAAAACGGCTGTGTATTCCAAAGATACAGAAGTGTTGATATTATCTCCAGGTCATACAGAATTCACAGTTCGAATTAAAATAAATTTTTATAAAGAAGGGCGTATCGTTTGTATGAGAATAGAACAATGGGGGTATGATATGAATGATTTAGGGTATAATTGGTCATTTAAAATTAACCTCGAAGACCTGGAACAATTAAATCAGTCTCGTAAGGAAGAATATTATCCACTTGGTATCGAGAATGAGTTTTGTGGGGCTACGATTAGTAAACAACAAATAAAAGAATTTAATAAGGGTAAATATAATAATGGTTTTGCCCTTGTTTATCTCATGAAAACAGAAAAAAACAGGATTATATATAATAAGTAAGGAAATACAAAATGATTTAACTATGGGAAGATGGGGAGGTGTTTCGTGCCATAATATTATTCTAACATATATTTCTGTAATTTTATTTCATACTTAGGCTTCACATACAAACATAAGGCTTCAAGAAAATTATCATTTCTGTGTTCAAGCATACCTTCAAGAAAAGGGTATTCGGTATTTTAATAAATATGTTCTACAACATAAGAATGAGGTATTTTCAATAAAAGATTGGCATTATGCTGATGTTGATAAACCGACAACTTTAGATTTAAGTAGAATGTTAAATAATGAAAAAATTATAAAGTTAAGAAAAGGTAAGGCTCTTTTAGAAATTCAAAAGAAATTTTATTGGTTTCCTGTTGTAAAAAAAATTATTTTGGATACAGGAATAACAAGACATCCTGATGAATATATGTGTAATATTCTATGGGGTGTAAGCGATTCAAGGATAGTAAGGGATGAGGAAGGAGTTGAAGAAGAGAGGGAAGAGGAGGAAAATGAGAAGAGAGAGAAGGAGGAGAGGGAGAAGAAAGAGAAGGAGGAAAGAGAGAAGAGAGAGGGATGAAAGGGAGAAGAGAGAGAGGGAGGAAAGAGAGAAGAGAGAGAGGGAGGAGAGGGAGGAAAGAGAGTGGATGAATAAATATCAAAATATGGAAACCAGTGAGATTCAAAAAAGATTAAGGGTATTACAGAAAATAACTCAACCCACCGAGGAGGAAAACAAAGAATTGATAAGTCTATTTACAATACTTTCGACAAGACTATTGACATCGAGAAGACATGTATTTTAATTCAAGTTTTTCATTTTTATTTTTTTTCTTAAATAAATGGGGGAGAGAGTGAAGGCATTTCTAAGGATTCTTTATGTTTTAAAAATTAAGATTCAAATGTGCATGTTGGAAACTAAAAAGGTTTTTGCACTCTGCAGGAATTTTTCTCATAAATAAATGAGTTATTGTCTCAAATGTAAAAAGAAAACTAATACTAAAAATATTTCATATATTAAAAGTAAAAATAACAGGGTTATACAAAAAGGTATATGTTCGGTGTGTGGTTCAAAAAAAAATCAATTTATCTCCCAACACAAACTAGGAGGAGATATACAAAAGTTTTTATCAGGAAGTAAATTTACAACTACTGGAATACCAGGGGAATTACATCTTCCAGGGTATTCTTTCTGTGGTCCAGGCACAAACTTGGGTAAAAGATTAGATGAGGCAGACAATCCTAAATCCTGGAGTAAGCCTATCAATAGAGTTGATGAAGTGTGCATGAGACACGATATTGATTATGCGAATACCACAACGTTGGAAGAAAAGCATGAAGCCGATAGAGAAATGTTGTATAATTTGTCTCTGATACAAAATCCAACCTTGAGAGAAAAAGTTGATCGGTTCATTGTGAAGAAGATGATCAGTGCTAAATTGAAACTTGGACTTGGAAATTCAAAAAACTTGTAAGCTCTAATGATGTCATTAAGATTGAAGAGCAATTAGCTGATGAATTACATAAACCAATATTCACAAAGTTTCAGAGAAGGAAAGTTTAATCCAAGGAAGTAGATTATATCTGGTCTGCTGATTTGATTGAACTCAATAATGATAAGGGGTACAAGTATGCTTTAACCGTTATTGATTTGAGGAGTAGATATGCGTGGGTTGCCCCTTTAAAAAACAAAACAGGTAATACTCTTATGTTAGCTTTTCAACAGATATTTAATAAAAGTAAGAGAAAACCTAAAAAATTGTGGACTGATGAGGGTAGAGAGTTTTATAACAAGACATTTATGAATTTTCTAAAAAATAACAGTATTACATTATACAGTACCTTTAATGAAGGGAAGGCAGTTGTTGTTGAACGTTTTAATCGTACCTTAAAAGAGAGACTATATAAAAAATTCACACAACTCGGTTCACAACAATGGTCATCTTTTATTCAGGATATTGTGGATAAGTATAATGACACGGTTCACACGTCAACAAATATGAAAAAGAGATTAATGTCAGAAAACCTAAGTTCAAAGTTGGTGATATCGTAAGAATATATAGGTGGAAATCTCATTTTGAAAAAGGTTATACGAAAAGATGGACCAAGAGCTTTTTAAAATTGTTGATGTAATAGATACGGTTCCTTGGACTTATAAGATATATGATTTGGAAGGGGAAGAGATTTTAGGTTCATTTTATTCACAGGAATTACAAAAGACGAAGATGAATTGAAATTTTTTGACTCCGCCCCTTTTTGACTCCACCCACACAAGCCCCGCCCACACAAGCCCCCGCCCACACAAGCCCCCGCCCACACAAACCCCACACAAACCCCACACAAACCCCACCACACACCTCCCCACAAGCTCCAATAAATTGAAAATTTTTGACTCCGCCCCTTTTTGACTCCGCCCACACACGCCCCTCCCACCGAAGCCCCGCCCACACGAACCCCACACAAACCCCACACAAGCCTCACACAAGCTCCACACAAAAACTCCACACAAGCTCCACACACACAAACCCCACACAAGCTCCACCCATATTCATCATATTCACATAATTAGTGATTAGTTAATTAGTTCCCCACACACACAACATGTTTATTTAATTAAAAAATTATCCACCCATCCACACAAGCTCCACTCATTCACCCATCCCCCCATCTCTCCACCCATCCATTTATCCACACAAACCTCATCCACATAAGCCTCATCCACATTCACCCCTCCCACACAAGCTCCACCCACATAAACCCCTGCCCACATAAACCCTGCCCACATAAACCCCTCCCACATAAGCCCTGCCTGCACAAGCTCCACACAAAAACTCCACACACATAAACCCTGTCCACATAAACCCCTCCCACACAAGCTCCACCCACATAAACCCCTCCCACACAAGCTCCACCCACATAAACCCCGCCCACACAAGCCCCACCCACACAAGCCCCACCCACACACACCCCACCCACACAAGCCCCCACCGAAGCCCCGCCCACACAAGCCCCGCCCACACAAGCCCCACCCCCATCCCCCCTGTGCGCCCCCACCTTTGACCCACCACCTCCTTCATCCCACCCCCACCCTTCCCCACACACACACATGGGGAGGGGAGGGATGGGATGAGGGGGTGATGGGTCATTGGGGGAGCGCACCTACCCCCCCCCACCCCTCCCTCTCGTTCATGTCTTGATTCTCTTTTTGTAATTCAGAATCAAGTAATTGTAAACAAAACAAATATAATTTATTAATATTGAAAATATTAAATATTCATTTGCGAGAATGTATAATCTTTCCCAGCAATCTTCTTCAGATGTCTTGTGATTTCGAAACTCAGACACCATATTCTGTTTTGAAACAAAAAGTGGATAATAATTAGGTTTTATAAAGATAATTACATGGTAATATGAGTAAGCCTCGTTGACCACTGAATTAACACACCAGGAGCCTGTCATCCTTTCAAGGCCAATAAAATGAATTCCAGTGTACTGACAAAACCATGCCCAAACTAATGATGCAACCAACATAAGGCGACATTCTAAAGAGAGAGTGATATTAATAATAATTCAGAAATATTTACCTCCAGAAAATCATGTGTTGTACGAGTGATATTAATAATAATTCAGAAATATTTACCTCCAGAAAATCATGTGTTGTACAAGATTGCTTCAACAGCTGATGTTGTGCGATAGTGCTGAAAAAAAAAAATAATAAGTCAAGGGTATAGATGAAGAGACAGACAGAGAGAGATACAAACAGACAGGGAAAGCAACACACACACACACACACGCACACACACACACATACACACACATACACACACATAGACACACACACACACACGTGTCTCACCATTGGTTTAATTCATTCGAGATCAGAGACCAGTCATTATAAATCATTGACCTCTTCAATAAGAGCAGAGAGAGGTAGGTAGCAAGACAGACAGAGAGAGACACACACACACACACACGTGTCTCACCATTGGTTTAATTCCTTCGAGATGAGAGGACGTGATAAGACTTCGTACCACTCATTGTAAATGTCTTTCAATTCTCTTCTAAAATCATTGATCTCTTCAATAAGAGTATTAATTTCATGCACCATGTCGTGAAATGTAAACTCAATTTCTTCCAATGGCCTGTCAGGGAAAAAATATATATATCAGAATTATCATGATTTAATTAATAATCATTTGCTTCATCGTTCAAAGAGAAAAACATACACAAACTTACCAACTCTGTAGTGTGCTGTTGTCTTCATCGGAAGAAAGATCGCCCATGCCTCAGTTGTAAAAATGAAAATCCCGTCTGGCAGAAACTTTGTCTGGCGAATCACTTATAAAGCAACGATGAGGAGATTGCTTAATCATTGGGTGTGGGCACAGGAAATGACAAGCTTCTCTTAATGATCTCATCTGGCCACCGCCCGAGTTGCAAATCATTTTTGTACATAAACCACGCCATAAAAAAAGTTTTGATTCAAATGTTTTCAGTTCGTGTTCTGAGATAAAATATAAACACGAGACCTTGTCTCACAGAATAGTTCCTATTTTTTCACAGCATGACAGTCCAAAACCACTTTCTCATTCACACAGCACGACCGTGTCAAAAAAACACTTCCTCATTTTCACGGCATGAACTGAAAACATTTGAAACAAAACTTTTTTTATGGCGTGGTTTATGTACAAAAATGATTTGCAACTCGGGCGGTGGCCAGATGAGATCATTAAGAGAAGTTTATCATTTCGTAATGGCACAAAAGGGGTATCTTAAAAAATATAAAGATTCAAATGTTTTGTTTTTCAATATTTTAGATGGGGATTATTGTGCAAAGAAAATTAAACTATTGAAGGAATTTGAGAATGAACAAATGTTTATAGGTTCAATGAGTGAGCTAAACAATATGCATTGGTTATTTGATAAAGAGTGCCCCGAGGCTTAGACGTTTCAGATATTTCTTTAGAATCACCTTTAACAAATCTTTATCTTGTTGTATGGGTTATTTGATAAAGAGTGTCCCGGGGCTTAGACATTTCAGATATTTCTTTAGAATCACCTTTAACAAATCTTTATCTTGTTGTATGGGCTATTTGAATAGAGAGCCCCTAGGTTAAAAGGGGAAATAAAAAAAATGACCGTTTTTACAGCCATTTTTCCCTGCTGTGCAGGGGTTTGGCTTTTTCTTGAGGCAATGTTTTATGGCCGGATGCCCTTCCTGACGCCAACCCTGGTCGCCTCTTACGACACACAGGGATATGGTACACCTATTCTAACCGGGGCATACACCGGGACCAGTACACTGGCACTCATTTCGCCGACCTCAGAAGGATGGCAGGCTGAGTCAACCCCCTGGTGTTAATTCAGCAGCCAACAGGGCTTGAACTCAGGACCCTGGGATCCCAAGCCGCCACCCTAACCACTAAGCCAACACCAGGCTCCAGGTCAAAAGGGGAGACAAATAAATATACCTTGGGCTAAAAAGGGGATTTATTTTTTTAGGGGAAAAAAAAGAAAAATTTCATGGCTGAAAATCCCCCATTCATTTACATGGGGAAAAGTGAGCCAGAACCAGTATTCTTTCCCTACTTCTGTTAGTGTCGTGTGTACCTCCTTGGGACGCTCCGCCTGAGTGTTTCCACCTCGAGATGTGGCACGTTATCTCTGGCTTAGTCACTTTGCCAGGGCTCGTGGCAATGTGCACTCTGCACTGGTCAGTCTGGCTGCACGATGGTGGCAAAATGTTTACAGCCCTGCTGGGACTCTCGGCAGTCGTCCCGGACCAGGTCCTCAGGAAGAAGCACGTCCTCACAATCGCACACCAACAGCGAGCGAAGAGCCAGCGAAGGCGAGACAACGAAGAGCAGCTAATGAAGAGCCGAGAGGAGCAGAGAAGAAGGGGGCATAGAAGAGAGTGAACAGCTCCTTGCTCCGCCTTTTATAAGCCCCAGGCGAAGGGTGGGGTCATGATCCGAAAGCCGCGCGCTGTGACCCGAATCGCACTCCTCTATTGGGCCACAGCGGCCTTAGGCATGCCCTGCCAGGCTCCGAAGCCGGAAACTGTCTCAGTCGCCCATCCGGCTCGTCTCAAAACTGTCTCAGTCGCCCATCTGGCTCCTGACTCGATATAGGGTATGAGCCAGCACCCTGGCTCTGACAATGCTCCGAGTGCGGTCTGAATGATGATTAGCAATGGACTCCCCCCCGCACATACGGGCCCCCTCTCATGAGCCAAAATGCACACTCGAGCCCCGTACCAAACTCTCGGATCACCCTTCCTGCAACCCCTCCTCGCCGCCCCTGTATTGCCATGATCTGGTGACTGGATGAGGGTCGGATCAATTTTATGTGCCCATCCAGGACGTCCCCTGCACGATGCGGTCAAACTATAAACATCGGTTGCTCGGCCCTGCATTGCACGGTCCGAGGACAGTCCGAGTCATGCAGCACTCCTCTGTATAGTGGTGAATTGTAGTGATGCAGTGGTACGAGGGGGTGCGGAAATATTTTTTCCCGTGTGTGGGAGGCGTTTGTGGTCAAAGTGGTAAGGTTTGATGAGCAAGGTGAGATGCCTGTTGGAAATTGCCGCTCAGATTTGAATGAAATAATGGCGCGCGATGCCCGTGCGTGGGTTGTGTAGTGTTTATTGGAAGGGGTGTGGTGGTTCCAAGCCACAGGAGGCATCGTAGTGTGCTTATTACTCATCGCATTTTGCATGGCGTGTGTGCTGCGCTTGCTTGTACCATGGCTAAAAGGAAAGGGTTGGAGTAGAAATCAGAATAGGGGATGGAGATAGTGAATAGACCTGAACTATTAGACCCCTGCAAAGCACTTTGTCCCGTTAACCCACGAGACATGAGGGGAAGGTCTGACTGCACGAAGACTAACAACATAACTGCTTGGGGATCACTATGTTGGTGCCATTGCCTTAGAGGCATGCAGTTTTGCAGAACCACAACAGTATTAATGGGATTGTCAAAATATATATTTTTTTCATTGTAAAGACCCCCCCCCCAACCGCCCCAACCCTCCTCAACTCCTTTCCCATCCCCAGGTATTTGTTATTCTGTACTGGACGGGAATAACAGTCACTAACATGATGCCTACTTTTTCAGAATTGTCACACCCGCATCGATCAGACATCCTTGACATTTGTGCTCATTATGGGAAGTGTGGTTGGTCTCTTCCTGGTAAGTTGTGCAGTTGCCAATCCAGTTATTTTGATTTCCACTTGTTCCATCATATCCCACTATTCCCTCATCTTGATAGGTATAATGTATTGTGCTTGGTTGTATTTTTTTTGTGTGTATTTTTTTGCAGGAATTTAAATTTTTGTTTTGTTTTACATGGTCTTAGGCACATTTTGAAGCTGTAATGTAAATTATGCACACACATGCAAACAGGGACATTAAGCAACACTGGACGTGACTTCAGACGAACACACAGTGACCTTGGACAAAGTGACCTATAACTTTCCGGTGCCAGCTATGACATTTTGGGATAAATCTATCTCCCCCACTCTCATCCCCATCGGATGCTAATCTACCTGGTTTGTCCATGCTCCGTCCTCTAAACACTGAGCATCAAGCAACAAAGCAGCACATATAGTTTTGAAACTCTTTGGCGTGACTCAGCCATGGTCACTATTGAGCCCTGGTTTATCAGACCCAAAGCAGATGCTCTAATTTGATGAGGATGTAGGCACACGGTGATAACAGACGAGGCACCCAGCTTGACGTTTCTCTGACGGACGACAAACTTATTGATGTAACTCCTCACCTGTGTAGCACCAGAATTACAGTTTATAATCAGATTGTGAATTAAAGCGAGTACGCTGTATCCCAGTTATTCTGTTAGCCCTGAGAAATTGCTGAGATGGACAAAGCAAAAACGAATAAGTAACTTTTCTGCATTGCAAATGTTTATGAAGATAGTTGTTTTATTTTTATTACACGAGCAAATAGCTTGACCTTACAGACGGATTAATTCCCCAAGAATTGCAGGTTGCTTAATTTTTCCTGCAATTGCGACTTGCTCGTTTTATTTATTTATTTATTTTTCCCCTTTCCCTGCCCCCACCCCCAGAAATGTGAATGGCTTTATTCCCCCAGAATTGGTATCCTGTGTTGTTAGGTTGAAGGGAAGCAGGGAGCAGGGATCCATAGCTAGAATGTGCTATGAATAGTGTGGACCGTGTGTTCGAATCACTGAGATTTACTCCTGTCTTTGGGATCTGTTAGGGGTAAGTCATATGTCATGTGTGCACCGAGAAGGTTGCGATCATAATCTTAGAACCGTATGGAGTAAGGTTGTATTGTGTACAACCTTCTGTACAGGCAAGGCTTGGTCGAGGGCTTATAAAGTAACGCCACTTTGGCTCCATCATGAATTGTTTGGCTTGCAAAATGCAAACCATGGTGGCATAGTCTGCTGAAGAGCCTTGGAGATGGATGGAATGCTGGAGCTCGTAGCACCACCCACCAGAAGCGGTGGCCAATGATGTCTCACCGTGTACTGAGGGCAGGTCAGAGGACCCGCTGTGCAGAAGGGTGCGATCTCTGTGGGGAAAAAATACTGAGACGCGGTAACATGAGACAGGAGAAGAGACGGTAGGAGAGGTAAAGTCCGGGCAGCCTCGGAGGGCCACAAAGTTGCTCCTCATCACTCATCATTCCAGGCATCCTTCATGACCTGAGCCTTCTCAAGTCACCATTCCATTCCATCGGGACCATACTCTGTACAGAGCGTTGGTGCTGCCGAAGGAGTCTCCTGGGCTATTGGACACAATCCTAGACGGGTCGCCACTCCGACACAGGATACTCAAATGGCTCAATAATCCCAGCATGCTGGCACTCATTTTGCCGACCTCAGAAGGATGACGGGCAGAGTCAACCCCACCTGGTATTAATTCAATAGCAAAACGGGATTTGAACTCAGGACTTTTGGATCCCAAGCTCGCCACCCTAACCGTTAAGCCAACACCAAGCATAAGCCCCCATTGTGGTGGACTAAAGAACAGTTTGCATTGATAAAGTGTTCGCCTGCTACCCCACTGTCTGGTTTGAGTCTGTTCATTCTTCGTGGCCACTGGCTGGGTTCTAGTATTAGTTTCTTTCATTGTACATAAGTTTGTATGTTCCTTCTTCCTCTTGTGTCTTTTGAGCGAAGCTCTTGCTGTTCCGATAGTCATTGGTGTTGAACCTCTTTAAACATTCACTTATATACTTGAAGATTGTAGAAAACAAATCTCTTTCATAATACTTTCAAGAACAATGCAATATATTGGTATATAGCATTCGAGGGCAGGGCGTGTGTATCGGCGTAAATAAGAGGCCACCATAATGGCGATGTACCATGCTGATTCACACTGTTTGATAGTGATCAATAAAGCCTCCATCTCTTAAACTGCAACTCAACATCCTCTAATTACAGTGTAAAAGGGTGGTTGATGTACAAGACTGCTTCAGGAGCGCTAAACTTCCAGATTCAAAAAAAAATGATCTTTAAAATTAATATTTTATTAAAATTGATAAAAGTCTTTATCTGAGGAGTTCTGAGACTATTGCGACATTGATTGTGAAAGGAACCAACTGCCATTATTTACTTTTAATGATGTCTATAAAGCAAGTCGCTGATTTGCACTGTGTATGTGTTCCTAAAAACTGTGAGGTTATAAGAAACCTATTTACATTATATATTTTCCCATATACATGGTATAATGGGGGGGGGGGGATACGTTGCCAGGGAAAATATTTTGGTCACCCTAACTTTACTTAACCTTCACTTAAATACATATTAGAGACAAAAAATTAAACAAATCATTGTGGAACATGATTGAAATAATGTATGCACACAAATAGACAATTTAATTGTGCAGGTTGAGAGTGGAGGGCCTACAGGCAGGGAGAGGCGGTCGCTACCATGCTTCGATGGAATGTCTGAGTCAGTTAAGTGACGTGCTGGTACACCCTCACACCCAGCACCCAGCACCCAAATGTTGGTTTGAGTGGTCACGGTGTCAGACTCAGGGTATTTTCTGTGTGGATGATAATTATCGACCCAAATCCAATCTGTCCTTTAATGGAGGATTAATAACTCAAGCCGTAAGTGATCAGGGCAACTCAAATCGCTCAGAGACCAAGTGACTTGACGTGCGTATTTAATGAGTAAACGGGGAAGGCGAATAAAGGACATGGGGAAGCATTTATTTACACAGTTAAGTCACAAAGATACCCACCCCGGGTATTGGACGAACGGAAGTGGTACACTGCACAAATTTTGAATGACGTTATGTCCAACTAGTGTGACTTGCATCGACTATTGTTCCATAATTTGTTCATGACGTTCTATTGACTCAACGATAATAATCGGTGACTTAAGCATCAGGAAGAAGATAGTTGGTTTTAGGTCGTTTATTGGCACAATTAGGCTGCTCATGGTCACTTGAAAGTTGCAATTCCATGGGGTTTCCGCATGTCTCATATGATTGTGAGTTGGACGGGTGACTGTGATGGGCCATGACACGTAGGAGCCATGCCGTTGCTGTTTAAATCGCTGTTTCTGTGTTCAGTGGGTGTATTGGGGGGGGGGGGGGGTTGAGGTGTTGTGGAGGTGATTGAAGCCTTAGGGTTCAGAAGGGGACGTTGAGGATTTGGGGATTGGTAGGGGGTTTGATGACATCGCCCTGTATCATCTTCGTGCCTCTTCACATTCGCGTACAACCGTCGCTGCACTGCAGCCACAAACATTGTCATCCTGCATGTCATCAGCTTCGTGCCTGCTCAAGCCCTCACCTGGCCCTTTGTTCCTGTGCGAGTCTGGTATTTCGGAACCATAGCAGGTTATATTTATTTCCTTTTGTACACAAGTTTGCATGTCCCTAATCTCTCCTTGTCGGTCGACCGCTTGGTTCGTCCCATTGTATTCATCGTCTTGTTTACCCATATTTTATTTTTCAATAAACATTTTAATTGCAAGAAACGTTTTCCCACCCTTTTTCTCCCGCAGGTTGCACCGCCAGGTTTGGCTTCACTTGGGTGAAATTTGGGGAATTTTACAATTAAGTGAGCACAGTATCTCAATATCGAGAATCAAGTGAACGCAAACACCGTTTCGGGCCTTTGTGGGGACCGTCTTGAACCCCGGCACAGACTGTGTCAACAGAACCGTCTGACACGACAGTATATATAAACTGTAACCCTGGTGTTTCACATGCAGGGTGAGGGCTCCATGTGTGCACTGTTCATCAGAAGGATCTTAAGCCGGCAATAATCATTGGTGGACGTGTAAATATCCCACTGTGTATTTTACGAAGAGTCGGTGAGTTATCGCCGGCATCCTGAAAAACAATTACAAATCCCTGCTCCTGACTGACTGTTGGGAATTGGATGACAAAGCACCCAGCATTACTCTTGCGAAGAGACTGCTTCGGTAACTCCGACACTCTGCCACGAGTATGTATGGTACATTCATGATGATGTGTCAAAATGAGGAAAAGTGATTGCTACAAGCTGGAAAATGCACATTATACACGACCTTCCCCTTTCCATCACCAACTCCCATACCCTTCATTTTATATAGCCACTCTTCCCTTTCTTTTCTTTATTCATTTTTGGTGCATATCATGTAATCAGTGTATATGGCTCCAAAGGTGGAAGATGCTTTATGTTCCCACGTTGAAATTACATTACTTTACAAAAAGAAAATGCTTTTGCCCCCTCCCTTTCAGATTTTGGGAATGGTGTGGAGTCTGATTCGTTGCTGCACCATTCATGATAATCAACAGGTCTTGATGTATTAGCATTTGGTCGAAGGTGAGAAATGATTTGTTTCTGAACGTTCTCCACACGGTGCAGCTCTTTATCTACAATTTTAATTGTCAAATTTAATCTTTGAACTCTCTTTAGATCTTTCTTTATATTCTGTTTTATATGGTGGTAAAACGTTAACCTGCTCTTGTGTTCGACTGATCCTGTTATCCTGTTATGTATGTATGTATGTATGTATATGCACCTAGCCTCACACAGCCAATCAGTATAAACTGTCAACAGACGAATGGACAACCATCTCTGTCGTGTATATATATATATATATATATATATATATATATATATATATATATATATATATATATATATATATGTATGTATGTATGTATATTTATGTATGTATGTATGTATATTTATGTATGTATGTATGTATATATGTGTATATATATATATATATATGTATATATATATGTATATATATGTGTATATATATATATATATATATATGTATATATATATATATATATATATATATATATATATGTATATATATATATATATATATATATATATATATATATATATATATATATATATATGTATATGTATATATATATATATATGTATATATATGTATATATATGTATATATATATATATATATATATATATATATATATATATATATATATATGTATATATATATATATATATATATATATATATATATATATATATATATATACACGACAGAGATGGTTGTCCATTCGTCTGTTGACAGTTTATACTGATTGGCTGTGTGAGGCTAGGTGCATATACATACATACATACATATATGTATATGTATGTATATATATATACATATATATATATATATATATATATATATATATATATATATATATATATATATATATATATATATATATATATATATATATGAGACCAGGTCAAAGGAAGTCAGGTCAGAGGAGGTCAGGTCAGGGCGGTCGGTGAGAGTGTCAGTATCAGTCGGCGGTTCATGGTCTTCTGCCCGTCTGGGTCTTGGAGAAGCGGTCCGTAGAGCGACCCGCTCGTTGGAGCTTGCAGTCGGTGGAGAGTCCGGACATCGCGGAGGGGACGTGAACTGGAGGTGCCGCTCTGCCAGCTGTGTTGCGCGGACCTGCGCGTTCGTACAAGGAGCGCCGGAGAGAGCTCACCCACCATCGCACCGCGAGGGTGCAGGTAACCTGCAGCGGTCTCGTGGGACTCGTTCGGTCTGGCAAGTCCCACGCCATAAAGGCCCACGGGCCCCGTCTGCCCCCTTGTCTTTGAGGGTGGCCTTTTCTTTTGTTTTTGTATGGATCTTGTGGCGCCGTGTCTTGTAAAGTAAAACTGTATAAGTGTTGCCGTGTGTTCGCGTATTCGGTCGTAGCTCTGCGTTGTTGTTGTTGTTGTTGTTTTAAATTGATATATGCGCATTCTGACTGTGTGGCTGTATATGTGTGCTCTCCGTGTGTCGTGTAAATAAAGTGCATTATGTTGAATTGTTCCCCGTTTCGCTGCGTCCTTTCCTTCGTACAATCCTATCCTACGCGGGTGGCCGATTGGCACGATTGTGGTGAGGTCGAAAGGCCCACCCGTGACTGGCTCCGGGCGATAGTTCCCAGAGGGTCACGACTGAATTGTCCGTCCGGTGGGCAAGGCGGCCGCCATTCGAGTCGAGCGGCCGTTCGCACGACGGCGGGTGCGAATTCGCAACAATATATATATATATATATATATATATATATATATATATATATATATATATATATATATATATATATATATATATATATATATATATATATATATAATATGTGATGACTTACGCGTATGCGAACATTCATGATGACTGTGGGGTGAAGGATGAAGTCGCGCGTGGCCTGGACACATATGTGTGAGAGCCGGCTATTGTACCAAAAGGAAAACACAATCCTCGGGGCATAGGTGGGGGTGAGTTGGTGAGTTGGAAAGTGATCAAGCAAAGATAGAATTCATGAATCAGTTTATCAAAAGTAAAGATAATGAACAACTCTGTAAGACAACTCATATACCATTGGTGATGGTATGGTGACAAATTACATGACACACAGTCATCGTGGTGATGATTACCACTCAATGCCTATGTGTAAGTGAGTGCGGTAATGTACAAAACGAGCCAAGATAAAACCATAATCGGACTTCAACACTAAGCTCGATCGATCCTTTACTCCTTCGCGAAGTAATCCGTTATGTTTGAATGCCTCAAACTCTTGGGCATCTGGTACATGAGAAAGGATTCAAACTGGTCATTGTATTCCATGATGTTGGCTGGGCAATCCTCCACCGAAAGACAGTAAAAAAAATAAAATGACCGTTTTTACAGCCATTTTTCCCTGCTGTGCAGGGGTTTGGCTTTTTTCTTGAGGAAATGTTTTTTTATGGCCGGATGCCCTTCCTGACGCTAACCCTGGTCGCCTCTTACGACACACAGGGATATGGTATACCTATTCTAACCGGGGCATACACCGGGACCAGTCCACTGGCACTCATTTCGCCGACCTCAGAAGGATGACAGGCTGAGTCAACCCCCTGGTGTTAAGTCAGTGGCCCAACGGGGTTTGAACTCAGGACCTTTTGGATCCCAAGCCGCTGCCCGAACCACTGCGCCAACACCAGGCTCAACA
Source organism: Eptatretus burgeri (assembly GCF_056783735.1). Lineage (NCBI taxonomy): Eukaryota > Metazoa > Chordata > Myxini > Myxiniformes > Myxinidae > Eptatretus > Eptatretus burgeri. Next base: position 35,654,731 of record NC_140977.1, on the reverse strand, counting down.
CCAACACCGAAAGACAGTATCGGCCGAATATTTGGCCGAATCGGCCGAAACCGAATATTTGGCTGAGCCGACATTTGCCAAAACCAGATGATGAGCACGTCATTGACATCTTCAAAGGACACACATTTCACGCATTTCACACTTCCCACCGGCCTCACGATCTTCTCCACTTGTCCAAATATCTTGCCTTTATTCTTTAAGATACCGTTCAATGTCTGCCGTTTGATGTCCAACTTCTCAGCTATGTCTGTTTTCTTCATCAGTGGATTTGCCTCACAAAACTGGATAATGTCGTATTTTTCTTGGTAGGTTTTAGTTGTAAGCTTACGCTTAGTCGCCATTGTACTGCCTGCAGTGCGATCAACGTGTGTACGCAGTTATAAATAGCCTATCACTGGCGGTGTACACCAATGAGCGAGCATCATGATTCCATGAAATCGGGCTTCTCACGAGGCAGCATTTCCGTGTGACGAGTTAGGAGTGGTAATTTACTTGAGTTTCCATTACGTGGGAATGGACAACATCTGACGACTTAGACGAAGTGACGACTTAGAGATGACGACTTACAGAGGGATGACCCTTTATTCAAAGGGATTTAACATGAGATAACTTCAGGACTTTTTGACGCTGCCGACTTAGGCGAAGTGACGAGTTACACGCTGCCGACTTACACCTAGTATACTGTATATATGTATATATATATATATATATATATATATATATATATATATATATATATATATATATATATATATATATATATATATACATATATATATATATATATATATATATATATATACATATACATACATACATACATACATACATACATATAATGTTGTTTTTATTAATACTGTCATCCTCATGTCATATTAACCTCCGTCACTGAAGGTTGAAGAAGTTATGTTTTCACCACATTTCTGTCTGTCTGTCTGTCTGTCTGTTTGTTTGTGTGCAGGATTTTTCAAAAAGTTGTGGACGGATCCGGATGAAATTTTGTGGTCAGGTTTGGTGTGTGACAAGGACAAACTGATTAGAATTTGGTGAAGATCCAGATCCGACTACTAGAACTTTTAAGTGATTCTTCACCATTGAGAGATAGGGCTAAAAATGATTTATAGCACGATATCTCAAAAAGTTGTGGACGGATTCAGACAAAACTAGGTGGACATGTTGGGTGTGTCACAAGGACGAAGTGCTTCAATTTTGATGAAGATCTGAATCTGCATCTGGATACGAGGTTTATTTAATTTTAAAAGTTATTCTTCACCATTGAGAGATAGGGCCAAAAACGATATAGGACTATATTGCATGATATTTCAAAAATGTATTGGGCCCGATATGTTCTCGTGGATCAGGTATTACGTGACAGAGGTATGTGCTCCACCAATTACCCTTTTAGTTTTTTTTTGTTTATTTTTTTCATGCATGCATGACAGTCCCACCCTGTGTCACAGATATTCTCACGTCAACCATTTTCTCTTATGTCTCCACTGACCAAGTCACTGGAGGCATTATGTTTTTAGGTTGTCAGTGCTTCTGTGAAGGGTTTTGGTTTCCGCGATATCTTAAGAACGGCTGAAGGGATCCAAGTCAAACTTGGTACAAGTATTATAATGATGCAAAGATGAACTGATCAGATTATGGGATCAAAAGGTCAAAGGTTGGAGGTCAGGTTGGGTACAAATTCTGTTACCATGCTAACTTGTGAACCATTGATGGAATTTTGACCAAACTTTGTATGAGCATATATTATGATGCAAAGATGTACTGATTAGATTTTTGACATCAAGGGGTTATAGGTCAGAGGTCATGTCAGGTATGTGATACTTGATAACAGCTGAAGGAATTAAAATTAAACTTGGTACATACATGTATAATGATAGAAGAATGTGGACAGACGAGTACTGCACTCTCCAAAAATCTACAATATTAATTAATTTGAATCGTTGCTCCCAATAAGCACCATGTTTAGTCTTCCACCAAACTCTCATTGTGTCCATAGTTTGCAACTTTTACCTTTTTTACCTTATTATTGTCTTGGTTCACTTTCCCCTCCAATTGTCTGCAGGTGGCTTTGAGACTCTTTCTGGGAATATGCACCATGGAAGTTCAGCCCATGCTCACGCATCATTTCCCCTCAACCCTACAGTCCCTCTTTCGGAATATAATTAGCGCTTTTTGTAGTAACGCAGTTCTGATGTATTTTGTTTCTATTGAAAAGATGGGCAGAATGTTCCAGCTCAAGTATGATCATATTAAGTTGGAAATTGATGTTAATGATGGTTGGTTCCAGGATGCTTCTGGTCTCAATGACAAGATATTATAGTTACTTAAATTTGGGAGGTTTGAACACAGAACTGAGAAAATCATTTGAAAACAGGCTTTGACTAACTACAATTTTGGGTGAAATAATAGTGTTGGTAACATTTGAGGGAAGAGTTCTGGTTTGAAGATGTATGTTTTCGATGCTGACCATGACAGGTTCATTTTCATATTTTCTTATCGCTGAACTTTTGACCTGTAGCTTTCAATATAATTAATCCTTGTGTGTGCATCTCTGCTGCTTGATTTATGGAGACTTACATTTACTCTTTAGTTTGCGTATTTTACACAAAAATGACTTGTTTTTTGATGGTTTTTTTTTCTATGTGTATTTGTTTTTTCACTTGCATTTTACAATAAAACGTTTAATCACATCCGTTCAGAGAAAAATGGCAAATGTGCAAACTGTGCCCTTTAATATTAATGCTGCGACGATTAAACGTCCATTTGTCATTAAATGTTTCACAAATTTATCAAGCATTGGTTTTTGACCAACAGCCCAGACCATTGAACGCCAACGAACAAGGTCCCAAGGATGCATCCCACAGGATGTTAGGAACCTTCCCCTAACGTTTGAAAAAGTATTTAACAAATTAAATTTGCTGAAGGAGGGAGTATGGTTGGGGTGAGGGATGGGGTGGAGGAGTGGGGATGAGAACAAGCACAGACCATCCGCCAGGGTGTTTTATACACATAAATAATATAACAAAAAACATTATTGTCTCATAAATTGTAAAAAAAAAAAAACCCAAAAATTGATTGCATTTTTTTTTATGCCTCCATAGCCAAAACCTGGAGGCATTATGTTTCCAGGGTGTCTGTCTGTCTTTCTGTTATCGGTTTTTAGTCATTACTAGCAAATACCACCCGTTGCTTCGCTGATGGGAATACTGAGAAAGGGGAGAAAAAGAAAGGGCGGATATTGAGAAGGTGGAGGGGGGGGGAAGAGAAGAGTGAGGAGGGGTGGGGGAAGGGAAGGCGGCGAGAGGTGAGAGGAAGGGAAGGCACACGTGCAGTAAAGTGTTAATTATGATTCATATTGTTTCATCAAAAAAATTCTGCATCCAATAACACTGAAGATGGAAACAAAATAGTCTGAAATCAATTTTCTACTGGTTATACGATATTATAAATACTGTCCAGAGACGAACACCACCCAAACACGTCCGGAGACAAACACTGCCTGGACATAACCACATTCCAGACACGTATGGAGATAACCACCGTCCATACATAAATGGAGTTAACCACCGTCGAGAGAGAGAGAGAGGGGAGGGGAGAGGTGTGGGAAGATGGTGCTGCACTGTATTAGGAGGGGATGGAGGGAGGATTGTAAAAAGAGAGAGAAGGGTGGGGGTAAGGAAGTTAGAAGAGAGAACGTTATGCTTTATGAACACACACACACACACACACACACACACACACACACACACACACACACACACACACACACACACACACACACACACACACACACGAAATAAGATTAATCTGTGCGTTTTTTGCAAGGACCGCTGGACTGACAACCACCAAATTTGGCACACAGCCCAAGTCCAATCCGGGGATTGTCCTTCAGGGTATTTTCATCCACCACCTGAGCCTTTAAAGATCACTTTTCTGGCTCTTTCATATATATGCAATCTCATTGATTAACAGATATCACGTGACGTATACCATGGTCAAAGTCCAGCACACCTAATTATTACCTCCGCCACCGAAGGTGAAGGAGGTTATGTTTCACCCCCTCTCTGTCTGTTTGTTACTTGGTGAAAAAATTTGGATGTCTGTCTGTCTGTCTGTCTGTGTTTTTTACAAAGACGTTTTTTTTTGTTAGGTCGACAACCACCAAATTTGGCACACACAAGTCCGACCCGAAGGCTGTCCTTTGTATAGTGTTACGGCTGTGGAAATTCACAATACATCATAAAGGTTCCTTAGATCAGTTATCCCAGTAAGTTTATGTACAGATAGGTTTCCCCACCGTTGTTTAGAGGGATTTGTTCGTGTTCCCCGGACTGCGACTATTTGAGATAGCCGTTTTTCTTTATCTATCGTTATTTTGAACCACACAAACAACAACCACCACCAAGTACGCCACAACGCCAAGCACGCAACAAACCTCCACACAAACAACCACCACCATCTTCGCCACTACGTCCGCTTCCGAACGCCATCCTCCACAGACCACGCTACGACGGTTTCCGCGTCGGAAACCATCCGAGAAAGGCGAACAAAGGCGCCAAGGAAGGAACTGCGATGACGCGCGGGTTTTCCCGCCTATTTTCCTCTCTCTTGGTGTGAAGGGAAGGGGGCAGGGCAGCTCGCTTCCGATTGGTGGATGCACGGCGTGAGGCGGTCGGGGTGAGGTCACGCCCCTTTTCAAGAAGTTTCTCGAAGGAAGGTGGAGCCAGAAACGGGGTGGGGTGAAGGGCGGAGCCCCGTGCTATAAAGGGCGGACCGCACGCGAAGCTGGCCCGGGTGGTTCATAACTAGAGCTCTTCTTGGTCCATGGTTTCTTCTTTTTCCTCTCGCTTGGTTTGCGTTTGCGTTGGTTTGCTCTCGTTTGCGTTGGTCCCCCTCCCTCACTTGGTTTCTGCGCTCGGGGTCCTGTGAGCAGCCTGTTGGTGGGAGACGCGGACGGAAGGCACAGCAGTGCCGGCTGTGTGGTGGACCTGCGCATCCGGACGAGGAGCGCCGGAGAGAGCTTTCCGGCCACGTGGGAGGTCCGGAACTAGGCACGACCACGCTGACGGTCGTGGGAGCGGGACGTTGCGACTCGCCGACCACCGAGGTGGGCAGGTAACCTGCCACGGTCTCGCGGGACCCGTTCGGTCCTCCAGGTCCCGCGTTATAAAGGTCCGCGGACCCTGTCTGCCACCCTTGTCTTTGGGGGTGGCCATTTATTGCTTTTGAAAGAATGTTAGTGGCGCCGTGTCCTGTGAAATAGACTTGCCTAAGTGACTGTGAGTAGGGTGAATATACTGGTTCTGGCTCACTTTTTTACATTTATTACATATTTCTTTATTCCCTTTAACCTCTTATCAATCTGATCACCATACTTATAAGCATATGCCTTTGCTCTCAATCCAATAAACTCACTCATTACTTTTCCACCCAACTCATCCTTAAACTTACCAATAACGTTTTCATTCTTTTTGGAAAATAACTCACTCTTCTTGCTGAAATTACTTGTATCATATACTCCAATATTTTTCTTCATATCTTTATAAACATCATCAGTTTTTATATCTAGGATAAAACTATCAGTGTCCATATACAACAATGAAACATTTTCACCATACTCTTTCTTTAAGTCATTATACAAATAATCATACATCAATATCTTTGATAAATCAAGAACTGCTGTTCCAATATAAATTGGTTTATCCATTACAATACTTTCCTTTTTCATATGAATTGCAGAAAAGTTCTCTGAAAAAACCTCTTCTCTCTCAAAACTTGGTTTATTTATCAATCTCAAAACTTCTTTCCAAGATGTTGCGAATCTAATGTTTTGCCTGTTTCTAACATTTTCCATAGTCTTTCCAAATACAGCATTATTCATTAATTTATAAAAGTCCCCTTCAAATTTTACTTTTGTATTTGCTCTCATATCTGTATTGAATTGAATATACTTTTTCACCCAAGGACTTTGTTTAAATTTTAAAATTCTATGAATTTTAGCTACTCTCAATCCTTCTCTCAAAAACTGTTTTAAGCTTCTCTGATGTAAAACATATCCCTCTTTATCATAGAATGTTGTTAATAACTTTTCTGTTGATTTGCCTTTAATATTAAAACTTTTATGATAATCACTGAACCATTCTTTCTTTGGGGTTTCTTTCTCACATGCAAAAGGAAGGTCTTTATGCTTATTATGAAGATCACTCGGGTACCTCAAATCAACTTCAAAATAATAACCTTCTTCGTCATTCAATTCCTCTTGAGAAGAAATAACAATATTCATCAAAGCCTTTTCATAATCCTTTTCTTCCACCCACTCTAATTTACCATAAGGTAGAGATTGAGACATTGCCCATCCATACAAATTATTAGCATCAAAAATACATCAAATAATTATTATCTTTTTCACTATCATAATTTGGAAGATATTTATTATTTGCTTTAGCATATCTTTTTGAACATACTTGTGATATTCCACCTCTCTTGGACTTCTCAATCATCAAAAGCACATCAACATCACTGATTAAATCTATATCTTGTTTTGTCATTTTCAACATTGCACTCCAAGCTAAACCAGGAGCTGTGAAATAGTGGGCAGGATCTAATCCATAACAATTTTTATTATGACAGTGATCTAAAAGCTTCAAACACATCAGCTAACAATAAAACATCTGTTTTTAGATATAAATCATGATATTCTCCAAGGTTCTTTATCTTAAATATTTTCCATATTTCTTGTGCGTGTTTATATTCCTTATCACTTATCTCTTCTTCATAAAGGTTATGATAGAAACTTTCTTTTGAAGGAAGTTGTGTTTCTTTAAATCTCATAAATGAATCCATATAATCATAAGGATAAATTCCCTTACTTGTAAGAATTTTCTCTTTACTTTGAATTTCATTCCTTGTTTGAATTTCCTCTCTCGTAAGAATTCTTTCTTTAATCAGAATTTCATCTTTAATCTGAATTTCCTCTTTAGTTAGAATTTCATTCATTGTTCGAATTTTCTTTATAATTAGAATTTCATCTTCAGTTAGAATTTCTTCATTGATTCGAATTTCCTCTTTACTTTGAATTCTCTCTTTAATCTGAATTTCCTCTTTAGTGAGAATTTCCTCTTTTGGAAAGAATGAATTAAGATTTGGAAAAGAGTCCGTGGAGCTTAGATTTGATGCGAGGTGGGCTAGTGGTGTTCCCATCAACTTGTAAGAATCTAGAAACCTAATACGAGTTAAAGGTTTTGTGAATATCATTTTTGTAAATGAAATATACTTTTGACTTGTGTTTGTTATGGCAGAAATATTTCCTGGTGTTTTTGAAAGTTCATTTATAAATAGATGTGTATCATAGTTGGCGCTGTTGTGAAGAAAGACTGGAATAAAAGAAGGTAATTTATAATTAAGATTACAACAGGAATGAGCGGGACCTCTATATTTACCAGTGAGATGACAATGATCCCTAACTTTAGACTCTTTAATTTCCCCCTCACAAATATGACAGATATTGTTCTTTCTAAATTCTAATTTTTCTTCTTTGGTTAATTTCATCGGTTCATTTGTTTCTTTCATTAATTTAGTGAGTCTTATACAATCCTTTTCTAATCGTTTTACAAACTCTTGTGAAGCTTTTTTTTCCACTATAATGTTCAAGTTTGTTATTCTTTTCTCCAACAGATGATTTGATATAATAACAGAAACCACACGGAATATGTTTTTGATATTTATTTGTATATGATTCTTTTGGATTAGGAGAAGCAGTATTTATCTTTTTAAGGATACACTCAAAATCAGCGTATATCACAAATGGGTGCATGATAGATTTATTATAATCTTCAAAAGAAATCTTTTCACCAGGTTTAGGCATTGTAATTACAGCTGATTTATGATTACTACAATATTTTGAATGTTGTTCTAATCGTTCTTTTGTATGAAATGAATTAAGACATCGCTTGCAAGGATATATTTTGTTTACTGTTCTGAATACCTGAGAAGAGATTAATCTTGATAAATTATTGATGTATGTGTAATGTGAATTATTTCCGACACTAAAATATAAAAGATCAATGTGTGTTTCTTCATTTTTTATAGTTGTTTGAAATTTTTAATATTTAAATTTGTTTGTATCCGTTAATCCATATACATTAATAGAAAGATTATTCTTTTTCTCAAATTTAGGAATATCTGTTAGTGGCATTGGGAATTTAAAATCTTTAATGTCCAAGGTATTCTCATATTTCATATATTGTTTTACTCTTTCTGAATTACATTTTGGTGGATGAAAGTGAGCAAGAACAGACCAGAGAAAACATTTATTATCATTGTTATTAATATTAACAACTGCCTTCTTTAGTTTTATTTCTTTTGGTAATTCAATATAAGAAGAAGCTTTAAGAGGGTTTGATTTTAGAATGTGTATATCTAAAAAGATGATTTTTTAAATATTGAATCCACTTCCTACCACTGTATCATCAACATCCTCCTCTTGTTTTGATAGTTCTTCATAAACCCCACCATTTAAAAAATCTTGAAATGATGTTATAAAATGAAGATCTGTTCTCATATAAGGAGTTTGTTCTTCATCTTGTCTTTTCATATTCATTTTCACTCCCATATAAAACTTTAAAGTTTTCATTTCTTTTAATGTCTTTTTAATAACTTTTTCAACATCAGGTTTCACTATTTCAATTGATTCAGCTATTGATGATGGACCAGGTTCTCCAAATTGAAAAATCCTTGTTTTTATATGCCCTTTAAATGCCCCATCAGTGTTTTCAATATAATAGTCTCCCTTTACTTTAAACTCATTTTTCTTGTGTTTTTGTGATTGAAGATGTTTATTATAACTTCTCTTCAAAACATCCTTTGAACAGATATCGCAATGTTTTCTTTCCAACTCAAGAGGAGATATTTTATGAAATAGATTAAATGTGTGTTTGGTTCGGAGGTGTTTTCTATAATGTTTATATTTGTGATTACAAACATCGCAGTATGTTGTATTCACCATATTTATATAATAAATCTTTGCTTAAACTAAAATTTTCTTGATGAAAGTTTCGTTTATTTTACAGGTGAATCTGTGCTTAAAACCATTTTATCCTCCAACTTTTTCACTTAATAAATACAATGTTTCAAGACACAAAAGACAAGTTTCAATCAATCTCTTCATTTGTTAAAGATACTGAGAAATATGTCAAGGATGTAAAATTGAACAAAGATAAATATAACAACTATTGGATAAAAACAATTATGGTAAATAATGAGTTCTTCAATTTCCTTCAGTGGAAGGGCTTTTAGTATACCTGGTAGAACATCAATTAAAGTATCTCTAACAAAAGTTTCTCCTCTCCTTCTGGTAATATATTCAAAACTAGAAAAAGCAATGAAACAAGAAAGAGTATCAAAAAACAAAAACCTTATGGATGAAGCTTTAGAAAGAAAAGATAAGACCATCTGTAATATGCAAGGAGAAATTTGTATTTTTTTCAACAACCCTAAAGATGTAAATCCTGATGAAATAAAGGATGTAAATATATCAGGTGAAATGACATTTCGTTCAATAGCAGTTAACGATCATTTTAAAATTACCTTTAATATAAAAAATGTTGTCGTTGAATCTGGTAATGAAAAAAAGTATATCGATATCGATGGTAATATTATTAAATATGAGTCAATATACAACTGAAAGTATAGATGAATTTCAGTTTAAGTAAAGTTTTACTTTATAAATATGCTAGACTTTCCTGATTCTCCATATGACAAATTTGAGAATTGTCCTGCGTGTGAAAGACGGGGATTAAACACAGAGTCAAAAGCCTATAAACAATGTATATTCTGTGATTATCTTCTAATTAATGATAATAAAAAAATATAAAAAGGAAAATGATTCTTTTCGATTTACACCAAAAATGAATTACTTTACAAGATTGATTGGAGAAATGAATGTAAAGTATGAGGGTGATAACACACCTTTCCTTACAAGGGAAGAAACTGAACATATTAGAGAAATGTTCAAAGGATTGTTGTTATATATTATTCATGGATGTGATTTTCAGGGAAATATCAACACAAGATATTGCATAAATAAAATAATGGATTATCTTGAAATTAAACCTGAACTTAGGATAAAATATAGAGTTTCTAAAAAAGCTAATAATAAATTAAATAACCTGTTTTCCAAATATATATGAATGATTTTTTACCCATTTGGGAAAATAAGATAAAATTTAACAACCATAAAAATCTCCCAAATTCATAAAGATGTCTCATAGTTGGTTCAAGTGGATGTGGAAAAACCTGCTTACTTTTAAAGATGCTCCTCACTCCCAACTTTTTAGATTATGATAACTTAATAATTTTCACAAAGTCGAGTTTTCAACCAGAGTATCAACTACTCTCACAAGGTTTTAATGCTGGTCTTCAAAAAGAAGATATAATCGGTTTATTTAAACGTCAAAAAAACCTAAATGATTATAACATTGAAGATATAATTCAACTATTTTGTGATACACAGAGATGTAAAAAGAAATCAAATCCGATAACTTGTATTCTTAGTGATAATACGGATGATATACCGTCACCCCAAGATTTGGATAAATCAAAAAAGAACCTCGTTATCTTTGATGATTGTGTTAATGAGAGAAACCAAACGGCAATGGACAGCTACTACACAAGAGGGAGACATTCTTCTTGTAATTGTATTTATCTTAGTCAATCGTACTTTCAACTTCCTCGTCGTTCCATCAGAAACAATGCTAATACTTTTATTTTATTCAAGTTAAATTCAATAGATATCAATAATTTTTGGAGAAATAATTGTTCTGCATTTTGTAGTAAAAAGAAATTTGAGGATTACATGAAGCACACGACTGAAAAATATAAATATATTGTTGTGAAACAAGATGAGATATTAAGGGATATATTTTTTGTTTTATAAACAATTACATGTATAAATGACAACTATTATTGTAAATCTTGTGGGTAAATCTGCTTCTGGAAAAAACTTTCATAAATCAAGGTTCTTGTGTAGTACAAATGAGAATATTGTAAATTTACTTAAAAAACACCCCGTGATACGCATTGTATCAACAACAACTAGAGCAATAAGACCTGGAGAAGTGAAAGGTGAAGATTATCACTATATTTCAGTGGAGGAACATATGCGATTGAGGAATGAAGGTCAAATATTTGAGGAGGTTTCTCTTGGTACAACAAAATATTCACATTGTAAGAGTGAGTTAAGGAAACTAAAATCTGGTGGTCTTGGGATATTAGAAACTAATCCAGAAGGAACGAGACAAATTATTAAACATCTGAGCGGAGTGAAGATTTTATCATTCGGTTTTGATGTTGATGAAGAAACTCAACGCAAACGTATGAAAAGCAGAGATGCAAGTATTAGTGAAGAAGAAATTACAACTCGCATTAATGTTAATAAAGAATTTGATGAAATATTTAAAGAAAAGGATTTATTTGAACACATCTACTTGAATGATGAAGAAAAGGAAAATTTCCCTGTTGATCTTTACAATTCATTAAATTATATTTTACAATAAATAAATGGATGCAAAAGAAAGAGCAAGAAGATTTAAGGAACATCAAGAGTTGGTTTCAAAAGTTGTAAAACAACAGGAAGACATAAAGAAGAAACACAGACAGAAACTAACGGGCGAAGAAGCATTTGAAAGAAAGCAAGAGAAATTTTTTAAACCACTTTTAAAAACTTCCCAAGAAAAAATGAAAGATATTTCCACAGTTCCCACAGTAGAATATACTCCTAAAAAACTTCAAATGTTAAAAGATTTTGATCAAATGATGTAGGAAGAATTAGAGCATTTAAGAGAATTAGAATATGATGATGAAGGTTTATTTCAACAACTGGAAGAGATTAATCGACTCCCTGATTATATTGTGAATGCTCTTCAAAACAATGAATATTCAGCGGATTCAAAAACCAAAGCAGGACTCATTCCAACAGAACAACCAGCAATATTTCATCTTGTTCAAGAAAAGGTATTGATATTTAATGATGAATTAAGGTTCTTGGGTTCTGCTCAACCCCCTGTTAAACTAACTCCGAGATTAATGTTTCTTCTCCCAAAAGATGGAAGACAAGGTTCAACTGTGAGGGATGAATCAAAGTATATTGATAAACCATTGGATATGAAAAATAATGATGATAGAGTATATATTGATCTGCTGAACACTCTAAATTATAGGGTTAGTATTTCTAGTAAAAGTAGGAAAAATGAGAAGGAGAAACACATTATTCAGGCTTTAAGTATCCTTGGTTCAGGTATTAGTTTTCTTCCAAATGACCCATCGCAATTAGTTAATAGACTGTTATTGTTGTTAGGTAGTAAGAAGGCTGGAAATAACAATTGTTTTAATGAAGCATCAGCCATTTTAGACCAGTTGATGAACATGAAAATAATTAATAAATCTCAATATAAAGACATTTTATCTCATATTAAATAAGATGAGAAGCACAATCCTGAGTTTTAATTTCACAACAAGCGACCACACATCTTCATTCCCATACCCACTACAACTTGACCCAACAAAAGAATATGAGGCATCTTTATTGTCCATGGAAACTTATAATATCTTATTTAATATAACTGATAAAAATGACAAGTTTAGTTATAATCCCGGAAGTGGATACAAAACGATAACAGTCTCACCCGGAGCATATGAGATTTCTCAAATATCTTCCGAAATTGCTCGTCTTATGAAAGAACAGGGTGATGAACCAAAAAATATTGTTATAGACATTCAAAAACATACTTCAAAATCAACGATTAAAGTTAAAAAATAACTACAAGGTTGATTCCACAATTGATAATTCATTTAGAGAGTTATTGGGTTTCTCCTCAAAAAAGATTGAAACTAATGGGACGTTTTACAGTGATAGTGTCATTCAAATATCCTCAGGAATAAATTCGGTGTTAATTCACTGTGATTTGATTGATGGTGCTTATAATGATGGAAAAAAAACAAATGCAATATTTTCATTCAGCGCATACTCAACCCCAATTGGTTATAAATTCAATATGGAACCCAAAAAATTGGTTTATCTCCCTGTGTCAGGAAAAACCATACACAGAGTAAATTTTAGGATAACCGACCAAGATAATCGTATGATTTCTTTTAATGGAGAAGTTATATCCATCAGAATTCACCTACGTGAAGTTTTCCAATAAATAAATACGATGGTTATTGTGAGGAAACACGAGTTGGGAAAATATAAAATAATTACAGGGGATGGGATGTTCCTTTCCCCATACTACAAGGGTGAAGGTATGTATCTTGGTAGAGGATACTATAAACCTAAGAGACAAAGGGGTGTTGGACATCAATTTAGAGGAGATGGGATAATTGATACTCTCATGGGTATTGGTTCAACTATTCTTAAACATAAAGATCTAAATGGTTCAACTGCTTCTGCTGTGGGAAATGTAGCAGGTGTTGTAAAGAGCTTAAAAGATGCCCAGAAGGAATCTCATAAATTACAAGCAATAAAAGAAATTAAGAAAGGCAAAACTCAGTTGTCCCCCCAAGAACGACAGAAAATAATTCGAATACTTGGATCAGGGTTTCAAAAGTTTTAACATCTTTTTTCCTAAATAAATACAAGTATGGAAGCAATTGATAGTATCTATGATTTGGATGATACTATTATTATCTCAAACTCCACTAAAAAAGAAGATTACTTCAAGGTAAATGCAATAACTGGAACAGACTGGAATACGAATGGTACAAAAAGTTTTGAAATAAATAATCAACAAACCTATTTGAATCTCTCCGAAAGTTTCTTGTTGTGTAAATTTAAATTCACTAAAGCTGGGAATAACACAAATGCTACACTTGTAAATGATTTCTTCTGGAAAATGTTTGATAGTGTGCGTTTGTATATTGGAACACAAGAAGTTGAAGCGGTTGATTACGTCTCTGCTGTATCTGAAATTATGAAATTTACACTCTATACATTCAGTGATAGAATGGGAAAGGGGTCTGTCGAAGGTTTTATTCCTGATATGTCAACGGGAACAAACACAGACCCTGGATATACTCAAAGGAAAGGAATGTATAATGATGATACAAAAGCAGAAAATAGTTTTACTGTGGCAGTTCCTCTTAAAGGTATATTTGGATTTTGTGATCATGATAAAGTTCTGTATGGTCTTAAAATTAGATTTCAACTACAAAGGAATGATAATGAAAATAGATTGCTTTTTGGTGTTGGTAGTGCTTTTGGTGAACAGAATAAATTTGTAATTGAGGAAATGAGTTGGTATATCAGTGAATATACTCCTAATCTTAAAACAGAAGAGATGTTGAATAGAAGACTTAACTCAAAGAAACCACTCAGTGTATCATACCTCAAAAGAAGATGTCAACACGTTAAACTCAACCAAACTACTTACACGTGGAATTTGGGTGTTCTGGAAGGAAAGCCACGATATCTGTGGATCATTTTTAAAAAGCCAGATGGTGATACTGCGACTGATAAGAATAATGCATTGAGTGATAATGCTAAGGTGAAACAACTTCGCGTTTCTCGAGATAGAACATTTTATCCACAAGATAGATTGGAAATTAATTGGGAAAAAAATGATTTTGCTGAAGCATACAAGTCTTACTAAAAGGTGTGTGAAAGTAATGGAAATAAAGAACCTATTTTGGATATGACAGCATTTATAAGTTTGTATACAATCTATGCGTTTGACCTGAGCGCTCAAAAGGAAACTATAAATTCTAATCGAGTGGATAATTCCCTATACATTGAAAGAGGAGAGAGTGAAGAAGTTGATACATATTGTTTGCTTTTGGAAGAAACAGAATTACAGATTAATACAGATAATGATGTGTTGATTAGTCTCACATAATTTTTTCTTAAATAAATGAGTGGCAAAGTACCAACTGGGGTATATGTTAATCAAATCAATCTTCATAAACTATCATCTTGTGTTCAAAATCAAAAGCCTTGTACGATTAACGTTAATACAATTCAGAGAAAAGGAGCAGTAAGAATTGATGTTTTGCTCACAAGAGAACAGGTTAAAATCTTGAATGACACTGGCTCACTTAAAATTAAAATGACAAAACCAATGTTGAAAAAATATTCAATAAGAGAGACGAGTGGAGGATTTCTCCCATTTCTAATTCCTTTATTTGCTGGTTTAAGTGCGGTTGGAGCATTGACGGGTGGTATTTCAACAGCGGTGAAAACTGCCAACGAAAGGAAGGCTCAACTCCAGGCTCAAAAAGAATTGGAAAGACATAACAAAGAGTTGGAGAAAAAAATTAGTGGAAGTGGTGTAATTGTAGATTTTGCTGAAAAACTTGAAGGTCTGCCTGATAAAGCGAGATTGTTAGTTGGAGATATGCTTTCTTCTATAGCACAAGCAGGTGTAAAATTAACGAAAAGAAGTAATGTATTCTTTCCAAATTCTTTAAACCACTCATCAATGCTCATTTATTTATTAGAAAGATATAATCCAACATCAAATTCACAACTTGTCAAATATTGTAAGAAATTAAAAATTAATCATGTGGTTATTTGTATGAGAGATGAATTAACAAATGTGCCGAAACATACAAAGAATATTATTATGAACTTAGAAGATAATAATGGGAACGGTTCTCATTGGGTTTGTATTTTTAATAGTCAAGGCAAATATTATTTTGATAGTTTTGGTCTTCCACCACCTGTTGAAGTCATAAAATTCTTACAGAATGGTGTTTATCAAACATTTCAAGTCCAAGAATTAAATTCCAAGTGTTGTGGTCAATTATGTCTCTATGTGTTATTTCAACTCAACAAAAATAAAAATTTTTATGATATTATTTTTAATCTAATATAAATGACTTATGTTGGTAAAGATGGTTCTATCTTTGGTGTATCTCAAGAACTGGATATTGATTTATCAAATTATTACACAAAGGCACAGGCTGAACGACATAAATATAATATAACCAAAACTATTAACATGAAAAATGCTTATAAATTAAAAAATTATCCAAGCCCGACTGACGTGAATGACTTGGTGAGATTAAGCGATTTATCACAATATATATCCTTAAATAAAACGGCCGTGTATTCCAAAGATACAGAAGTGTTGATATTATCTCCAGGTCATACAGAATTCACAGTTCGAATTAAAATAAATTTTTATAAAGAAGGGCGTATCGTTTGTATGAGAATAGAACAATGGGGGTATGATATGAATGATTTAGGGTATAATTGGTCATTTAAAATTAACCTCGAAGACCTGGAACAATTAAATCAGTCTCGTAAGGAAGAATATTATCCACTTTGTATCGAGAATGAGTTTTGTGGGGCCACGATTAGTAAACAACAAATAAAATAATTTAATAAGGGTAAATATAATAATGGTTTTGCCCTTGTTTATATCATGAAAACAGACAAAACAGGATTATATAGAATAAGTAAGGAAATACAAAATGATTTAACTATGGGGAGGTGTTTTGTGCCATAATATTATTCTAACATATATTTCTAATACATAAATGACAGCAAGAAGGCTTCAAGAAAATTATCATTTCTGTGTCCAAGCATACCTTCAAGAAAAGGCTATTCGGTATTTTAATAAATACGTTCTACAACATAAGAATGAGGTATTTTCAATAAAGGATTGGCATTATGCTGATGTTGATAAACCGACAACTTTAGATTTAATTAGAATGTTAAATAATGAAAAAATTATAAAGTTAAGAAAAGGTAAGGCTCTTTTAGAAATTCAAAAGAAATTTTATTGGTTTGCTGTTGTAAAAAAAATTATTTTGGATACAGGAATAACAAGAAATCCTGATGAATATATGTATGATAGTCTATGGGGTGTAAGCGATTCAAGGATAATAAGGGATGAGGAGTTGAAGAAGAGAGGGAAGAGGAGGAAAAGGAGAAGAGAGAGAAGGAGGAGAGGGAGAAGAAAGAGGAGGAAAAGGAGAAGAGAGAAGGAGGAGAGGGAGAAAAAAGAGAAGGAGGAAAAAGAGAAGAGGGAGAAGAGAGAGAAGGAGAGGGAGGAGAGAGAGAAGGAGAGGGAGGAAAGAGCGAGACAAAATAAACATCAAAATATGGAAACCAGTGAGATTAAAAAAAGATTGGTAGTATTACAGAAAATAACTCAACCCACCGAGGAGGAAAACAAAGAATTGACAAGTCTATTTGCAATACTTTCGACAAGAATATTGACATCGACAAGATATTCATTTTAATTTTTTCATTTTTATTTTTTTTCTTAAATAAATGGAGGAGAGAGTGAAGGCATTTCTCAGGATTCTTTATGTTTTAAAAATTAAGATTCAAATGTGCATGTTGGAAACTAAAAAGGTTTTTGCACTCTGCAGGAATTTTTCACATAAATAAATGAGTTATTGTCTCAAATGTAAAAAGAAAACTAATACTAAAAATATTTCATATATTAAAAGTAAAAATAACAGGGTTATACAAAAAGGTATATGTTCGGTGTGTGGTTCAAAAAAAAATCAATTTATCTCCAAACACAAACGAGGAGGAGATATACAAAAGTTTTTATCACGAAGTAAATTTACAACTACTGGAATACCAGGGGAATTACATCTTCCAGGGTATTCTTTCTGTGGTCCAGGCACAAACTTGGATAAAAGATTAGATGAGGCAGACAATCCTAAATCATGGAGTAAACCCATCAATAGAGTTGATGAAGTGTGCATGAGACATGATATTGATTATGGGAATACCACAACGTTGGAAGAAAAGCATGAAGCCGATAGAGAAATGTTGTATAATTTGTCTCTGATACAAAATCCAACCTTGAGAGAAAAAGTTGATCGGTTCATTGTGAAGAAGATGATCAGTGCTAAATTGAAACTTGGACTTGGAAATTCAAAAAACTTATAGGTTTGAATTATGTCATTAAGACTGAAGAGCAATTAGCTGATAAATTACATAAACCAATATTCACAAAGTTTCAGAGAAGGAAAGTTTATTCCAAGGAAGTAGATTATATCTGGTCTGCTGATTTGATTGAACTCAATAATGATAAGGGGTACAAATATGCTTTAACCGTTATTGATTTGAGGAGTAGATACGCATGGGTTGTACCATTAAAAAAACAAAACAGGTAATACTCTTATGTTAGCCTTTCAACAGATATTTAATAAAAGTAAGAGAAAACCTAAAAAATTGTGGACTGATGAGGGTAGAGAGTTTTATAACAAGACATTTATGAATTTTCTAAAAAATAACAGTATTACATTATACAGTACCTTTAATGAAGGGAAGGCAGTTGTTGTTGAACGTTTTAATCGTACCTTAAAAGAGAGATTATATAAAAAATTCACACAACTCGGTTCACAACAATGGTCATCTTTTATTCAGGATATTGTGGATAAGTATAATGACACGGTTCACACGTCAACAAATATGAAAAAGAGATTAATGTCAGAAAACCTAAGTTCAAAGTTGGTGATATCGTAAGAATATATAGGTGGAAATCTCATTTTGAAAAGGGTTATATTAAACGATGGATGAACAACTTTTTAAAATTGGTGATGTAATAGATACGGTTCCTTGGACTTATAAGATATATGATTTGGAAGGGGAAGAGATTTTAGGTTCATTTTATTCACAGGAATTACAAAAGACATAGATAAATTGAAATTTTTTGACTCCGCCCCTTTTTGACTCCGCCCACACAAAACCCACCCACATAAACCCCACCCCACACAAGCTCCACACAAACCCCACCCCACACAAACCCCACCCCACACAAACCCCACCCCACACAAACCCCACACAAACCCCACCACACACAAACCCCCCACAAGCTCCACACAAGCTACACACACACAAACCCCACACAAGCTCCACCCATATTCATCATATTCACATAATTAGTGATTAGTTAATTAGTTCCCCACACACAACATGTTTATTTAATTAAAAAAGTTATCCACCCATCCACACAAGCTCCACTCATCCACCCATCAATTTATCCACACAAACCTCATCCACATAAGCCTCATCCACATTCACCCCTCCCACATAAGCCCCACCGAAGCCCCACCCACATAAACCCTGCCCACATAAACCCTGCCCACATAAACCCCTCCCACACAAGCCCCGCCCACACACGCCCCGCCCACACATCCCCCCTGTGCGCCCCTATCTTTGACCCACCACCTCCCTCATCCCACCCCCACCCTTCCCCACGCACACACATGGGGAGGGGAGGGGTGGGATGAGGGGGTGATGGGTCATTGGGGGAGCGCACCTACCCCCCCCCACCCCTCCCTCCGTCTCCTTCATGTCTTGATCCTTTTTTTGAAATTCAAAATCAAGTAATTGTAAACAAAACAAATATAATTAATCAAAATAGAAAATATTAAATATTCATTTGCGAGAATGTATAATCTTTCCCAGCAATCTTCTTCAGATGTCTTGTGATTTCGAAACTCAGACACCATATTCTGTTTTGAAACAAAAAGTGGATAATAATTAGGTTTTATAAAGATAATTACATGGTAATATGAGTAAGCCTGGTGTTGGTTCTAAGTTCAAGCCTCGTTGACCACTGAATTAACACACCAGGAGGCCGACTCAGCCTGTCATCCTTCCAAGGCCAATAAAATGAATTCCAGTGTACTGGTAAAACCGCGTTCAAACTAATGATGCAACCAACATAAGACGACATTCCAAATAGAGAGTGATATTAATAAAAGAATAAATAAACAAATAACTAAATAATAATTCAGAAACATTTACCTCCAGAAAATCATGTGTTGTACCAGATTGCTTCAACAGCTTATGTTGTGTGATCGAGCTGAAAAAAAAAAAATGAGTCAAGGGTATAGATGGAGAGACAGACAGAGAGAGGTAGGTAGAAAGACAGACAGAGAGAGATACAAAGAGACAGACAGGGAGAGATAGAGAGAGACAGACAGGGAAAGAGACACACACACGCACGCACACGCATGCACACACGCACACACACGCACACACACACACACACACACACACACACACACACACACACACACACACACACACACACACACATATATATATATATATATATATATATATATATATATATATATATATATATATATATATATATATATATATATATATATACACACACACACACACACACACATACATATATTCACACACACACACACACACATATATATATTCACACACACACACACACACACACACACACACACACACACACACACACACACACACACACACACATATATACACACACACACACACACGTGTCTCACCATTGGTTTAATTCATTCGAGATCAGAGGCCGTGATAAGACTTCGTACCAGTCATTATAAATGTTTTTCAATTCTCTTCTAAAATCATTGACCTCTTCAATGAGAGCATTCATTTGATGCACCTCATCATGATATGTAAACTCCACTTCTTCCAAGGACCTGCCAGGAAAAAATATATATTTTCGCATTATCACGATTTAATTTATAATCAATTGCTTCATCGTTCAAAGAGGAAACCATACACAAACTTACCAACTTTGTAGTGAGCTGTTATCTTCATCGGAAGAGAGTGAGTCCATGTCTCAGTTTTTTTTTTACCATTGGTACAAGATGGCAAAAAGATCAGAGGCCGTGATAAGACGTCGTGTCAGTCATTAAAAATGTTTTTCAATTCTCTTCTAAGATGATTGACCTCTTCAATAAGAGCATTAATTTCATGCACCTCGTCGTGATATGTAAACTGCTCTTCTTCCAAGGACCTGCTAAGAAAAAATATATATATATATATTAGAATTATCACGATTTAATTTATAATCAATTGCTTCATCGTTCAAAGAGGAACCTATACACAGGCTTACCAACTTTGTGTTGAGCTGTTTTGTTCGCGGAAGAAAGATCGCTCATGTCTCAGTTGTAAAAATGAAAATCCCGTCTGGCAGAAACTTTGTCTGGCGAATCACTTATAAGGCAACAATGAGGAGATTGCTTAATCATTGGGTGTGGCCACAGGAAATGACGCTTCGGGCGAGACAGCTTGGAAAATAACTGGGCGATATATTCTCAAATTGTATGAATCATTTTTAAAACACACTTAAAATACCCTAAAATGGTTTTGATTAAACATGTTTAAAAGCCTGTTCGTGTTCTGAGATAAAATAGAAACATGAGGCCTTGTCTCAGAGAATAGTTCCTATTTTTTTCACAGCATGACTGTCCAAAAACACTTCCTCATTCACACAGCACGACCGTGTCAAAAAAAACACTTCCTCATTTTCATGACACGAACTGAAAATATTTGAAACAAAACTTTTTTATGGCGTGGTTTATGCACAAAAATGATTTGCAACTCGGGCGGTGGCCAGATGAGATCATTAAGAGAAGTTTATCATTTCGTAATGGCACAAAAGGGGTATCTTAAAAAATATAAAGATTCAAATGTTTTGTTTTTCAATATTTTAGATGGGGATTATTGTGCAAAGATAATTAAACTATTGAAGGAATTTGAGAATGAACAAATCTTTATAGGTTCAATGAGTGAGCTAAACAATATGCATCGGTTATTTGATAAAGAGTGTCCCGAGGGTTAGACGTTTCAGATATTTCTTTCGAATCACCTTTAACAAATCACATTACCACTTTAGTACTTGAACAAATCTTTATCTTATTGCATGGATTATTTGAAAAAAAAAAAGTGTCCCCAGGTTAAAAGGGGAGACAAATAAATATACCTTGGGATAAAAAGGGGGTTTATTTTTAGGGGAAAAAAATATGAATCGCTGAAAATCCCCCATTCATTTACATGGGGAAAAGTGAGCCAGAACCAGTATATTCACCCTACTACTGTGCATGTACATTATTGCTCGTAGTCGGTGGTATTGCTTTTGTTTCTTGCTTGTACATTGCATGACTGCCTTGCTTGTGATGTGTGTGTATAAATAAATGTCCTGTTGTGCAATGTACCCCGTTCGTCGTGTCCTATTTCCCTTTTGAAAAGCCATCTTGCATCGTTGAATGAGTAGTGGGTTTTGAGCGCCCGGTAAAGAGAATCGGATCCGTCGAGGTCGGCGATAACACCGCTCGGTTATCACTGTAGTACGGAACGGACCGCTTAAGCGGTCTGTGTCCCAGGACGACCTGCGGCGCGGTGCAGCCCCTCGGTAGCTTACCCGCACGGATACGTAGGTATATCGATATTCTGCGATTCACCCTATTTCGCGTGGGTGGAATGCGGACTGGGCTGTGGTGAGGTTAAACCCCCACCTGTGACTGGTTCCTGGTGGTAGTTCCAGGAGGGTCACGACTGAATTGTCCGTCCGGTGGGCGACGCGGTTGCGATTGGAGTTACGCGGCCGATCGCACGCCGGCGGGTGCGAATTCGTAACAATATTATCATCCACAACCTCAGCCTTTAAAGACCCTGAAGAACCATAAGACCTTTTTTTTTTACATGTTTGAGAGAAGACTTTTTACATGCCTAGGAGTTAAGACCAATTCATTCCCCGAGCAGAATGAAGACACTTTAAAACCCCGAATACCCCAAAGATGGTTAAGATCTCAAAGACTTATAAGACCCCAAAGACCCTTTTTGACTTACATCTTTTGAAGACCCTTAAGACCCATAACACCTCAAAAACCCTTAAGACTTCGAAGACCCTGAACACCCCAATGACCTGTAAGAACCTAAAGACCCCAATACCCTTGAAGACCCCTTTACCCACTGGTGTTCTGGCTCTCCTGCCCCTGACACAGTTCCCCCCACCAACCCTCATCCCATCATGATTGGGGTTGGATGCAGTACATAATGCTTGTGGCAGGCATATTCAGGTGTGGCAGGCTGTCCAGTTGAGGTTGAAGGCTCAGAAGATGAAATGGAGGTTGATTCGCTTAGGATTTTAAAAAAGAATTTCATAATGGAGACTTGAGTGGCTGCCTTCATTTTCTGTTCGGAGACCTCCTTGAAACATTTCAGGACATTATCCATCTCGCTACGCACCTTGGAACTACTCATGCAGTCGGGATCGTGTTCATCACGAACCGCTCGCTCAGGATGACTGGGCACGAACCGCTCGCTCAGGATGACGGCACGAACCACTCACTCAGGATGACGGGGCACGAACCGCTCGCTCAGGATGACGGGGCACGAACCACTCGCAAGCACTCCAATTGAATGGTTGGCAAGCGCTAGTGGTGTCTGAATGTCCAAACTATGTCTGAATTAGACAAATTGGCACTTGTTTAGGTGTCAGAGCTGCTGATACTTTCAAATGTTGTGCTTAAATTTTCTAATTCAGCTTTGTTTAAGAGATTCTCAAGGTTATGACATGTGTGGAAATGAAATAAAGCCACGAACGCTGGCATCTCTAGGCATTTATAAGCATTGCAATGTACTCAGCGATTCGTAGCTATGATGAACAGGCGCTCGATAATATGAGTGAGGAAAGTGAAAAAAAAAAAACAATAGTGTCCAGATCGTTGCAGCCTGTTCCAAGTCAAAACATGGTTGAGCAGGCCAAAAAACATGGCGGCTTCAGACTCCAGCGAGGTTACCAAGGAAATGCCTTTAGACTCCACAGGGCAAGGTGGTGGAGGATCGCCTGATGAAGGATGTAATTAAATAATGCCTTTAATTATCTTCTAAAGGAGTGTTTTAATTAACTCAAACACCCCATTTTCACTCTTGCACTTCTTTGGAGTTTTCTTCATCTGCATGCAAAGTTTCAGGCTTCTAGGTTTTATGGTTTTGGAGTTATGGAGGAGACATACTGACACACTGATACACACACAGGCACACAAATTTATTAGCGTAGACTAGCAAATACAACCCGTCGCTTTGCTGATGATGGGTATTAAAGAGGATGGTTGAGAGAAGAGGGAGGGAGAGGAGGCAGGAGGGAGGGGGAAGAGTGAGGAATGGGGGGGGGGTGTGGAGAGCTATGCCTCACCAAATGTTGCTATACCGTGGGAGGGAAGGATGCGAGGGGGGAGAGAGAGAATGAAAAAAAAAAAGAAGAGAGAAAGGTGAAGGGTGGAGGTGGGGTTAGCAAAGAGAAGGTATTATATATTATGCTTAATGACTGAACACACACACACACACACACACACACACACACACACACACACACACACACACACACACACACACACACACACACACACACACACACACACACACACACACAACAAACTCATGTCAGAACAGCTGTACACACAACAACACAACAGAATTTATAATATAATCCACTGGCACATCTGCAAAAACTTTGATGTCCCAGTTGCAGAAAATTTGTGGGAACATGAACCAAAAGTAATCACTGAAAACATGGAAGTACCTTCCGCTCACGTACGACCTAATGATCCCATCAGGCGTGAACATGGAAAAAGAAGCATTGCGACCAGATATCATGCTTAGGTACTAAAAAACAGAGAAGAAGGTATTGCTGATTGAGGTGTTAATACCAGTGAATTTGGACTAAATGATGCAGAAATCAAGAAAATGACCAAACACCAAGATCTCAAGAATGAAGTGAGAAGATCCTGGAAGCTGAATAATGCCAAAGTTGTACCAGTGATCGCGGAACCTACAGGAATGATGACAAAGAACCTCACAGAGATATGAAACAGTGGCAGTTCTCCTGCGTGCTCACCTGATAGTGGCTGGATAAGATAACCAGGCAACTATTGGTAGGTATGGATGACCCACAAAATATATAATGAAGAAGAAAGTAAATACCTATGGATTTTTTTTTTTTAATGCCATGAACAAACTTTGGTACATCACGGGTGATAAAGGTTGTGGTCAAGTTTCATCAAAATTGTCTGTGTGGTTTCAGAAAAGAAAGCAAATGCATATTTTGGGGGGAAACCTCCCTCTCCTCATAGACCCTCCGAGACCCCAATTTTTTTTAATGTCGTGAACAAACTTTAGTACATCTCAGGTGGTGAAGATGGTGGTCAAGATTCATCGGAATTGTATGTGTAGTTTTGGAGAAGGAAGCAAATACATATTTTTGGGGGCAACTCCCCTTAAATTCCCTCAGAGCCAGATTTTTCTGATGTCATGAAAAAATTTTGGTACGTCATGGGTGATGAAGGTTGTGAAGTTTAATCGGAATTGTATTGTTTGAGAAAAAAAGCAAATACCTCTTTGGGGAGGTAACCCACTCTCCCTCTTCCTCTGTAGACCCCTTTAGACCCCGTTTTTTTTTTAATGCCATCATGGGTGAGGAAGGTTGTGGTCAAATTTCATTGAAATCGGATGTGCAGTTTCTGAGAAGAAGTTACAAGCATTTGTGGATGGACGGACAGACGACGTGCCCTCCCATAAGCTCCCCAGAACTACTTTACAGGTGAGCTAAAAACCATCCCTGGGAATATTACTACAAACGAACTACAGTTGGAATCTGTCCGGGGCTCAGTAACGATCCTGGAGAGAGCCCGCAACACAAAAGTTTGAGACAGAAAACTTCACAGCTTGGTCCATGAATCGTGACCCCTTACCGAGATGAAGGTGGATACTTTGAGCCTGCTCTGGGAAGACTCCATTCCACATCCTGAAACCCGCTTATGTAGATACCAATCAACGACACACACACTGACATCTGGTAGGTCTCTGTTTCCCCTCCTGATAAACCCCACGTACATGTGGAGATAGCAGACAACTGTAGACACACTGACACACACACACACACACACACACACACACACACACACACACACACACACACACACACACACACACACACACACACACCACACACTGACAAGCCGGTAGGCGGACATGGGTAGTCGACTACCCAATAGAACCTGACGCGATGTGCCCATTCGATGGGGAATGACCTGAGGATTAAGCACAAGAAAATTCATGATTCCAGCTTCAAGGATTAATGCTGCAGATTGTTTTTTCGTTAAAATACCCCCACATTTAGAGGTTTTTCGGCCGTTGCTAGGCAACGAAGGGGTCCATAGCAACAGTTCTTTCTCACACATAACTAGGACATACCATGAACCTACCATACCAGTTTCATGTATATCTGACTCATAGTCTGAATTATAACGAGACCAAGAGACTGTTAGCGATTCGATGAAACTTGGTTGGGAGGTTCATACCATGACCTCGTTGTGTGCAAATGAGAACCGTTGCTATGGACACCACTGTTGCCTAGCAACGGGACTTTGAAATTTTTGAAAAATCATAAAAAATTAATTTTTTCGAAAATCAAAAATCGGGCCACGAGCGACTGGACTGACAATATTCAGCCATATTGTCAAAATTTCCAGCCGGATCCTATGAAAACTGTCGGAGAAGATAGACTGAATGAACCCTGGTGGAAAACAACAAAAAACGAAGTTCGTTATATCTCAGAGACTATGAGTCAGATATACATGAAACTGGTATGGTAGGTTCATGGTATGT
Organism: Eptatretus burgeri; assembly: GCF_056783735.1. Classification (NCBI taxonomy): domain Eukaryota; kingdom Metazoa; phylum Chordata; class Myxini; order Myxiniformes; family Myxinidae; genus Eptatretus; species Eptatretus burgeri. Next base: position 35,628,288 of record NC_140977.1, on the reverse strand, counting down.
CCTAGTTATGTGTGAAGAAGAACCGTTGCTATGGACCCCTCCGTTGCATAGTAACGGCGGACTACCCATGTCCGCCTACCGGCTTGTCTGTCTGTGTGTCTGTCTGTCCAGAGCATAACTCCGTGGACTTTGATCCGACCTTGATGAAACTTGGTTATGTGTTCGATATCAATGTCTCGTTGTGTTTTACTGGATGAGGGCGTGGCTACGCCCATTGTGGGCGGAGCCACGCCCCAAAATAGCCATTTTAGGGGGTAGTCAGATTAAAAATCTATCTTCTCCTTGGGAATTGACTGAATGGAATGGGTTCTTCGGTATTTGAATAGCAAAATGAATTATCTAAAACTTGTCATTGTCCGATTTTTCATTTTCGTCCCAAGGTCAAGGTCACAAGGTCACGAACTTAGAAAATTGCGAATTTTGACATAAAAATCATACGACCGCTCCAACTTTGAGAGCTTGGATGACAATATTTTTTATACATAATCTTGAGGTCATTCGCCACCTAAAGTCTTGAAATCATTTTGCTCTATCTCGAACACCTTGCCCGTGGCATCCCCTTCAAGTTTGTTTTTACGCTGATTTCATCAAAGTATGGATAATCCAAGGAGTGCGAAATGCCATATAGCCTATATGACGTTATATTGTTCCTGGAATGTTCCAGAGGAAGTTTTGCACCAAAGGTCACAATCCTTGATCTTTGACCTTTAAAGGCCACAAAGGTCAAATTTTCAAAGTTGTGGGAATCGAACCGGGTTTTCGACCTTCTTCGACGAACTAACTCCATTAAGCTATAGCACGTATCCTGTTTCCTTATTTTAATGTCCACAACATTGTTTTGTGACCTTTAAAGGTTATGGAAAGGTCAAATTTTGAAAGTTCTTGAACGAAACCGGGTTTTTGACATTTTGCAGCGAATGACCTGTCACTCGTACCACATCATGTTGATCATTTTTATAACTTGGTCAAACATTATCACATTGTCTTATCCTTGACTTCTGAAACAATCTACATCGTCAAATACCGCTCGTGAACCATCGTCGTCTTCAGACTTGTCGTTGATTATTTTTTATTTTTTTGGAAAAAACATGTGGGAGAGGTGGGGCAAACAGAATGTGGTTTAGCAAAAAAGAGGTATGGGACTCGTGGAAACAGAGAAAAGACTCCCTTTAATACTCGAAACATTTTTAACGTCCATCTTGAAATATGTTTGTACCGTACACGGTTCAACTTGTCTCGCCGATGATGTTACTTAATTTAATAATTGTTCAACGAAAATTCTGCATCTTTCTCGTTAATATCGACACGACCAAGGCCAATTCGAATAAATAAATAAATGAACAAATTTACCTTACAGACATTCAAGCGACGTGTTTAATTCAAGCAATTTTGCCAGGATGTTTTTGTGACGTCATAAATATTATCTGTTGATGTTTCGATGATGATTTATGTCTGTTTACGGGTGATACCCAAATGTCAACTACAATATGATTACAGCACCACACCTGAATCTACATACACACACGGGACGACGACTTACCTGGCACAGAAACCACCCCAAAGTCGGTTTCCATCTCAGACGACAAATTCATTTTCCCAATATTTTTTCATTCCGACATCTGAAGGTAATCTATACATTTTGAAAACCTTCTATGATCGATTGGTGCATCCTGGGCACAGCATCCTGTCATTTAAAAAAAACATTTATATATATATATATATATATATATATATATATATATATATATATATATATATATATATATATATATATATATATATAATAAAGAGCTATGGTGTGCTCATTCAATGAGCTATTGATGGATACAAAATGGTGCCCATGACCCACGTGACCATAAATGGGACGTATCACTTCGCTACTCCGAGTATAGAGGGACTCAAGTTGGTGGCAGAGAGGGGGGAGGGGTTGAAGACTTGGGGCTTGGTGGGGGGGGGGGGAGAGTTGAGGACTTGGGATTTGGGAGGGGTAGTTGAGCACTTGGGGAAACATCTTTAGGGAGCATTACATTCCAAAAACGTGCCAAACTAGTTGGACAATGGAAACCAAAGTTAATTAAAAATGTAAATTTGGCAAAACAATCCGTTTTTGTGTTGCACTTATTATTACTTGCTATCCCAAAATATGGACAAAGCTCCGTTTGCTACATTTCAACATTGTTTAATGAGTTATGATGTGCACACAGTGACTCGTGATAGATTTACTGGCGTGAAACCAACCAACGTGCTTTTCGGCGATTTTTTTTAAAGTTGTATTTTAATTTGCGATTTTCGACACTTTAACAAGAAAATACATTAATTGCGCGGAAAGCACATTCGGATTCAGCACGCTCAAAATATCCCACAAGCCACTTCTTCGTGACTTGCACGTCATTTGAAATTCTCACCCGTCCACGAAACGCGCGCGATCGCTCACAGCCAGAGCACGGGGCACGGATCACGTGGTTCACACGGATCACGTGGTTCACACGGATCACGTGGTTCACACGGATCACGTGGTTCACACGGATCACGTGGTTCACACGGATCACGTGGTTCACACGGATCACGTGGTGTAAGTCGTCCGTTCCCGCGTTTTGTTCAAATCTCGCGAGAGATGTGCTCCTCGTTCCCGACTCTCAGAAGCAACAACAGTGGGCGGGACACGTTACAGGCTCTCGGAGACAAGTCGATGTGACGTCATGAAAAACACCGGAGGATATTCCTTTGCGGTCACCGGACCAACTGTTTGGCATTGACACACTTTATATGAATTTATTTATTTTTCTATTTCGCACTTCCTGATTGTACTGTACTGAAATGGGAGATGCTTAGCAGGCAGACACGAAGCGGAGGAACAGTCGAGCCGGGCTGTGTTGCACGAGTGCGAGCGCGGGCGTACTGTGCCCGCGGCTCCCCTTTATTCCGTACGCGGTACACTCACGAGCCGGCCGACTCCAGCATTACTACGACGCCTCAGGCGGCGTGCACACCTCATATCCCTTGCCGACCCCACGGCCACTCCTCCACCATCACGCCCATCATGCATCATCATCATGCCCCTCCCCGTGGGCATGACTACACCACACTCCCTCCTAAAAGTATGATTATTAAATGATCAGTATTATAAGAAGCATAGACAACACGAAGAACCTCGGTATAGTAATCATGCAAATAAAATGAAAACAGCGAAGTATAACAGCACATCACATCATATAATGCATGGAAGCGAGCTACTGGAGAAGCACAGCAGCACGACTCAGCAAACCCGCCCCCAGGCAGACCTGAAACAGATAAACCTTTCGAGGCCGGACCCCCGCTGTCTGGAACCCGCGGCGCCACCGCCAGACCCAACCGACCTTGGTGGGGGCGCTGAACAGCACCCTTGGCTGGAAGCAACAAACACTCCCCAACCCCCACGCACCATAATCAGTTAAGATTCCACCGCATGGCCAAAACGGCCTTGAGCGCACCCAGAGAGCCACGCACCAGGCGCCAGGCACGTCTGACCTCGCTGAAAGCAGAGGTGGGGGTAACGCCGACCAGTGCACGAGTCCCGGCTCCGAGTCGATCTCCGAGACCCACACGGCAGTTAGACGGTAGTAATTCCATTTAAACCCCACTTCAACCATAAGCTCGTTATAAATCAATAGGAATAACATTTGAACCATGGCGAATTCATTTTTCCGTACAGCACGCTTTTTTGATAAAATCCCAGTACAAGACAAAGCAATTACCTGCGGCCTGGAGCAACTGGAGGCTAACAAACCTTCTTTATTCGCCCCCACATCACATTGATCATAACACCAACTCCATTGACTGATCTCCGCCACATCCACTTTTACCCGAGAACTGCTGGCATTTATTTCAACAACATTAAACTGCATCACTAGAGCAAGGAAAAGCACATATGCCATGAACAACAACCCACAACCCACATCACGAGTCCGCTTCTTGGTTGTCGACTTGATGCTGCGACTCGCGACTCCCTTTAACGCCACGGGCCCACCGCCACCTGTTGAAGCTGCCCGAACCACACCGATGCGCATTGCCTCACGAACACTGCCGAAGCGCGGGAACTCATCGCGAACGAAGCGCGGGAACTCATCGCGAGAGCTGATATGGCTCTCGCCGCTCCTGGAGCGCACATCATCGCCGCAGGCAGCAACGAACGGTGGCTCCCGCTGCATCGACGCGGCCCCCGCCGCCAGAGCCGCGCCCTCGGTATTCGACGAAGGTCTCGAAGAGAGCACTGGCACATCTGGAGGCACGAACCGGAACCCGTTCCGACCCAAAAGGGTCCGGCTCGCCGAGCCCGGCTCCTGCTCCGGCTCGCCGGCATCATCATGCCCCGGCTGCAGGCTGATCTCCAGGTCACTGGGGTCCTGCTGCGGTGCCCCTTCGCTCCCGGTGCGATCGTGCTGCGGTGCCCCTTCGCTCCCGGTGCGACCGTGCTGCGGTGCGCGCTCTCGTCCCGCACCGCTAGGCGTGCGAGCACCCTGCGGCACTTGAGCCATCGCGCGGACTTGCGCAGTCACCGGTGTCTGCTCGACAGATGAAACAGTCGCGATCGCCGAGTCGAATGTGATGTCGGTCAATGGCTGCTCGCAGACAATGTCAATGGCTGCTCGCAGACCAGAAATAAAATGATCTCTGAACCGTGCCGGACGCTCCTCTGCCGTGAATTTGCACGGCACAGCCGAATGCGATGCGCGGCCAGCACGAGTGGACCCAATTCGACACCCGATCCGTGCCTCGCTCACTTCCCCCCCCCCCCCCTGCCACTGATCTTGCCATTTCCGGATCAATTGCAAGCAGGTTTCGACGCGGGACGGAAGGATCGCCTCGCACACCGCCATCTATGAACGCAACAATGGGCGATGACCCTCGGCCCACACACCGTAGACGACCTCGAGAGCCCAGACCACCATCCGAGTGATTGCATTGCCACGCTCGCCCATGACCCGCGCCGCAGACCGTGCGCATGGCCGTGCGTGCCTGGCCCATTGCGATGACCCCTAGACCATCTGCTGTGTCCCGACCATCGAGACCTCGGACATTCTCCAGAGCTTGCGCGACGTCCAACGCCGCGTTCGAGCCGAAACGCGTATCCTCGACAAAACGAACAAGAAAATGAACCAAATGAACGAACGTTGCCCACTCGACGTGGCCGAAGTAGATTCCGACGAAGGCGGGCACGCGTACGTTTGCCATGCACCGACTCTTTGCCATGTTCGCGCTGGCGAGACCTTTGGCTCCGTAGCCTGGAACCGCACGGGTCATTTGCCGCCCTTACACAAATCGATTCGAAGATCCTCGTCGCCAACTGTACTGTACTGAAATGGGAGATGCTTAGCAGGCAGACACGAAGCGGAGGAACAGTCGAGCCGGGCTGTGTTGCACGAGTGCGAGCGCGGGCGTACTGTGCCCGCGGCTCCCCTTTATTCCGTACGCGGTACACTCACGAGCCGGCCGACTCCAGCATTACTACGACGCCTCAGGCGGCGTGCACACCTCATATCCCTTGCCGACCCCCACAGCCACTCCTCCACCATCACGCCCATCATGCATCATCATCATGCCCCTCCCCGTGGACATGACTACACCACACTGATTCCCGTCGTTTTTTTAAATGTATTTTCACCACATCGTGATCCATTCAGGTCTGGGTGATTCTGGATGTATTACCCAATTCCGGGAATGGGGCGCGCGGTGTCCTGCGATTAGAGTTCTGCGCCTGCGTTGGTTCTTCTGGGTCTGGGAGACTTCTCTTCTCTTCTCTTCTCTTCTCTTCTCTTCTCTTCTCTTCTCTTCTCTTCTCTTCTCTTCTCTTCTCTTCTCTTCTCTTCTCTTCTCTTCTCTTCTCTTCTCTTCTCTTCTCTTCTCTTCTCTTCTCTTCTCTTCTCTTCTCTTCTCTTCTCTTCTCTTCTCTTCTCTTCTCTTCTGTCACCAAACGACATTTATCCACATTAAGCGCTTGGTATCTTTCCTACATTTTCTTATTACGTACATTTATGCAATAATTATATAAAAGCCCTTTTATAAAACGCTGACCATCACGAAAAGTGTCATCGTTGGCAATTTGATGAGTTCCAAAAGTTAGTCTCGTCTTCAAAAATATATAATCCTTGTTGATGTATTATAAGGCTGGTGTTGGCTTCACGGTGTTTAACGTGGCTGGCCGGTGTGAAGACTTCAAGCTATCCCCCCCCCCCATTTCAAATTACCTCCCGATAATCTGAAATCAATTTCATCCTACCCCCTACGATTTCACATTACCCCCCTCAAAACATTTATTTATGCATGTTTATTTACAAAAAGTAGTAATTTAATTGATACTGAAAACGAATTAGGGGAAAACCATTGACCACGTGACAGCCTTTAAAGAGTTTGCAATGGATTTTGATTTGATAATGAATGATTTTATTTTAATATTGTTATTACTGATTTTATTATGAATGATTTTATTTTAATATTGTTATTAATGATTTTATTATGAATGATTTTATTTTAATATTGTTATTACTGATATTATTATAAATTATTTTATTTTAATATTGTTATGAATTGAAATCAGTATTTCTCATACAGTTATAGTTTTTGCCATATTTTTATGAAATCCTTCTTCGATATAGTTGATACAAATAGACATATTGGTATATCGTGTTTGTATATAATATGTCATGTACTTTGAACGAGTGTATGAGTGCTTTTAATACAATTAACATTTTTGTTACATTTGTTTATGTTTCCAGACTTTGAGACGAGCTTTCAATCTTGTAGTGTTCTCCGTGTTATATTCAATAAACGTATCAGGAGTTGTGGGCATAAGAATTTATCATTTCAGCTAAATCAGGGAGGGGGGTAATGTCAAAGTGCAGGGGTAATATGAAATCGGGTTCAGGCTACCCCTGGGGGTAACTTGAAATCGATTTCAGATTACCGGGAGGTAACTTGAAAGGGGGGTAGCTTGAAGTCTTTACACCGGTGTAAAATCTTGGGGTCTTGTGTTCGAGCCCCCTGTCGGAGTGTCGTGTTATTAAATAACACCAGGTGGGTTGACTCGTCCTGTGATCCATCCTTCCGAGGTCGACAAAATGAGTGCCACCTGATTAGGAACAGGGGCACTGCATCAGTGGCGCTTACAGAAAAAAACAAAAATGATGCAGCCAGCAGCCACAGGCTGCATCTGAAACAAATGATGTAATAAAATATCAAATAAATAATCATCTTGAAAGGTTATAAATAAGTACTGTGCGGTTTAGGTATGTAGAAGATGACCATTTAATTATGTCATTCATTAATAAGTATCTTAGGGTTTTAATAATTATATTATACTCGCAGGGTTACCCAGGTGGGGGGTACTGAGAAATGGGAGAAGCAGGAGAGCTGGCAGGGCTGAGAAAGGGGCAGGAGAATCGATGAGGGGAGGGAAACTGTCGGGAGCAGGAGAGCTAGAACACAAGAGGGTGGAGGGGTAAAGGGGTCTTCAAGGGTTTTGGGGTCTTAACGGTCTTTAAGGTCTTAAGGATTTACAGGTCATTGGGATGTGAAGGGTCTTTGGGGTCTTAAGGGTCTTCAAAAGACTTAAAGGTCTCAAAGGTTCTTCGGGGTCTTCAAGAGTCTGAGGGATCTTCAAGAGTCTTGGGGATCTTAACATTCTCTGGGGTATTCAAGGTTTTAAAGTTTCTTAATTGTGTTTGGGGAATTCAATGGTCTTAAGGGTCTAATGGGTCTTTGCATCTTCAGGGTCGTAACTCCCAAGCATGTAAAAAGTCTTCTTTCAAGTATCTTACTATAATTCACCGTCTGTCTGTGTCTGTTCCCAGGTACTGCAGAAACGGCTGAACCGATCGCAACCATTTTTTGGGGGTGTAATTCTGGGACCCCTTGGAGTAAAATACACATAAATATAATAGCATGATCCCCTTGATGGCTCCTGTAGGGAGTGGGTGCTTCTAGTGTATTCTAATCTCTCAAGCATGTAAAAAAAAATGGTCTTATGGTCCTTCAGGGTCTTTAAAGGCTGAGGTTGTGGATGAGAAACTACTTCAGACAACCCCCGGGTTGGACTTGTTGTGTATGCCAAATTTGGTGGTTGTCGGTCCAGCAGTCCTTGCAAAAAACACGGAGACATAGACAGACAGACATCCGATGAATCTTATTTATTAGACGAGAAGCACCCGCTCCCTACGGGAGCCGTCAAGGGGGTCATGTTATTATATTTATGTCTATTTTACTCCAAGGGGTTCCAGGATTACACACCCAAAAAATGGTTGTGATCGGTTCAGCCGTTTTTGCGGTACCTGGGAACAGACAAACAGACAGACGGTGAATTATAGTAAGATGTTGCAATGTTATCATTGATTTTGTTATTTATTTTGTAATTAGAATGTCATGCTGTGGTCGAAGGATGTATTGAGCTGCTTCATGTACCTTCACATGACGTGCGTTTAAAACATGGGAATTCTAACGGATTTTTTGAAGTATAGTCGAGTCTTAAAGGATCTCCAGGATCTACAGTCTTGGGGGGCCTTTGGATCTTTTGGGTCCTCTGGGATTTTTGGAACTTTTGGGTCCTCGGGGTCTTCAGGGTCTTTAAGTGTCTTAAAGGGTCTTCAAAGTTTGAAGGGGTCTCAGGAGTCTAAAGGGTCAAAATGTACGTTGAATTAATGGATAAACATAAGTAATTAATAGTCAAATATTATGCTTCACACACACACACACACACACACACACACACACACACACACATGGACACACACACACAACTCATCCATTTATCTTTGATACATTTTCAAGAGACGGGCATGGCGTGGCGATTGCGAATAGGTACGTGCTGTACACCACTTCCCGTAGCACATAGCTTTGACTTACCGCAGCACCAAAACGATGAACGTATTATTTATTTAGTTAGGTTCCAATCCTGCGTGGAGTCGGACCAGCTGTTCAGTGAGCCAATGGGTGGAAGGCATCTCAAATAATTCAGTGTGCTGGCCTTTGGCTATGTTATATGTCACGTGATATCTGTTAATCAATGAGATTGCATATAAATGAAAAAGCCAGAAATGTGATTTTTAAAGGCTCAGGAAGTGGGGGAAAATACCCTGAGGACAATCCATGGATCTGACTTGGCCTGTGTGCCAAATTTGGTGGTTGTCGGTCCAGCGGTACTTGCAAAAAATGCAGACGGACAGACAGACAGACAGACAAACATCTGATGAATCTTATTTAATACTAGCTGAAGTACCCGGGAATACCCGGGAAATTTGCCCTATTTTCATCACGCTAGTTAGACTGAGGCATTAGTTGTATGGAGAAAATTGGGAAGGCTTCTTTTATTCCTCAGATTTATGGAAGGAAGGCTTTATGCTGCCGTAATCCTCAGAGAGGTCATAGTTGAAGGCGGCCTTGAGCCACTCAATGTTTCTAGCAGCAGTGGCAACTGTCCTTGATGTCCTGCCAAAACCCGGACCTAGAAAGCTGGAACGTGAGTTTTGTGCTTCTCTTGCCCATGGGTGTGACGCTCTATTTGCAGTTAGGCGACGCCCTCTCTCTTTGCAGCCGACTCTGCTTGCCTCGCTCGTTCATGAGCAGATATATCAGCAGTAAGATGACTCTCTCTCTCTCTCTCTCTCTCTCTCTCTCTCTCTCTCTCTCTCTCTCTCTCTCTCTCTCTCTCTCTCTCTCTCTCTCTCTCTCTCTGCAGCTGACTCTGCTTGCCTCGCTCGTTCATGAGCAGATATATCAGCAGTAAGATGACTCTCTCTCTCTCTCTCTCTCTCTGCAGCTGACTCCGCTTGCCTGGCTCTTTCATGAGCAGATCTATCAGCAGTTAGCTGTTGCCGTGCGCGTGCAGTTCGAGAATTCAAATAACAGGAGGAGAATGTGTATGTTTTAAAAAGTCAACGAATACGAACATTTTGTATTTCAAAAAACTCTAGCGTTTTTAACCATGAAGCCTTTTGTTACGATGAATATGCTGGCGCACTATTGGAAAACCATTTTCTTTTTTTAATATCTATATTTTTTCATTTTTATGGAGAGCCACTTTGTGCATCCTGGAGCTGAATGTTAGGTCTATATGTGTGTAAAGTTTCATCAAGATCAGTTCACTGGTCTACGAGCTTATTGGTTACAAACAGACAGACAGACAGAAGGACTGCCATTTATATAGTAGATGAGCAGATATATCAGCAGTAAGACGACTCTCTCTCTCTCTCTCTCTCTCTCTCTCTCTCTCTCTCTCTCTCTCTCTCTCTCTCTCTCTCTCTCTCTCTCTCTCTCTCTCTCTCTCTGTCTCTGTCTCTGTCTCTGTCTCTGTCTCTGTCTCTGTCTCTGTCTCTGTCTCTGACTCTCTCTCTCTCTCTCTCTACATCTGTCTCTCTCTCTCTCTCTCTATCTATCTCTCTATCTCTCTCTATCTCTCTCTATCTCTCTCTATCTCTCTCTATCTCTCGCTCTCTCTCTCTCTCTCTCTCTCTCTCTCTCTCTCTCTCTCTCTCTCTCTCTCTCTCGCTCTCTCTCGCTCTCTCTCGCTCTCTCTCTCTCTCTCTCTCTCTCTCTCTCTCTCTCTCTCTCTCTCTCTCTCTCTCTCTCTCTCTCTCTCTCTCTCTCTCCTGACTCCGCTTGCCTGGCTCTTTCATGAGCAGATCTATCAGCAGTTAGCTGTTGCCGTGCGCGTGCAGTTCGAGAATTCAAATAACAGGAGGAGAATGTGTATGTTCAAAAAGTCAACGAATACGAACATTTTGTATTTCAAAAACCCTAGCGTTTTTAACCATGAAGCCTTTTGTAATGATTAATACGCCGGCGCACTATTCGAAAGCCATTTTTTTTTCTAATGGAAATTTTATTTATTTTATTTATATCCTCTTCTTCTTTCGGCTGCTCCCGTTAGGGGTCGCCACAGCGGATCATCCGTATGATCCGCATAATGATTTGGCACATGTTTTACGCCGGATGCCCTTCCTAACGCAACCCTGGTCGTCTCTTACGACACAGGGATATGGTACACCTATTTTAACCGGGGTATACACCGGCCCAGTACACTGGTACTCACTTCGCTGACCTCGGAAGGATGACAGGCTGAGTCGACCCCCTGGTGTATTGATTCAGTGGCCCAACGGGGCTTGAACTCAGGACCTTTTGGATCCCAAGCCGCTGCCCTAACCACTGCGCCAACACCAGGCTATATTTATTTTATTTATATATATATATATATATATTTTTTAATATATATTTTTTCATTTTTATGGAAAGCCACTTAGCGCATCCTGGAGCTGAATGTTAGTTCTATATATGTGTAAAGTTTCATCAAGATCGGTTCACTGGTCTAGGAGCTTATTCGTCACAAAAAAAACCAGATAGACAGACAGACACAGACAGAAGGACTGCCATTTATATAGTAGATATGAATTAACATTAAGTATCTCTGGGTTATAATCGAATAAATAAATAAATTATGGTTATACGTAAATAATGTCAATAAATAAAAATCTAATAGGGTCATGATTGATTACATATCAAAATATCCTTGAAAAAAAAAAATGAAGTCAAGGCTCATGGAAGAGCTGGTGGTGGTTGTCGGTCCAGTCGCCCTTGCAAAAAACACGAACAGACAGACAGACATCTGATGAATCTTATTTATTATATGAATTAATATTAAGTATCTCTGGGTTATAATCGAATAAATAAATAAATTATGGTTATACGTAAATAATGTCAATAAATAAAAATCTAATAGGGTCATGATTGATTACATATCAAAGTATCCTTGAAAAAAAAAACATGAAGTCAAGGCTCATGGAAGAGCTAGGACAGTGAACTGATCAGGACATAACAGACTAAAATGAGAGAGAGAAAGAGAAAAAAGAAAAATAAAAAGAACGAAAATGAGCGAACTGTTTATGCCTTGTATTATAAAAATATAAAAGGGGATACACGGTCAGAAATTAAACAATTTTAGCAATTCAAATCATGATAGCACTAAAGGAGCAAGAAAACAAACAAGGTCAGCAATTCATGGTAGGGGTGAAAGGAAACTCCTGAGGGAGCCATCAACAAGTTCACAGATAGCATCTTTGAGTGGTCATTTTTCCTCAAAAAGTGGTAAATTATTGTTCATTCTATAAAAACAATGTTCAAGTTTTAATCTTGCACTCACAAGAGCTTTAAAAGTAAGTAATACATTGTGAGAGTTCACAGCAACATTCTCCAATTTTGCCTTCCTGGACTTGTAAATTGCAAACTTCGGTTGGCCAATTATATAATTTGCTAAAACTACTTTCTTAAAGGAAGAGGGGCCAGTCAGACCAAGAATAAAAACATTGTGATGAAGTAAAAAGTGAAATTTATTAAAAAAAAATTGTTGGTGGAGAATAAAGAGGGTTTTCAGGCATCTTCATTCAAGGTCTACATGAGTTAACGTTTCAATGGACGTGCAGAAAGGGCAAAGGTTAGAATTAGAGGGTTCAGTAAGACATTACAGGGTAGAGCCCAGTGAACTAATTTTCCATTGGATAGCTCCAACATATTTTGGGGAAGGTAGGGAATAAAACCCTTTCCAGTTGGATTGGGTGGGTGGTGTTGGAGATAGATCTCTCGCTATTGAAACCTCGGGTACTCCAATAGTAGCACTGCATGTATGACTTTGATGTAGACATTGTACCAATCTTTCTTTGGAAAGGAGGTGAGAGATAATGGAGGGTTGTTAGGCCTGTCTACACCAGGCGAGGAATCGTTTGTTGAATAGTACACAAGGAGTTTGGGGAAAAGGCTGTTTTTGGTTTCAGTTGTTGGACCAGGTGAAGGTTCAATACACTGTCTAGTGCTACAGTAAGTAGAGAGCATTCCTTGAAGAAACCGTGAGATAGTTCTTTCAGATCTTACTCCGGATCTTTCCACCAGTGTAGTACCACTGGGCCACTGATTCACAGTCCCAGTCTTGAGGTCTTTTACTTGGAATAGGCCATCATCAGCAAAGCGTTGGATGAGCGCTCTTTTGTTGAAGCTGTTTTTCAAGAAAGGGTTGTAAAATAAAGGTTCATCGAGGAACATATCGATGTTGTAAGTCGCCATTTCACGGGAGAAGGAGAACGCTCACCATGCGTTAATCACCCCTTGGTAGAAGGCAGGTAATGGGGATAAATCAATGTGTTGAAGGTTCATCACAAAGAGTTCTCAGCAATATCCAAGTCTGCCTGCAGTCTGTAACAGGCAGTGGGCCAGCGGCTTCCATAATAAGGCCTCGTCACTATGTAAGAGTTGCGAGATGAAACGTCGGAAACACATTATCCAGCTAGGAATGTCAATCAGACCGTCTCCACCATTAGTGAGTGGCAGGTAAGTCATGGCAGGTTGTAACCAATGCTTCCCATTCCAGAAGAAGTCAATTATGTTTCTCTGGAGCCTGGTTAAGAGGTTGTCAGGAGGTTGTAAGCATATCATCTTGTGCCATAGCGTGGAGGTAATCAGGTTATTGATGACAAGGGTTCTTCCATGGTAGGAGAGTTGACAAAGTCCTTTCCAGTGGGTTAGTTTTAGCGTCACCTGGTCGAGTAATCCTGCCCAGTTCTGCAGCTCAAAGATATGATGACTGAGAAAAACTCAAAGGTATTTGACTATTTTGATGCCAATTCAATCCTCCTGGTAAGATTATTGGTGGGCAGGCTCCAAGCCCAGCCCAAAGGGCATTACTCTTTCCCCAGTTCACCTGGCCAGAACAAGTCTGACAATATTGTTGTAGAACTGGGTGTCGGCGGCGAGCACGACCGCTAGGTGGAGCAGTAGAGTCAGCTCCACCGAACACCCGGAATCTAGATCATGCTTCTCGGAGAACTCGGAGAACTCTGAGAGGCACGGGTCCCTTACAGGACCGTGGTCGCCAATATTTTGACGGCGTGAGGTAGGGTCCACTTGTCTCACTCCAATTTACCTAAGTACTCATGCCGTCCAACTACCGGGGAAACCACACCCTCGGCCAACGCTGTCCGATCCGAGTCGCGGTAACGGCTCAGATCCGGCGTAACCGAGCGGAGTTTACAGAGCCGCCGGACCGAATGCACAATTTACCCTCGCTATCTCTCAACACGTACCGTGCTAAACCAATCAAAGAAACACAAAAACGAGCTGAAACATTTAACGGGATTTGTTTATAATGGGGGGGGGGGGGTGGTGGGAGAGAACACAGAAGAGCAGAGTTATCCGACTACAAAATAAATGGAAATTTATATACAAGCACTTATACAGTTGTTACTTAAAGACGGGCCTACACACACGCACACGCACACGCACACGCACACGCACACGCACACGCACACGCACACACACACACGCACACGCACACGCACACGCACACGCACACGCACACGCACACGCACACACACACACACATACGGACCCCGTCAGGTCTTTACTGAAGGCCTCCAGCTCGAGGACAGGTGAGCTAGAGACCAGAGCCTGTGCTTGGACCTGTCCACCTCGTGTGGTCTTCGACGATCCGGCTCGGCGGGACTCGAACCCGCAACACGATGCCGCTCCAAGCACCAGGTACCACGCTCTCCAACCGGCCACGCACCAATCGACCAAGGCCAAGGAGAAGATCAGAGGCGACGAGGATCCAGCTCGGCGGGACTTCAACCCGCAACACGATGATGATAACCACCACGATGATGACCACGACCCTATTACCACCACGGTGACCTCCACCACCTTGATCCTTTTTACCCCCACCACTCCCCAGCCTGGCGTTTCTTATATTCCTTTTTCCTCCAAGGTGAGAAATCTCCGTCTGAGGCGCTCTCCACACTCATTGGATGGGGCGTCATTGGAAAGTTGCCTTATGTGGCCATCTCAACCCTCAATGGCCGGCGTGTCTTGGGAAAGCCACCTTCTGTGGCCATCTCAACCCTCATTGGCTGGCGTGTCGTGGGAAAGCCGCCTTCTGTGGCCATCTCAACCCTCATTGGCCGGCGTGTCATGGGAAAGCTGCCTTCTGTGGCCATCTCAACCCTCATTGGCCGGCGTATTGTGGGGAAGCTGCCTTCTGTGGCCATCTCAACCCTCATTGGCCGGCGTGTCGTGGGAAAGCCGCCTTCTGTGGCCATATCAACTCTCATTGGTCGGCGTGTCGTGGGAACGCCGCTTTCTGTGGCGTGATTGGACAAGGGGCACGCCCCTGCCATCCTGCGCGGAGTCCCGGTCTGAGGCGATGGAAATCTCCACCCACATAGGTGGCCGAACGCACGTGGGCAATGGTGTTGGTGTGTGAAGTGTAGTGAAGGAGATTTGTTGTAAACGACACTCCGCAGCGCACACATGTAATTCCCGTTAGACACAGGGAGGGGGCCCTAACTATAAACACACACTTACCAATATAACTGTTCTATAAGGACCTGCATGTTGACTGCAGTAAGCTTCCAGATCCGTAACACTATCCCCTCCCCTTTTTACAGACTCGTTCAGAGTCGTCAAATTTTCATGTGACCAGCATGTGTAAGTTCTCCCCTAGTACATTTTACCTGTGGATCCCTGAGTGCGACATTTTTTTATACATGTCCCAAAAATAAATAACCTAGTGCGCTGCGTAACTAAACTATCAGATTCACTCGGATAACTTAAATAAATTGTCGGCGCTAACACAAACAACAGGTGGGTTGCAAACTTATTTACAATTTTGCCTACTATTTACACTAACCATGGCCCAGGACCTGTGATCTGTGAAAGGAATGCACAGTAATGTTAACAGTTATTTTGTGTGGGTGAGTGCACAGCAGCTGAAGGTCAGTCGTCCTCAGGGCCTGCTCAAAAAGTCCCCCTTGTGTGTTCCTTGCAGTGAACCTTCTTATTTTTATTTCCTTCTTATTCCCAGCTGCTGGAGGCAACTCACCCTAACACGGCAGGCCATGCGCCATCCCACAGGCCATTTGAAGTGGCCTTTATGCAAGAAGAGGTGGCCAGGCTGCTCAATGCAGTCTCGGGCTCATGGAAATGGATGGAGATGGACTGGATGCAAAAACAAATGAACATGGAATGATGGGGCTGCCTGCAGGGCAGTCCTTGCAAAACACACTGAAGAGATGGTCCTGGCACACATGGATGGATGGTGCATGGGGCAATGCCAAAAAGGGTAGCAGGCATGGGGTTATGGCAAAGGCAGCAAAACAAGGCATGGCAAGGCGAGGCAATGTGGGCCAGGAAATGCTGCACAAGCAGGCTGGCATGTGAAGAGCTGGCCAGCCTCTGGTCTGGTCCGAGTGGGTCTGGAGGGAGTGCGGTGGTGCCGGCCACTCTGAAAACGGGCTCGGACCTACCCTACTGTCTCCCCCCAACCTATCGCCTTTGCCTGTCTCTGTCCATACCCACTCCCTTTCGTGGGGCAGATATTTGAGAGAATTGGGCTATTTTACGTACAAGCATTGAATTTTGCATGCTGGTAGAGTTGTCATGCAATTAATTTCAGATATGGAGCCACCTGAAAAGTTTCCTCCCCTTGCTGCAGCAGCCATTTTCCACGATGGTGGACAAAATTTTATACTATATATAATATGTGATTCCAGATGGCCAAATAGTCCTTGGTAATGAAATTTTTTGTTGGGTTTTGAATTGTTTTACATCTGGGATATGCAAACTGAGCTATTATTAACATTATGGCCTAGATCTCTGAATTTGTGTTCGATATCTTTGAGCAACATTGTATTTCATTTGACTGTGTGAACAACTAGAGACAGTCTCTGAGCATTTGGTTCGGAATTTTTAATACGTTTTAATGCATGTAGTATTTAATCAGTTTTTCTATTTTATTTTTGTACAGTTGCAGATTTGTCAAGATTAGAAGATATACACATAATGAAGTCCACTAAAAGCCATAAACTGTTCGACGCAATGACTTCTATTAGTGCAAGTAAAGAAACACCAAAATAAATTGATTGGAATATTTGTGTACTTTATCAGCAGATATCCCCAGAAATTTTACAATGTCCTGCACAATCCAAAAGACCGAGTGCTGGTCAAGGGTATTCCACATTAGCAAGGAATTTCATTAGTTTCAGTGAAATTGGTGAGCTGCCCATCCCCATAGATGTAGGGAACCTCGATGAAGGATTTGGGATAGAGAAGACTCTTGCAGGCCACCAAGCAAAGTGGCATGAATCATGTTACATGAAGTTTAATTGTACAAAACTTAGTAGAGCACAGAAGAGGCATGCATCTTCAGTGCATGAGGGGGAACTGCAGCAATCTTCAAACAAGATGTTCATGCGACGAAGTAGCATCCTGGGTGAAGCTGCAAAGAACCTTTGTTTTTTTCTGTGAGAAACCTTCACTACAAGAACCTCTCCGAGAAGCCTCTACATTTCGTCTCGATAGCCGTGTTCGAAGATGTGCAATAGACCTTTAAGACGAAAAACTTCTTGCGCAATTAAGTGCTGGGGATCTCGTCTCACAAGAGGCGAAATATCATCCAAAGTGTCTTGTTGGTTTGTACAACAGAGCAGCTGAAAAACAGAAGGAAATAAAAGAAAAGAGCAAAGATGAAATATGTCATGGCATTGCCCTTTGCTGAACTTATAACTAAAATTGAAGAAGCACAGATGGAGGAAGAAGTGGCGCCAGTATTCAAGCTTGCGGATCTCATCAAACTCTATAGCAGAAGATTAGAACAACTGGGACTACCAAATTGAAGGTCGACCTCACAGTACGAAATTGAAAAACCGGATTCTCTCCCATTTTCAATACATGACAGCTCACAGGCAAGGGAGGGATATTTTGCTGGCGTTCGATGAGGACATTGGGTCTACCCTGCGGAAAGCCTGTGAAATTGAAGATTATGACGAAGAAGCAATATGCTTGTCTAGAGCTGCGAAAATCGTCAGAAGAGATATGAATGACCTACAAATAAAGTTTTCGGGTTCATTTGATCCTGAATGTCAATTAAATTCAGTTCCACAATCATTACTGTCCTTAGTGGCTGTGATCCATGGTGGTTCCAACATAGCGTCGCAGTCTCCGGATGGGGTGAATTAGGAAACACTTCGCATGGCACAACTACTGATGTTCAATTCAGCTCGACAAAAGCGAGAAAGGAACATTAATGTCTACCACAGTAAGATCAGAGAGCCACCACTTCCCATATACGTTGGATTAACAGTACATGCGAGAACACGCAAGAGAGACTTAATTGACACCTTATTTGACCTTGGTCTATCCATTTATTACACTCGAGTAATGGAAATATCAACAACAATGGGAAATGTTGTTTGCGCCCAATACCACAGTGAACAAGTAGTTTGCCCCCCAAATCTGCGCCGTGGTCTGTTTACGGTTGCAGCAGTGGATAACATTGACCACAACCCAAGCTCTTCCACGGCAACCGGCTCTTTTCATGGAACTGGAATATCACCGTTTCAATTTCAAACTCCCTCTAATCTTGGTACGACCCGTTCCTATACACTTGAACTGGAATCTTCATCAAAGAAGCTAAATCAACTGCCGGATTCCTACACCAATGTTGACCCTTTGAATATGTCAAAAGCCGAGTTTGCAGTTCCACATGTGGATGGAAAAGTGACAAGTGATCGCCAGAATGTCATTCAAGAGTTGCAAAAGGAAACTCAGTATGTCTCACACAAAACATTTCAATTCAGTTTTTGCATGGAATTTTTCATTGGTAAGTATTAAGCATGTAGTATCATATCTAATGATTCTAAATCACAATTTTCATACAGGTGGCTTGTGGAGGTTGAAGCGAACTACAGCAATGATGTTAACGATAACACCAATCTGTCATGGGCAGCGTATCATGCAAATCGACAGGAATCAGCTGGAGTCTTACCAGCGATTTACAGCACTGTTGCCATTATTTCCAGACTATTCAAAGTCAGTAGCCATGATACGACACTCAATGGATGTGATTCGTCAAGCAGTGATACTTCTCAACAACAACCAGATACCTGTCATCACTCTGGATCAGCCCCTTTATACTCTTGCAAAGCAGATTCAGTGGCGTTGGCCTTCAGAATATGGTGAAGACAAATTTATTGTGCTTTTGGGAGGGTTACACATTGAAATGGCTGCACTGAAACTTATAGGTGACTGGCTGGAGGATTCAGGATGGGTGGAGGCTTTAGTGCAAGCTAAGATAGCATCCTCAGGCGTAGCAGAATCTTTCCTGAAGGCGTCGCATGTGACGAGAACTAGACATGCGCATCAAGTGACTGAGAGCACACTGCACCTGTCGATGAAAAGAGCTTACCGTGGTTATGTAGAATCCTGCACTGAGGAGGAGCCTGATTCATTTGAAAAATGGTGTATTTTACGCAAGAAAGAGAGTGTGCTTTTTCAGTTCTTGTACACAACACTACATCTTGAAATGCTTGTTTTTACGTACTTGAGATCTGTCCGAACAGCAAACTTCCTTCTGTATATCGACAGTTTATCAGCACTTGCACCTTGGTTCTTCAGTTTCGATCACATTAACTATGCCAGATGGTTACCGGTACACATAAGAGATCTTGAGGTTTGGAGGAACGTCATCCAGATATAGCTGAGGAATTTAACAATGGTAAGTTTACCATTAACAAATCCACCAGGGTGTCTTCATCAATGGCAATCGACCAGGCACATGAGCAAAACAATTCTACTGTCAAAAGCGAGGGAGGAGCTATAGGTCTGACTCAAAATCCAGATGCACTGAGGCGTTGGATGGTTGCTGACCCAGAAATTGTAAGAGTAACTGCAGAATTTTAGGCTTCCATGGAAAGGCCAAACAAAAGAATAAGCCATGTCACCAAACACCATGAGCAGAATAAAGCCACACAGGAAACCTTTGTTCGGCAAGTCAGTGATTTATGTGATGTCTTGGAAGAAATGGAAAATCCATTTACAGAGATGAGCCATGATTTAATGAGATTAGACACAAGGGATATTTCAGATTCATCTGTTGTGGAGGCTATCTACAATGCAGAAGATTTAGGACAGAAACAGTATTAAACCTTTACGAAAGACCGACTTATCGAAAGGTCTACTTCAATATCAGAACCAATCAAAAAGAACAAATTGTCTCTGTTCAGCTGACCATCTCCCAGAGAAAAATCTAAAGCAAGCGTACAACTGTCATCTCTCAAGAGTGATTGTTCCCTTTTTTCAAGGCTGTATATTGCTTGCCAGTCTAGAGATGGAAACCTAAGTGAGTTCTTTCAACATGAAAGTCAGGCATGTCCACCAGCGCTGTCCGTTTTAGGGAAGCTGCGGCAAGGAAGCAAGTCTGATCTCATGCAGTGTCTTGAGAAAAGCATTGAAGTTACCTGTGACACACCAAACTTTGATGTTATTATTATTGATTATTGCTGGTGCTGCAATGGTGAATATCCTAAAGCCAATTGCAATTACAACATTTTAGGATTATGCCTTGAAGGTATTCATTCCATATTTGGATCGCCAACTCCAAAATGTGAGTCGCTTAGACATCGTATGGGATCAGTACCTGGATAATAGTCTGAATGCCCAGACAAGGATGAAACGCGGTAAAGGAGTCCGGCGTAGGGTTGCTGCACACGTACGTCGACCAGGAAATTGGCAGGAATTCCTAAGAATTGACGAGAATAAGAAAGAGCTGTTTACATTCTTGGTCGGATATGTTGCACAACATTCCACGGAGAAATAAATTATAAGCACCGATGGGCGCAGTGTCGTCTGCAATAGGGAACGGGATATCAGCTTTCTATTCCCGTGTGATCATGAGGAAGCTGATACGAGGATGGTCCTCCACCTTGCAGACGCAGTACGACAGGGCTACAAGCACATCGCTATCCGCACAGTGGATACAGATGTTGTTTTTCGCTGTTGCTGCAGGGGCTGAACTTTCAATACCCAAGATATGGATTGCGTTTGGAACAGCAAAGTCATTCAGATATATTCCTCTCCATGAAATCATTACGTGCCTTGGACCATTGAAATCTGAAGCACTGCCATTCTTCCATGCCTACACAGGATGTGATACAGTGTCATCATTCTATACTCGTGGCAAGAGAACTGCATGGGAGACGTGGAGGTTCTGTGAAGAAGTCACAGATACTTTTCTAGCACTCTCAAAAGGACCTGATGACCTATCCGATAACCACTTAAAAATGCTTGAAAAGTTTACAATTTACTTGTATGACCACACAAGTAATGCTGAAACAATTGATGAGACACGCCAGGAACTGTTCACAAAGAAAGGGAGAGCTATGGATGTGATTCCTCCCACAACGGCAGCTCTAGAACAACATGTCAGAAGAGCTATTTACCAGGGTGGATTTTGTTGGGGGAGGTCACTGCATGCCATCATGGATTTACCTTCTCCTGAGAAGTGGGGTTGGTGGGATCCAGCGAACTGGAAACCCTTTTGGACCAAGTTGCTTGAAGTTAGCACTTCAGCCAGAGAGCTTATTCGCTGTGGGTGTAGAAAAGGGTGTGTTAGCCGTTGCAAATGTATAAGGGCAGCTTTGCCATGTACCACACTATGTGCGTGTAATGGTGTAAATTGTGATGTTTGGAGATGGAACCGTATTTTTGCTGTAAAATCCCCTTTGGTCGAGATGCTGCAAGCAGGACGTATTTCGACGTGTTTGCTACGAAAATCGGAGTGCATGCAAAGAGCAATTTGGCATTCATAGAACTTGAAGCATGCGTTAATCTGTAATAACTTCCTGTAATAAAGGAATTGTTTCATATTATTGGTTTCTGTTCGCCCTATGTCAAAGAACTGAATGCCACGATTACTGGGTACTCTAATCGTATGGTATTGCTCTGTCACAGGATCCCCAGGACCCAGCACCCTGATACAGGGTTAGCCAACTTGAATTCAGTTTATTGTATTTTATATTGTATTTGATTACTTTGTTGCTTTTTTGGTAAGTAATAGTTCATAAATAATTCAAACGTGTACATTGAAATAGCCCAAAATTGGTGTCTATATTTTTCCATTCACGGGTTATTCTGTTCTTTACCCCCAGCAGATGTGGATAATTAATTATATGTATAATTGCTGTAATTATGTGTTTCCAAATTGGCTTGGCGGTAGAAAAAAGATTACCTCTGCTATAGCTCAAGTTCTTAATGATTGAATATCTTCCCGTACAGTTTTAAAAAAACGATTACTCTATAAATCATAACTTATTATTTAATGATATACAAAATAACAAAGATAAAGAAATACAACAAGATATGATGATGATATATAGAAGCTTTGTTTCATTGTTTTATTCGTATTGGTAGCCAGATAAATTCACTTAAAACGATTTTTAATATAATTAACAGTGTAAACCTCTGTATACCTATCGGCCATATTGGAAAATGGCCACCACAATCACGGGAGGTAACTTTGGAGGTGGCTCCATATATGAAAATAAATGTTGCTGTGATACGTATCTACGCATATGCCAAATTTCATGCTTGTACTGGCGAAGGCCTAATTCCTTCAATTATTTGCATATTACTCCCTGACTATAAGGGGCTGGCAGGATGGCCTGGAGCTATGCACACTCTCCAGCAAGATGTCTAGTCTCGGTTTGAATCCCGACTCGGCTATAAACTGCCACCACCTTCGCTCTTGGGGGTTTTAACTGAACAATGGCACTGGAGCTTTCTTCAGTCATCCTAAATCATTATCTGAGGTAGTACTTGGGTACGTAAACACATTATCGAGGGTTCCCTGGGTTTTTATATACTTTCTCCCCCTTTTACTCAGAATCAGCAATTCTGGTGCAGAATCTGTAAACTAATAATTCCTGCATGGCTGTATAAATTGAATTGCTCGTACGATGCTGCATCGGTGAGTCAACCTGCATGAGCCCTTAAAAAAGCTTGTATTTTTAAGGTTACATCCGGAGGTGTGATCGGTAATTTAATTTTCAAGAAAAAGCTTGGCTGTGCGTTTGTGTGTGGAGAACTCTGCAAGACAAATTCCTCCGTGCATGTACGAGGGTTCGGATTGATCCGAGAGTTTATGGTTGCAAACTTTGTAGTTTTCCTTTAAATCTGATTGGATGTTTGTTTTCCAAATTCCCATCTACTCTAATTGTGTTTTGTTTGGCATCGGCTTACAGTTCCACT
This sequence comes from Eptatretus burgeri, assembly GCF_056783735.1. Lineage (NCBI taxonomy): Eukaryota > Metazoa > Chordata > Myxini > Myxiniformes > Myxinidae > Eptatretus > Eptatretus burgeri. The sequence continues at coordinate 35,605,200 of NC_140977.1, read as the reverse complement.
TTGACAAGCAGACAACCACACCAAGAAAATGTCCCTTTTGGATCATTTTGATGAGGGATTTTCAACCTTCTACATTGGTGAGAGAACTTTCTTTAACATGTCATGGCTGGTATGTAATTTTTTTCCCCCACAGTTAAGTTCTCGTTCGTTGTCTCAATCAAGTTTTTGAATTTGTCTTTTCATGCATTATGCATGGATGTAGTTAGGTGCTCATCGGCAGTCTTTTTACCCACCAAGTTTTCACGTTAGACTGGCAACTTTAATGAAAAAAAGTTTTGGATGAAAAAACACACAAACAATTTTTGGCCAAAAAAAAAAAGAAGAATACGAAGAATGAGAATACTTTTCTGAAGTGCTCCGGTTATACGATTTATTTGAAAGCCCGGTTAAAATGAAAGCACACACTGTCAAGGCTCGTATGATAGCTAACACACAGAATGGACAAGGAGAGCAGGAGACAAGAGGGGAAGGAGAGGGAGCGAAAAAAGTGTGGAACAGAGACGTAGGGAGAGCAATGGGGTGGGGTACATAGGGTAAACAAGATGGAGATTACAGGGACTTTCAGGTCCTTACACGACAGGGACTTTCAGGAAGGAAAGCAGGGAATTTGAAGGAGGTGGGTTTGGGGTGGATTGGTGAGGGTAGAAAAGATAATGGTTTTGGATGGGGTAAGATAAGAAATGGTGGTGAACAGCTGTTTTGAAGACCTGGAGGGAAGAGCGTAATGAAAGAGTGTGAGAGTTTGTTCCAAAGGCGGGGGAAAAAAGAGAAATGAAAGAGTGAAGGTGAGCAGTGATTCTTGATTTTGGTAGTTTTACCAGAAGGGGGTTGCTGGCGGACCTTGAGCGCCCTGTGGAAATCTGGGGGAGGGGGGGACAAATCGCAGACAGAGCAGGGGGGAGGGCGGTGCTGGAAATGAGACGGAAGACAAAGACCACCGAACTGCCTGCAGTGAGGGAGTGAGAGACTCAGACTCAGCCTCATCATGGGAGATGCCAATGATCCTAAATGCCTTGGTTTCCACAGCGTGAAGCTGAGAAAGGTGGGAGCACCAGCCCAGAGGGGAAAGCAGTACTCCATCAGGCTGTGGATGAAAGCTTTGTATGTGGTCAGGCGCTCAGGTGTGCCAAGGAAGGACTTTGCATGACGGAGGATTTCCAGTCGTCAACTGGCTTTGGAGGCCAGCTTGGAAATGTGGCTTTCCCAGGAAAGATCATGGCAGGTAGTGAGATCCAGAAGCTTGAATGAAAGGACTTCTTCCAGAGGATTGTTGAGAAAGTACAGGTGGCGGGGGTGGGCAGGGGAGGGGGGATCCATACGGTCCTTTCGGAGAGACATAGTGAGAGTGTGAGATTTGTCAGGATTTTTTTTTTGTATACCTTGTCGAGGCTCGTATGAGAGCTAACACACAACGCACATCAAGGGGGGCATGAGACAGGAGGGGAGGGAGTGGGAAGGACAAAATAGTGGGGAACAGAGACATTTGGAGATCAGAGGAAGGGAGAGGGATGGGGCGGGGAACACGGGGAATAGAAGATGGACATGACAGGGACTTTCAGGAAGGAAAACAGGGAATTTGAAGCACGTGGGCTTGGGTGGATTATCGGGGGTAGAAAAGATCGAGGATTTGGATGTGGGATGATAAGAGGTGTCGGTGAACAGCTGTTTTGAAGGCCTGGAGGGAAGAATGGGAATGAATAGAGTGAGGGAGTTTACTCCAAAGGTGGGAAAAATGAGGAATGAAAGAGTGAAGGTGAGCAGTGATTCGTGATTTTGGTAGTTTTACCAGAAGGGGGTTGTTGGCGGACCTTGAGTGCCCTGCGGAAATGTGGTGGGGACAAATCGCAGAGAGAGCAGGGGGGCGAGGCTGGAGAGGAGACGGCAGAAGACAGAAAGACCACCGACTAACCTGTGGTGATTGAGTGAGAGGCCCAAAGACTCAGCCTCATTGCGGGAGAAGCCAATGATCCGAAATGCCTTGGTTTCTACAGCGTGAAGCCGAGAAAGGTGGGAGGCAGGAGCACCAGCACAGAGGGGAGAGGTGTACTCCATCAGGCTGTGCTCAAAAGCTTTGTATGTGGTCAGGAGCTCAGGTAGGCCGAGGAAGGACCTTGCACGACGGAGGATTCCCAGTCGGCGACTGGCTTTGGAGGCGAGGTTTGAAATGTGGCTTTCCCAGGAAAGGTCATGGCAGATAGTGAGACCCAGAAGCTTGAAAGAAAGGACTTCTTTCAGAGGATTGTTGAGAAAGCGGATGGGGGGGGGGGGTTCTAAATGGTCCTTTCGAAGAGACATAGTGAGGGTGTGAGATTTGTCCGGATTGAAAGACATGTTCCACGTGTTGGACCAGTTTGTGATTTTATCCAGATCAGCAGTGAGCGAAGAAGATGCTGCTTGCCGGTCTAAGGGATGACCGATGGTACGGCAGAGGGTGGAGTCATCAGAAAAGAGATATACAGAATTTTCCAGAGAGTGGGAGAGATCATTGATGAAAACCAGAAAAAGAACAGGGCCCAGAACGCTACCTTGAGGAACTCCAGCCTGGACAGGAAGGGGGGATGAAAGAACTCCATTTAGGGCCACACGGTGACTGCGACAGGAGAGGAAGTCTGCGAGCCATGAGTGGAGATGGCCTTGAATACCATAGGAAGAGAGTTTGGTGAGCAGGGCAGGGTGCCAGACTGTGTCAAAAGCACGTGATATATCCAGGGATACTGCTCGGATTTCCTTTCTGGCATTGAGGACCTCCATCCATTGTTGGGAGAGCAGAAATGTGACATGTCAAATTGCCATTGAATTATGGCATGCTATTTGAATGGTTTTGGTGTGCACATGCTAATGAACTGCCTGTTTGTTCTGATCTTTGATGTGCATGCATGCATGAAGGAGAGGCTTGTGTGCAAAGTTAAGAGGGGGAAAGGAAAGAGAACCTGCCTAATCCCACAAACCCATCACACATAATCATCCATCCATCCATCCATTGGGATGATACTCTGTGCACAGCGTTGGTGCGACCTAAGCAGTCTCCGTGGATATTGGGCAAAATCCTGGATGGGTCTCCACTCCGACACAGGATACCAGCAAGCTGGCACTCATTTTGCTGACTTCGGAAGGATGACAGGCAGAGACAACAGGTCAGGTATGGGAGCATGCGCCAGAGCAGCATGTCACTGGGTTCACTTTCCACCAGTCCTCCAGGGGCCTCCATCTGGCCATCCCCCAGGCAGATGCCTGGCCCATCCCCATCTCCTAGAGATGCTGATCAACCTGCTGCAATCACGAGGCATGTGGTCGGACCATTGGCCTCCTCAACTCATGAGGCTCCCTCGCTGAGAGAATCTGGTGAGCAGGATCAGCGTCAGGAAAATGAGACACATAGCCATACACCCGTAGCTGATGCTCACGGACTATGCAGGTAACAAATCTCATTTGGGTCAATCTCAGCAACCGCTTGTTGGACACAAAGTTGGACCAACAATAGCCAAGGATTCTCTGAAGAGACCTGGTACCAAAGGAAATAAGTCTCCCTCTCAGATCCCTGGTCAGAGTGCAAGTCTCACATCCGTAGAGCAAGACTGCAAACACCAAGCACCTAAAGACTCAGACTTTCGTCCTCCCGCACAGGTACTGGCAGTGCCACACCCCATGATCCAGTGAATCCATGACTCCCTAGGCCTGACGAGACTTCGGTTGACCTCTGGTTCAGAGCCAGCAGAACATGAATATCACTGCCAACGTAAGTGAATCTCTCCGTGACCTCAATATCCTCACCACCAACTGGTTCATACAGAATACAATCATCCAAGATGTCATTGAAAGCCTGGATCTTAGTTTTGACCCAGGAAACCCATAATCCCAGTGGCTCCGACTCCGACTCCTCATTCAGCACCCCGAGGGCCCCCAAAAGGATATCTGGAGTCTCCGCAAATATGACTGCATCATCTGTGAATTCAAAGTCAGAGATCTTGACATTCCCAAACGATGCAGCGCAGCTTGATCTCTCCGACATCCTCCCCAGAATCCAGTCCATACAAGCACTGAAAAATGTGGGGGCCAGTACACACCCCCGATGAACTCCAGTAACAACTGGAAACAAGTCAGAGATGGTACCACCACATCTCACAGCACTCTCAATACCAGAGTATATTTCAGACATAAGATTGATCAGTTTTGGTGGCACCCCATGAAGATGAAGAATCCTCCAGAGGGCATCCCGATTCACTGAATCAAATGCTTCACAGAGATAAACATAGGCTGCAAGCAGCCCAGGGAGGACCCGAAGAGCAAGGATAGGGTCAATCGTTGACCTCTTCGGTGTAAAGGCTGTCTGCTCTGGACGCTGGTGCTCAAGCAGATGGTGGCGAACCCTATCAAGAATGATCCAAGCAAAGACCTTGCCTGGCACTGAGAGCAGCCTCACCCCTCGGTAGTTGTTGTAGTCTTGGCGATCATCCTTCCCTTTCGAGAGAGGACAACAAGGCCCCTCTTCCAGTCAGTTGGGATGGATATCTGTGTTCCAGGCAGATATCCCCCCCCCCGGTGGGAAAGGGTAGACAAATTGTGATTTTCGTTTGTACAAGGAGAATATGGCAAATGGTTTAACCACTGGCATGGTTGGATACCATGAAAGGTATTACTGGTAGGAGAAGTAGGAGAAGGAGATAGAAGCGCCCTGCGGAAATGCCGCAGACAGGGATTTGCAAGAGCTGCAAGATCTGCCAATGATCATTGATCATTGATGATCCCTGTGCCACAGATCCCAAATGATCACAAATCCCTGTGCCGCAGACAGGGATTTGGTCAGTTAAGTACTATCGTAGGGTGTGGGTATTGAGACATTTTCTTTTTGCTCCCAGAAAGAACGGGTGCAACTATTTCTCTACTCTGTCTGCCTGCTGGTAGTCAAACAAAATCGAAAGTCACGCCAGACAGGAAGCTTTCTGTTTTGAGGATGTCATAAAGAACATATACAACAGGCGTGAACTAACTCGGCCCAACGAGGCCCACGATTAACGAAGGTAATGGAAAGGTGGCGTAGATTCGACATAATAGCGATGATCCCCCAGAGGACAGGGCCGGTGTGTCCGCTCTCCTTCGCAGCTCCGATCACGCTCCCCCATCTCTTGCATCAGTCTGACCCTCCCTGACTTTTGTGACCACCTCTCTGAGCGGCAAGTTCCGTAGTTTGCTGCCTGCTGGAGTGAGCAGCACCCTGTTCTCGCAGTCCCGCCAAGTGGGAGTGTCAGTGAAGAAAAAGTCTTTCAACCCTCTCCCAGGCTTCTGCATCACATCTCGGCGCCAACGCACATGTTGACATTTTGTCATCCGCGAAGCGATTTAGTTGTTTCACTAACCCTCCACCTGGCCTCAACTTTAAAACAGGAGGTTTTACACAACACAATCTTCTCCTAAACTTCCTTATGATCCACAATCAACGCCTTCTCCGTGCACATATTACATACAACTTAGCTCTGGAGTCTAGACTCTAGACATTTAGCTAACACAGGGGAAGTACGACGCTATGCGATTACACGATCCATGCTACTCTTACCACAATTTAGCTATGGACCCACCAACCCCGTCCATTTAACACTGATATCGGTCTATTCTCATTTTGCAAATTGGTGGTTCGAGGAGATCGAAGGGTATGAATGTTTGCAAAGATTGAAGAGAAATGAAAAGGAATGGTAATGGATGAGACCGTGTACAATGATATGCAGATGACACTTTAAATTGATTGCCTTTTGGCTATACTTGAATCATGAGACTAAGCTTTTCCTCTTATGCGATCTCTTGTTGGCCACTCAAAGCTCAAACGTTGCTCTAAATTTAAGGTTATGACTTTTTAACGAGCAAAATCATGAATTCCTTGCAGAAATAGGCTCTTAGGAGGTATTCCTGCGAATCCTGGCATATACTGTCTATTGTGTTTACAAGCTTTTACCTTTTTTTTTTTTCATTTGCCAGTTCTGTTCATCCTGATCGAATTTGGTGTGTTCACAATACTTATGTGTTGTCTTGGCTGCTGTGGAGCAAGCATACGGTCTCAGTGCATGTTGTTATCGGTCAGTATTTCCGTTCGGGGAAAAACTTGGTCGTGCGGTTTTTAATTTCTTGCTGTTTTCAGATGGTTCTTTTATTTATTTTTTTTTGCTATAATGCAAAATTTAAGTTGATGCAGATTTTATTTATTTATTTATTTGCCAACAACAATCTTTACAGTCGCAACCAGTCTGTCATTGCGTTTATATTATTATGAATTTGCTCGTTTTGTAGCCAGTTTTGCATTTGTGGCTGCTTTCATCCAAAACCGTTTTAAAGTTTCACTTTTTGTTTCATGTTGAATAACTTTTCTGTAACCTGTTTCAATTTCTTTCACAGGTGTTCATCTGCCTCCTGGTAGTGTTTTCAGCTGAAATTGTGTTTGGAATTTGGGCTTTCTTCAACAAAGAGCAGGTTTGTCTATGCTCTCTTATTATTTCTTCTCCTTTCACTGATTCTTATTTTGGCTGCTCCCATTCGGGGTTGCCACAGCGGATCATCCGTCTCCATTTCGCTCTGTCCTGCACATCTTCCATTGTCGCACCAACCACCCGCATGTCCGCCCTCACCACATCCATAAACCTCCTCATTGGCCTTCCTCTTCTCCTCCTACCTGGCGGCTCCATCCTCATCATCCTTCTCCCGATATACCCCACATCCCCTCCTGTGCACATGTCCAAACCATCTCAATCTCGCCTCTCTCACTTTGTCTCCAAACCGTCCTTCGTGCGCTGTCCCTCCAATATATTTATTTCTAATCCTATCCATCCTCGTCACTCCCAACGAGAATCGCAGCATCTTTAACTCTGCCACCTCCAGCTCCGCTTCCTGTCTTTTTGTCAGCGCCACCACCTCCAAACCATACAACATAGCTGGTCTCACTACCGTCTTATATACTTTCCCTTTCACTCTTGCAGATACCCTTCTATCACAAATCACTCCTGAAACTCTTCTCCACCCACTCCATCCTGCCTGCACTCTCTTCTTCACTTCTCTACCACACTCTCCGTTACTTTGGACAGTTGATCCCAAGTATTTAAACCCATCCACTTTAACCACCTCAACTCCTTGCAACCGCACCATTCCACCACCCTCCCTCTCATTTACGCACATGTACTCCATCTTACTCCGACTGACTTTCATTCCCCTCCTCTCCAGTGCATACCTCCACCTCTCTAGGCTTTTCCTTAGCCTTCACCACCTCTCTCATCACCTTGCGCCACCACTCCTTGTACTCCTGTCTACTTTCTTCGTCTCTCTGGCTATCCCAATTTTTTTTTGCACCAACCTCTTCCTCCTTATACTTTCCTGTACTTCCTCGTTCCACCACCAAGTCTCCTTGTCTTCCTTCCTCTGTCCAGAAGTCACACCAAGTACCTTCGTAGCTATCTCCCTCACCACTTCTGCAGTAGTTGCCCAGTTGCCCCACACTTCTTTACCACCATCCAACACCTGTCTCACCTCTTCACTGAATTTCACACAAGTCTTCCTCCTTCAGCTTCCACCATCTGGTCCTTGGTTCAGCCCTCACTCTCTTCCTCAACCTCACCACCAAAATCATCCTACAAACCACCATCTGATGCTGTCTAGCTACACTCTCCTCTCCCCTGCCACCAACTTTCAGTCTCTAATCTCTTTCAGGTTGCATCCCCTGCCTAAGATGTAGTCCACCTGTGTGCCTCTTCCTCCACTCTTATGCATCATCCTGTGCTCCTGCTTCTTCTTAAAATATGTATTTACCACCGCCATTTCCATTCTTTTTGCAAAATCCACCACCATCTGCCCTTCCACATTCCTCTCATTGACACCATACCTACACATCACCTCCTCATCATCTCTATTCCCTTCCCCAACATGCCCATTGAAATCCGCTCCAATCACCACTCTTTCTTCCTTGGATACACTCTCCACCACTTCATCTAACTCACTCCAGAAATCTTCTTTATATTCCATCTCACACCCCATATGTGGGGCAAATGCACTGATGACATTCATCATCACACCTTCAATTTCCAACTTCACACTCATCACTCGGTCAGACACTCTCCTTACCTCCAATACCCTCTTGACATAATCTTCCTTCAGGATTACCGCCACACAATTTCTCCTCCCATCCACACCATGGTAGCACAGTTTGAATCCACCTCCGATGCTCCGAGCCTTATGCCCCATCCACTTGGTCCCTTGTACACACAGTATGTCCACCTTTCTCCTCTCCATCATATCAGCCAACTCTCGCCCTTTGCCAGTCATAGCATCAACATTCAAAGTTCCAACTCTCACCTCCACACTTCTACCCTTCCTCCTCTCCCACTGCCTCTGGACACACCTTCCCCCTCTCCTTCTCCTCCTTCTCCCAGCAGTAACACATTTTCCACCGGTACCCTGCTGACCACCGGTACCGGTGGCGGTCGTTGGTGATCCAGTATGGAAATCCGGTTTATGATCCGCATATTGATTTGGCATAGGTTTTACGCCGGATGCCCTTCCTGACGCAACCCTCCCCATTTATCCGGGCTTGGGACCGGTGCTGAGTGTGCACTAACTTTTACAACCACAGTGGCTGGGATATTTATTCTGGGTGACGGAGCATGAACATTTCTTCTAATTTCATTGTTTGTACATAATCGTGTAAGATCTCTTTTTTTATATTTCCCTTCTTTCAATTTCCCAAATGAAATTCTGACTTCAGGATAAGGTTTTATGCATTGCTTTATTTCTTTAGTTGGATAAACAAGAAACCCGGGCCTGGCTGTGGGAGCGTAATACGCACACTCTTAATATCTGGCAGGGGTGAGTAAAGTACTTGTAACACCCTCTCTCACCACCACCGGGTGTTGTACTGCACCCACTTACATAGAGAAATTGCACCGTGCCCCACTCCCAAACCCCCACGATTACAAATGCCTATATCCTTCCCGGGCACACCCCAAGTACAACCATCAAATCTCAATGTATTCTGTCCAGTTCTTGAGAAATGCATACATACACACACACACCACACACACCACACACACCACACACCACACACACACACACACACACACACACACACACACACACACACACACACACACACACACACACACACACACACACACACACACACACACACACACACACACACACACACACACACTTGGCTGATATGGGCAATTTTTCATGAATCGGCAGGTTGGAGTCAGTGTGATTACCAACTACAGTACTTGCTCTATACAACCCAGAGACCTTGAGCAGCTTTCTCCGAAAAACAACGTTCCATTTATATAGACGTTTCAGGGATATGTTCACAAACATTATTCTTTATAAGAAGCTGGGTGTGATGGGAAGAAAAACAAATTTGGCTCATAAATTTAGAAAACACGTTAATATGACAAACAGCTAAGAAATCAGGTGTTATTTCACAACTCGCTCAGAATGATGGAGCATGAACCATTCGCTCAGGGTGAGGAGCAGGAACCACTCACTCAGGGTGACTGAGCATGAACCACTCGCTCACGGTGTCAGAGCACGAACCACTCGCTCAGGGTGTCAGAGCACGAACCAATCACTCAGGGTGATGGAGCATGAACCACTCGCTCAGGGTGTCAGAGCACGAACCACTCGCTCAGGGTGACAGAGCATGAACCACTCACTCAGGGTGACTGAGCACGAATCACTCTCAGGGTAATGGAGCACGAACCACTCACTCAGGGTGATGGAGCACTGACCACTCGCTCAAGGTGATGGAGCACGAACCACTCGCTCAGAGTGATGGAGCACAAACCACTCACTCAGGGTGACAGAGCATGAATCACTCGCTTAGGGTGATGGAGCATGAACCACTCGCTCAGGGTGACAGAACATGAACCACTCGCTCAGGGTGACAGAGCATGAACCACTCACTCAGGGTAATGGAGCACTGACCACTCGCTCAGGGTGATGGAGCACAAACCACTCGCTCAGGGTGACAGAGCATGAACCACTTGCTTAGGGTGACGGAGCATGAACCACTCACACAGGGTGACAGAACATGAACCACTCGCTCAGGGTGACAGAGCACGAACCACTCACTCAGGGTGATGGAGCACTGACCACTCACTCAAGGTGACGGAGCACGAACCACTCGTTCAGGGTGATGGAGCACAAACCACTCGCTCAGGGTGACAGAGCATGAACCACTCACTTAGGGTGATGGAGCATGAACCACTCACTCAGGGTGACAGAACACGAACGACTCGCTCAGGGAGATGGAGCACGAACCATTTGTTCAGGTTGACGGAGCACGAACCACTTGCTCAGGGTGACGGAGCACGAACTTATCTCTCAGGGTGACGGAGCACAAACCATGTGTTCAGGTTGACGGAGCACGAACCACTTGCTCAGGGTGACGGAGCACGAACCGCTCTCTCAGGGTGACGGAGCACGAACAGCTCTCTCAGGGTGACGGAGCACGAACCACTTGCTCAGGGTGACAGAGCATGAACCACTCACTCAGGGTAATGGAGCATGAACCACTCACTCAGGGTGATGGAGCACTGACCACTCGCTCAAGGTGACGGAGCACGAACCACTCGCTCAGGGAGATGGAGCACGAACCATTTGTTCAGGTTGATGGAGCACGAACCACTTGCTCAGGGTGACGGAGCACGAACCGCTCTCCCAGGGTGAAGGAGCACCAACGACTTCCTCAGGGTGACAGAGCACGAACCACTCTCTCAGGGTGATTGAGCACAAACCACTCGCTCAGGGTGACAGTGCATGGACCACTCGCTCAAGGTGACAGAACACGAGCCACTCGCTCAGGGAGACGGAGCACGAACCATTCACTCAGGTTGACGGAGCATGAACCACTTGCTCAGGGTGACGGAGCACAGACCACCCACTCAGGCTGACGGAGCACAAACCACTCTCTCAGAGTGACGGAGCATGAACCACTTGCTCATTGTGACAGAGCACGAACCACTCTCTCAGGGTGACTGAGCACAGACCACTCTCTCAGGGTGACTGAGCACGGACCACTCGCTCAGACTGACGGAGCACGAACCACTCTCTCACGGTGACGGAGCACGAACCGCTCACTCAGGGTGACTTAGCACGGACCACTCGCTCAGACTGATGGAGCACGAACCACTCTCTCAGGGTGACGGAGCACGAACCGCTCACTCAGGGTGACGGAGCACGATGAAGCATGAACCAATCTCTCAGGGTGATGAACCACTTGCTCAGGGTGACGGAGCACGAACCCACTCCCTCAGGGTGACAGAAAATGAACCACTCGCTCACGGTGACAGCACACGAATCACTCTCTCAGGGTGATTGAGCACGAACCATTCGCTCAGGGTGACGGAGCACGGACCACTCACTCAAGGTGACGGAGCACGAACCACTCACTCAAGGAGACAGAGCACGAACTATTCGCTCAGGTTGACAGAGCATGAACCACTCGCTCAGGGAGATGCAGTATGAACCACTCATGCAGGGTGACGGAGCACTAACCACTCATGCTGGGTGATGGAGCACGAATCACTCGCTCTGAATGATGTGGCGTGGTAAAAGCAACCGCAGTGAGTGAACGATTTGCTCAGAATGACGTAGCTCAGTACCGCGATCGGCAAGTGGCTTAAGCACTCATGCAAGCACTCCAATTCAATGGTTGATACGGTACGGTTGTCCAGACTGTCGCTGCATCCCATAAAGGATCCCTTTAACTTTCATGTCCGTCTTCACCGTGCATGCAGCAGTGAATGAAAGAAAATAAATTAATACATAAAGTGACTTTATCCATAAAAGAGTTGCTGCTTAGTGTAGAACTAACCTTGAGACATCGCAAAGTTCAATCAACCATGAAATAAACTGCAGAAAATCTGGCATTTTGCCTGCTCGTCTGTACATGTGTCATGTGGTACATCGGTTCGGGGCCTGCGCAAACATTATAACTTTCTTTAAAATAACGTGTTTTTTTTTCTTTTTTTCAACCAGATTTGCTTTGATTCCTTGTAGAACATCTCATGAAACCTCCTAAAATATAGACATATCTGGCAGACGCTATGGATAGGGAGTCCCTCTGAAGGACAGGGTGCACGGTCTAGCAGTGAATGGATTCAATCATTCAGCTCAATGAAGCTGGTTAATTTTGTTACATTCCTAAATTATTTGTTCACTCAATATAATTCTCCAAACAGTAGAAAAAGATAAGTTTCATGGTTTAGAAATTTCACATTTTCTTGTGTATCTGGAGAAGGAGAGAACATAGCCTTGTTTGCTTAAATTAATAGGTATATAGGCTTAGTTATACGACTCATTATTTCTTTAAATCACCAGATTTCACACACAGATTTTGACACTTATTTAGTCCGGACGATATCCGATCCTCAAAACTGAAATAACATTTTGATGATATACTTTAATTAGTCAGTGAGAGTAGATCGTGGAAAATCATATCACATAATGCATGAAATCGCTCCAAGCTCCTAATTTGAAAACGATAGAACTTAAAAAAGTGATGCATACAGCGATTCAAAGCTATGATGAACAGGCATTCGATAATATGAGTGAGGAAAGTGAAAAGAAAACTTTGTCATGAAGAAATTGTTGCGGCCTGTTCCAAGTCGAGGCATGGTTGAGCAGGCCAAAAAACATGGTGGTGTCAGACCTCAGGAGGTTACCCAGGAAACGCCTTAAGACCCCAGAGAGTAAGGTGACCGAGGATCGTCTGATGAAGGATGTAATTAAATAAGCCCGTTAATTATCTTGATGTGTTTTGTTTCACTTTTGTTCAGGTCTCAAACGGGCTGAAAAGTTTCTATGACCACCTCTATTTCGAATATTGGAAGACACGATCCTCTTCTTCCAAAATCATTTTAATTATCATTCACAAGATGGTATGTTATCCTTTATAACCTGTTATCTATCTTCCTGATATTTCCCTTTTAGCCCTGTTTTGTATCATTATTGATTTTTCTTTGCAAGCAAGTGTTGATCTGTCTTAACATCTGCTTGCAGCTGGATTGCTGTGGCAGCAATGCTTTATCTGCTGTCATTGAAACCTTTGTCAATGATGTTTGTCCAAATGAGATTGGACTTGTGAGCATCATTTCAAATGCCCTAAAGGTGAGGAGTTTGAAATGCTCTGGCATATCTCATCTGTGTGTTTAAACCACTGAATTGTGCTTTTGACATTTTGATGCATTTAGCTTGTGCCTCGTATCGTATGTTGATCAATAGAACTTATATGATGGGGAAACTAGGTTTGGTGTTTTGATATCATTGTGGCAGCAAATGCTGCAGAAATTATTTTGGGAATTTTTTTGGAAATTTTTAAATTTTGTTCTCAATTCGTGTGGGTCCCATGTTATCTTCGGGATGAAGGCACGATGGTCGTGCTTTTAATTATAATAATTTGTAATTTGATGCAAACCTTGGCGAATGCTGCCATGGCCAACTTCTTTTATCGAAGCTGCATTCCTTTTATAGAATTGGAGTAAAGTGGTCCACTGACTCCACAACTACACCGAGATTTGTACTGGTAATGGGGAGGAACCAATGGCAACATTCTTTACCTTGGTTTTTTTTGCCATGAAGGCTTAAGTCCTAGGCTTTTAGCAACCAATTCAAAGTGCTTGAACACGGCCAGTCAGTGGACAGGCTCTCTCTCTCTCTCTCTCTCTCTCTCTCTCTCTCTCTCTCTCTCTCTCTCTCTCTCTCTCTCTCTCTCCCTCTCTCTCTCTCTCTCTCACATATAGGGCAGTATCATCAGCATTGAGTAGATCGGCGATGACTTCTCTACCGACATCGATTCCAAGCTTATTTGCACACCTTGACATTATCCATTCCATGTCGAAGCAGACGAGGGAGTGAGTAAGGACGCAGCCCTGACGAACTCTAGAACAGGGGTTCCCAACCTTTTTTTACTGGGGTACCATTTCACATGTTCGTGGTCCCACCGAGTACCACCGTGGTCTCTGCTCCTCCCATAACCTATTCATCATGGGGTCTTGGTTCAGAAGGAGAGGGAGATCATATAACCTGATCCGCAGTTCCCGATAACACCTTCAAATCCTGTACGTTCTGTGCCAGAGGATGCGTTCAGGTCACCGAGAATCAAAATTGGTCATGGGGAGGAGACCGATGCTACAAGAGACTCCAATTACTCATAGAATATGTCTTTCTCTGAACTCGCAGAGATGTTGGTTGAGGCATATGTCACAATCAGAGAGAGGGCGCCATGTCATTGTTTTAGACGAGCCACAAGGAAATGGCCTGAAACAGGGTGCCATGACATCAATGAGCCGCCATATTGTTGGCAGTAGTAGGGTGACTTCATGGGTGTACTGTGACTCTCCTGAATGGATGAGGGTGTAGTTACCTACTTACTGCTGTCCACTGTCAGGCACTCTTGCTTCGGACAAGCCTGCTTCTGATATTCGGAGTCTTGTCATTTGACGCGCCATGGCTTCCAGATATCCTAATTGGGATAATGATAATACGTTCCATGTGGCGATATGTGTGGTATGCTGAAGATCAGGAATTGGTAGAGTCAAGGATGCGCGGATTCTCAGCCTCTCAGCTAGCTCCCCTAAAAGGAGTTTGAGTGGTAGGCATCATACTTGATGGAAAACCAGCACCAAGTAGTCCTACGGGTCCTTGGTAGTCAGGGGCTCTAACCCTGGTGCCGTCAAGGTTTGTCGTCATAGTACGGTATTTGGGGTTGCCCCTTAATACTTTGATTCCTTGGGACAGGGGGAACGTGAAGCACAGTCGATGGAGCCAGTTCTTCATAAAGTTGAATAATTTGCCTCTACCTATGTCAGACAGTGCCGTTGATCCCAACAGGGATTCGGCCGCTAATGAGTGGCTCAAATCATCGCTGCTGCCAAGTGCCAGGTTATTTAACCTATTGCTGTGGATTTTAAATCGGAGTCGTCCTTCTCCTCGGTGGGCTGCCATCCAAGGCTGACGGGCCCCACCCACCCAGAGCAATCTGGTTTTCAGGCACCAGAGATCCGCCTTGCACACCTCTGCCATCTGTTGGAAAAACACTGCGTCAATTGCGGTTGTCTGCCTGCAGGCAGTCAAACAAAATTGAAAATCATTCCAAACAGGAAACTTACTGTTTTTAAGGATGTCATGAAGGATACATACTACAGGCATGGATAACTAATGTAACATGTTTTTTTTATGTTAAAGGCTCTAGTCATGGACGATGAGTCCTCATCGAGGCTCGGCCTTAAATAAAAGAACTGCATAGATAGAATAGTGAAGAAAGAGAGAATATTCTCAGAGTGTTTGAGGAAGTAAAAAAAATCTTTTTGAAAAGGGGAAGGTCATAAGTGTTAGGAAAGACATGAGAAGGTAAAGAGTTCCAGAGTTTGGCAATGGAGGGGAAGAAACAAACATCACAATGGCCCACCCTTGAGTTGTCAATAGCCATGCAATAATCCCTGCAATGGAGCAGCATGTCAATGTATTTCATGGTCTCACTAATGCTGGAGGTACGGAGGTGCACAAGCAACAAGGTTTTAGGACCATACACCGAAGTAATATCTGTAGAAAATAAAAAAGACAGCCAACTTTGCAGCATAATTCAAGTAGGTCAAGTTTTGAGGTCAGATTGGGAGAGTTACAAATCCAAATTAATTGGGACCATACTCTGGACAGTGTTGGTGCTGCCAAAGCAGTCTCCTGGGCTTCGGGGCACAATCCTCAACAGGTTTCCACTCCAACACAGGATACTCTTTTGGCTCAATCATCCCAGAAAGCTGGTACTCATTTTGCCAACCTCAGAAGGATGACAAGCTGAGTCAACCCCACCTGGTATTTGAGCTCAGGACTCTAGGACCCCAAGCCCACCACCCTAACCATTAAGCCAACACCAGGCATTTAGGAGAGCTGATAAGTCGGATTACTTTGGATTCAATTATGTCCAGGATGTATGTGGAGCTAGAACCTCCCCAGATGTGAGAGCAGCACTCTATACAAGGACAAATAGATCCTTTATATAGTTGAAGCAACTGTTCAGAGGAGAAGAATCTTCGACATCTGAACAGAACTTCTCGTGTCTTCGAGGCAGACTTAGCTCTTTGCGTAATGTGTGGATTCCAAGATAAATGTGATGTTCGGATTATACCTTGTGGGTTTATTGTATCACATGGTTTGACTATGGAGCATTCAAAGGATATTGGAGAGTTTAGAGGAGTTTTAGAGAGAGAATTTGGAAGAAATTGAGTTTTAGAAGCATTAAACTTAACTTGATTACATTTGCCCCACTGGGAGATCTTGTCAAAATCCGAATTTAAAGAGATGGCTGTGATGAAATGAGACGTGTCCATGTTTTAGTTTTTCAGACGTGATGAAATGACTTTTACAATCTTAATTTCATTTAAATTTGAATTATATACTGTATTGAACACTGAAGGCAATCTCAGTGCATTCCAAAATGTCTTCAGCTAGTGTATGTCCACACTCTGGAGAGCCAGAAGTAACATCTGTCCAACCTCAGAAATGAGCTTTCAAACTTATCTCCCTCTCAAACCTAGTGGTCCCTTGATATGTCTGTCTCTGGTGTATGTATGCTCCCCTTCCATCCCTGCCCTCACTTCAAATGGCACCACAGCTGACTCCACACATGATGAGGAGGCCAAATGCCTCAGTTCTGTGTTTGCTTCCAAATATTGCGTCCACAAACCCTCATTCAATGTACTCACCCTTCCCTGTTGTACCCAACTGCTCCTGGACTCGGTATCTTTTGCACCTGAGAAGGTAGAGAATGTTCTTTCAACCCTCGATTCTGACTCTGCTGCTGGACCGGATGGCATCAGCTCACGTGTCTTAAAAAAACCTGCTCTACTGCTCTTGCACATCCTCTCTGTGCCCTTTTTCACCTTATCATTTGCATGAGGTCATCTTCCATCTGCTTGGAAAGCTGTCCAACATCACTGCATGACATAAAAAATAGGGGCAATACCCCTGGGTGCTCACCTGGTGGCAGCTGGCTAAGATAACCAGGGAACCACTAGTAGGCATGGATGACCCCAAAAATATGTGACAGAGAAGAAACTAAATACCTTTGGATGTTTTCTTCAATGCAGTGAACAAACATTGGTACATCATGGGTGAATAAGGTTGTCGTTAAGTTTCATCGAAATTGTGTGTGTGGTTTTGGAGAAGAAAGCAAATGCATATTTTGGGGGAAACCCCTCCCCCTACCTGTAGAACCCTTTGAACCTCAATATTTTTTAATGTCGTGAACAAACTTTAGTACGTTATGGGTGATGAAGGTTGTGGTCAAGTTTCATCGGAATTGTTTGTGTTGTTTCTGAGAAGAAAGCAAATACCTATTTTGGGGGGCCACCCCCGTAGATCCTCTTTGGGCCCAATTTTTTTAATGCCATGAACAAACTTTGGTACATACATGATGATGAATGTTGCGGTAAAGTTTCATCAAAACCGTGTGTGTAGTTTCGGAGAAAAAAGTAAATACATATTTTGGGGGGCCACCCCCCCCCCATACACCTCCTAAAACCCAGACTTTTTTAATGTCATGAAGAATCCTTGGTAATTCACGGGTGATTAAAGTTGTAGTCAAGTTTCAATGGAATTGTGTGTGTAGTTTCTGAGAAGAAAGCAAATACCTCTTGGGGTGAGGGGGGGGGGGAAACCCCCCCATAAACCCTCTGAGATCTCAATTTTTATAGCATGAATAAACTTTGGTACTTTACAAGTGATGAAGGTTGAAGTCAAGTTTCATCAAAATTGTGTGTGTAGTTTTGGAGACAAAAGCAAATTCATATCTTTGGGGGCAACTCCCCCTTACCCCCCCCTCACACCCCCTCAAACCCCAATTTTTCTCATGTCATGACCAAACTTTGGTGCATCATGGGTGATGAAGGTTGTAGTCAACTTTCATCAGAATTGTGTGTGTTGTTTCTCAGAAGAAACCAAACACCTCTTTGGGGGGGGGACCCCCGTAGACCCACTTAGGGCCCAATTTTTACTTAATGCCATGAACAAATCAAAGGGAACGTAAAGCAGCTGTGGGGTTGTATTTACTATTCGAATATCAGTCATTGGAGGAAACAGATTCTGGCTGTTTCCTCCGCTTAATCGTGGGGATGGCATCCTCTCTCAATCGTGGTGGATAACTACAGAATCTAGCCATCTGTTGTTTCTATAACAGTGCTCTGTAACATGTTCCGAGCACAAAAGCGAACATTTTGTAGGCCCGATCCACACTCGGCTATTGGCAAATCCAGGTGTTTCGGCCATTGGTGTGGCATGAAACCGCCACGGTTTGCATTACAACAACCACCAAGGACGCATCGACTCGGAATATTTTTGAAAAATTGAAAATTATTCGCTGTTTGAGTTCAATCGTACTGCGATGTAACCTTCAGACAATACGAATAATGGCAGTCGACTCCCGTTTGTGACGTCATGGCTAAGTGTGAAGAAGAAGAAGAAGATTTCGACTTTGAATCGCAAAATTACTGACTTTATAAATTGCAAGTCGGAGAAAAAGACGCACCATATCTATCTTGAAGTGTATCAAGGGATAGAATAGCATTTAGGCGTTCTGAGCATTTGGGTTCCTCTTTAAGAGCTGTTCATGGATAGTTCAGTGGCTTTTTGGTATGGTTGTCCACCTGCTGTAGGTTGTGATCCAAGTTGTATGTACAGTAGATATGATTTCTGGAGGTGAACCTTTTACAGCATTTCATAACCATTTTCTCATAAAAGCAGGGTTTGGCTCCCTGGGTATTACTTAATGTATTCATGAGCTTGTCAATATATGTATTTTTAAATGCAGACACAGAACACCCGCACCCACATCCCTCTCCATCCTCAAGTGTTTGGTATCTTGTATTAGACGGTCACTAACAAGTTGCCTACTTTTTCAGGATTGCTACACCCGCATCAATAAGACGTACCCGGCATATATGTTCATTATGGCAGGTGTGGGTGTTGCGATTGGTATCTTCCTGGTACGTTGTGCAGTTTGTACTCAATTCTTTTTTGATTTCCACTTGTTCCCTCGTATCTCCCCATTCCCCTTTCCCTTTATTTTTTTGGAAAGTGCTGTGAGATTTTATTAACAATGGGGAGCGATGTACAAAAATGAAAATGGATTCATTGGTTGAAATTAGTCCAGCCTTTCGTCCGTCTAGCCTGGGGTTGAATCTCGACCCAGATATGAACTATAAACCTGGTGTTTCACATGAAGGGTGAGGCATCATTGTGTCCGCAGTCCATCAGAGGGATGGTAAGCCAGAGGACTGCCAGCAATGGCCATTGTTGCTCCCAAGGTGTAGTTCTTGAAGGGTAGTCGAGTTATCGTCAGTACCCTCAACAAATTACAAATCCATACCCTGACTGACTTGAATGACAAACCACCAAACATAACTCTTGCGAAGAGACTGTTTCGGCAGCAATGAGGCTCCGCCAAGAATAAAATTAATAAGGAAAAGTGACATGACTTTCCCCTCCCCATCACCAACTCCCATTCCCTTCATTTCTTATAGCCATGGCCACCCTTCCCTTTCTCAGTTTTAACTTTTGGTGCATATCATCAGCATCCATACATCCATTGGGATCGGACACTGTACAGAGCGTCAGTGCTGCTGATGCAGTCTCCTGGGCCATTGGGCACAATCCTGGACGGGTCACCACTCCGACACAGGATACTCGAATGGCTCAACCATCTCAGAAAGCTGGTGCTCACTTTGCCAACCTCAGAAGGATGACAGACTGAGTCAACCCCAACTGGTATTAATTCAACGAAAAACGGGATTTGAACTCAGGACCCTAGGATCCCAAGCCCACCATAAAGCGAACACCAGCCATGAATCAGTATATACAGATACGGCTCCAATGGTGGAAGCGGTCTTATGTTCCCACTTTGAAATTATATTACTTTAGTCGAATCATATGCTTAGTAATTTACTCCTCTTCTGCCTCTCCTTTTCAGATTTTAGGAATGGTGTTGAGTATGAGTAGCTACTGTGCCATTCAAAACGATCAACTTGCCATGATCTATCAACAATCGGTCGAAGGTGAGAAATTATTCGTTTCTGAATGTTCTCCACATGGTGGAGCTCTTTACCGACAATTAAATTGTCAAATTTAATCTTTGAGCACTCTTTACATTTCTATTTATATTCATTTTTAGCTCATCTGGAACATAGTTCCAGGGAGCATATGGGATGGTGCGTCGTCCGTCTGTTCGTCCGTCTGTAAACACTTGCAATTTCTTCTCCGAAAGTGTCGATGGGATTGTGACCAACCTTGGCTAAAATGATATTTGGTATATTGTAACTCAAGTTTGTTCACAGCATTAAGAAAAACAAAATCTGGGTCGAAGGGGGTCTAGCAGGGGTCAAATTGGGTCCAGGTTTGACCCCCCCCTCCAAAAATGTGTATTTGCTTTCTTCTCAAACTACACACACAATTTAGATGAAACTTGACCACAACCTTCATCACCCGTGATGTACCAAAGATTGTTCACATCATTCGTTAACCTCAGCAAGCATTTGCTTGATCTAATGCTTTGAAGTCGATAGATGCTTTGCCCATCCAGCTCGATTTGCATGCATTTAAGAGCTGATACGTCTTGTCTTTTTATTTTTTTATTTTTGTCAAGACGGTAAGTTTTTGAATACACCAATTGCCTGCTTTGATAAACATTTACTGCCCACCAGAGGGCGCTTGAACCATGAAGTGAACTTGAATTTGAGGCAAATCCATATTCGGTTTCCTGCTTCCTTGTTGCTGGGTATTTATCATTGCTAACGTTTTCTGCCTGAAAGGTTTTCTGAAGCTCTTGCAGGCTCGGGGAGCTGCAGTAGAGAGGTCTTCATTTTTTTTTGTTTTAATAGTTCTGCTCTCCCCTCTGGGCTGGCTTCCCTGCCTCACATCTTGCTCAGCTTATGACCGTGGAAACCAAGCCCTTCAGAGATCATTGGAATCTTCCGTGATGAAGCTGTCTCTGGGCCTATCACTTTTACATTTCAGATAGGTCTGTGGTCTGTCTGTCTTCTACCACCATCTACCACCAGGGCGCATGCAGCCCACCATCAACCTCCCCTTCTGGTGAAATTCCTCAAATCTAGATTCAGTGCTCACCTCCAATTATACGTTCTTCTTGTTTCCCACCTGTGGAACCAACGACCACATTCTCTTCAATCTCATTCTTCCCTCCAGGTCTTCAAGACAGTTGGTCACCACCATCTCAGATCATCCCCCATCCAAAACCATGATCTTTTCTGCCCATGTTAACCCTCCCAAAGCACACCTCTTTTCAAGTTTCCAGTTTTTCCTTCATGAGAGTTTGTGGCTGTATCCATCTAGTTCACCCCCCATGTCATCATTTTGTTCACCCACGTGTGCCTTTCTCATTCTTCACCACATTTTTATTTCTAGAAGTCTCCCTCTATTTTGTCCCTCGGCATTGCTATTGGTGTGTTCCATGCCCTCCCCCTCTCGCCCTCTCTTTATATTGCCCCTTTTGTTCTGTTACTTTCTATGTTACAAGTCCTCCACAAACCTTGACATCAAAAAATAGTGATATCAGGTCCCTTGGTCTGCCTCTAGTTCATGGGTCTCTGCCATTGAGTAGAAGGTTGGATCATTTTTTACTTTCATGGAAGCAAGACAGTACCACCGCGTGTCACAGATTCTCTAATGTCAACCATTTAATCTATTTTCTTTTGATTCATCCTTTATAATGACTCATGCACTGCACTCTCCAAAAACATAGAATATTAATCAGTTTGAATGCTTGCTCCCAAATAACCAGAATTTTTATTCTTCCAGCATCCTCTTACTGTACCTATAGTTTGCAACTTTTACCTTTTTTATTGTCTTGGTTCACTTTCCCCTCCAATTCTCTGCAGGTGATTCTGGGAAACCTCCTTGGACTATGCACAGTGGAAGTTCATCCCACGTTCAAGAATCGTTCCCCCTCAACCCTCCAGTTCCTCCTTCAAAGTTAAATTAGCACTTTTTGGTGTAATACAGTTCTGATGTATTTTGTTTCTCTTGAGAAGATTTGCAGAATCTTCCGGCTCGAATATGATCGCATTCAGTATAATGTTGGAAATGAATGTTCATGATGGTTGGTTCCAGGATGCTTCTGGTCTCCAAAGCAAAATATTATAGTCACTTAAATCTGGGAGGTTTGAACTTTTGCCTTGTAACTTTTAAGATAATTAATCCTTGTGTGTCCATATCTGCTGCTTGATTTACGAAGACTTCCATGAACTATTTACTTTGCATATTTTACACAAAACTGACTTTTGTTTTTAGGTATGTTTTTTTTATAAAGCATTCCAAAGTAGATTGTATGTGGATTTGTTTCCTGAATGGTATTTTACAATAAATTGTTTAATCACACTTGTTCAAAGCAAAATGGCAAGTGTGGGAAACTGTGTCCTTTTCAACTGAGGCTGTGACAATTAAATGTCCATTTGTCATGAAATGTTTCACAAATTGATAAATGTCCTTATTATGCATACATGTGTGAGTTACAAGCTCCGTGATCCATAATTTGTCCTTGCTTTACCACCCCCCCCCCCACTCCCAAAGTTAGCGGATAGATCATATCTGAGGTAGCGCGACAAGGACTAAACTCAAATTGGTGATCTATATGAAATAGTCGAAGAAGATGTAGGCCCTGAGGTGTGGTGAAATGATTGATTTCATACCCTTAATGATTATGCATATAAGGCTCAGGTCTCGTGGCTTAGCGACATTTTCCCAAATAATCGTTACTAGCCAGATAAAAACACCAAATTTGACAAAGGGCTTCCTTTATATATCGTTGTGGTCCTGTGAACCCGGCACTCCCCTGAGGCAATGGCACACAACATATAGTGGTTCCTGAGACAGTTATTTCATTAGTATTCTTTTAGATATCTCTTCCCTTATGTGTAGTGGGTTTATGGGACAATATGCATTGCATGGACTTGTGGTGGTGTTTTTCTTTCCATTACTTTCCCATCATTCATTTTTTTTTTTTACATTATTTTGCTTTGCTGCACATTTGCTGCAACTTCTCCTTCCTTAACGTAGATGCACGTGTATGACATCGTGTACTGTGCTTGCGTCAAGTTTGAACAAAATCGGATCAAGTATGTCTGAGAAATGGTTGGGGACACATTTAAGTGACAAAATGGCTACCAGTCGGCCATCTTGGATCTGATCTCCAAAAGAAATGACAAGCTTATATTAGCCAACATTCATTATCTGTGCCAAGTTTGAACAAGACAGATAAACGCATGTCATGCAGAGAAAGAATGATCAGGACACAACAGGACAAAAGAAACAGTTGAGAGAGGGGCGAAACACCAACAGCACTTTTGAAGGCCAAGATATAGGCAGACTTGGACAAACAATGGGCGTGGGGAGGAATGAGGGGCAGGAGAGGATGCATGGGTGGGCAAGATGGATACAGAAAGACTCAGGAGGGAAAACTGGAAATTTGGAAGGAGGGGGGATTGGGGTGGGTTAACAAGGATAGAAAAAATCAAGGTGGTGTTGAACAGCTGTCATGAATACCTGGAGTGAAGAATGAGATTGAACAGAATGTGGAAGTTGGTTCCACAGGCTGTTTACCAACACCACCATGTTGTTAAAAAGAGGAGTGAATGAGTGGAGGTGGAGAGTGATCCTGGATTTAGGTAGTTTAACCAGAAGGGGGTTTATGATACACCCTGTGTGCCCTGCAGAAATGTGGGGGATTGGGGGGGGACAAAGTATAGAAAGAGAAGAGTGTGCAAGATCATAAATGAAGTGGCAGAAAGCAAAGGCCACCGAACTGGTTGTGATGGCAAAGTGGTAGGCCATTAGACTCTGCTTCATCGTGTGAGATTCCAATTATCTTGAAGGCCTTGGTTTCCACGGCACCAAGCCGAGCAAGATGTGAGGCAGGTGAGCAAATGCAGAAGGGAGTGAAATATTCCATCAAGCTGTAGATAAAGGCCTTGTAGGTGGATACGAGTTCAGGTGTGCCAATGAAGGACTTCTACGACGGAGGATGCACAGTGTGGCTTTGGAGGCTAACTTTGATACATGGTTGGCTTAAGAAAGCTCATGGCTGAAAGTGAGACCCAGGAGTTTGAGTATTTGAACTTCTTCAAGATGATTGTGAAGAAAGTACATTGGGGAGAGGGGGTGGTGAGTATGAGTGGGTTTCAAGACAGTCCTTTCTGAGAGAGAGATCATGAAAGTGTGAGATTTTTCAGGATTGAAAGATATACTCCAAGTTTTTGACCATCTTGTGATTTTTGTCAAGGCCTGAAGAGAGGGAAGAGGCTTTACCCTTCCTGTCTGAAGGAGGAGGGATGTCATGGTAGAGGGTGGAGTCATCAGGAAATAGATAAAGAGGATTTTCCAGAGATTCAGAGAGATCATTGATGAACATTAGGAACAGAACTGGGCCCAGAACATTGCCTTGGAGCACTCCAGCCTTGGTAGTGAGAGGAGATGAAACTATTCCAATGAGTGACACAAGTTGTTTATGGGCGTAGAAGTCAGTAAGCCACGTGTGGAGTTGGCCTTGAATGCCATAGGCAGAGAGTCTGGAGAGCAAGATAGGATGCCAGACTGTATCAAAAGCATGAGTTATGTACAGAGAGATGGTCATGATCTCATGTCTGACATTGAGGGCCTCCATCTATTGTTGGGTGACAAGAAGCAACATGTCCAAGGTGGAGTGACCTGGTCTGACCCTAAAATGATGATCTGAGATGAGGCTGTTGGAGAAAAATGATGATTTCATATGAACTGCGATGATGGATGGATTCCATGACCTTGCTCAGTTTTTGTTTTTTTTGATCATGAAGGGATCTGTTTTTGCTCTTTTATGTAATGCAGTGATGTTGGAAGATTTCCAAACAGATGGAAGATGACCTTGCACAAATGACCAAGGTGAAAAGGGCAGAGCGAGGATAGGAAAGAACAGCAGAGCTCTTTTTAAGACATGTGAGCTGATGCCATTCAGGAGCAGTTGGGTATAACAGGGAAGGATGGGTAAGAGAGTGAGGGATTGGGCAAAAAAGATTTGAAAGTAAACACAGAATTGAGGTATTCAGTCTTCTCATGAGTGGAATCAGCTGTGGTGCTATTTGAAGAGAGGGAAGGGATGGAAGGGGAGCATGCTCCAGAGACAAACTTAACAAGGCACCACCAGGTTTTGGAGGAGGTAGACAAGTTTGAAAGTTCATTTTTGAGGATGCACGGATGTTGTTTTGTGGCTCTCCTGCGAGTGGACACACGCTTGTTGCGGACTTTTTTGAATGCACTGAGATTTCATGCAGTTGGATTAGCTTTCCAGGAAGAGAAGGCAAGTTGTTTCAGAGCAACTGACTCACCACAAGACTGCCTCACCATCTTCCTCACCAACAAAGATGATGACAATGACAACAAAGAGCAACAAACCTTTTACGACTCTTTCCCATTTTAGGGTGGGGGGGGGGGTTGTCGAATGATGGCATTCGACCATAGGGATCTATCCAGTGTGTCAGTTTTATGCTGACCAAAACATTCCTTATCTTTCTTGACAGTTTCAATCCACGACTATTAGTTTGTCCTCTCAGCTTTCTTCTTTCTAACACAAGCTTAATTGCTTTCTTTTGCGGCTTCATCTTCTGATCTTCTGAGGTTATAACTGTTGGGAATGATTTTGAGATGGTGAAGAATTCCAGATAAGAGCTTAGGGGTGAAGGAGGGAAAAAAACAAACATAATGGCCCACCCTTGAGTTACCAATGGGAAATGGCCACACAATAATCACGTCATGTCGTGGCTTGCCAGGTATTTTGTGGTCGAGCTTGTGGCAGGGGTATATAAGCAGCCAGTTCTCAGAAGCAGAAACCCAAGAGCCAACATTGCAGTGCAATTCAAGCAGGATTATTGAGGTCAGACTTCGAGTATTGAGGTCAGATTGGGAGAGTTGATAAGACGGATTGCTTTGGCCTCGACTCTGTTGAGTAAATATCTTGAGCTGGAGCCTCCCCAGATGTGAGAGCAGTCTCTATACAAGGATGAATCAATCCTTTAATTATTCAAAGTCACTGTTCAGAGGAGAAGAATCTTAGACATCTTAACAGGACTTCTAGGTTTTTTTTAAAGCTATTTGTAGAATGTGAGGTTTCCAAGATAGATTTCATGTTAACGGTAATACCAAGTATGTTGACTGTGTTGAGTGGTAAACTTGGAGAGCCTTCAAAGGAGATTGAAAAGTTGAAAGGCATTATAGACATAGAAATAGGAAAAAATTGAGTCTAAATCCGAATTTATTGAGATAGTCATGATAAACCGAGATGTAGATCAAGCAAGATGGAGCAGATGTGAAAAACGTCGAGGAATCTAATGTCGAGTCATCAGCATACGAATGCATTTGGTTATTTGTTGGAAGAAAGATCATTGATGAAAAGAAGGAAGAGTGGAGGAGACAGGACAGAACCTTGAAGGTCACCACTGTTGGTAGGGAAGGAGGGAGAGGTTGGAGCATCAACAATTATGGAGAGAGAGCGGCCTGAGAGTAAGCTAATTAGGAGAGAGCAATGTGAAGGAGGAAACCCGAAAGAGGGAACCTTGGAGATCAGACCCCGATGCCATACTCTGTCAAAAGCTTTCGAGATATCAATGGCTACAACAAAGGATTCCCCAAAGTCTCTCGGAGAAGACCAGACATTCGTAATATAGGAAAGATATCACCGGTACATTTTGCGAAAGTATTGCTGATAGTCAGAGAGAAGATTGTGAGATGCAAGACGCTTGAGGAAATGAGAATTGAGAAGACCTTCAAAAACTTTGGAAAGAGTAGAAGTCAGAGCAATAGGACGGTCGTTGGAAGAGTTTGAACGATCACTCTTCTTTCGAATAGGCTATACTAATGCATGTTTCCAGGAAATAGAAAAAGTTTTGGTTTTTAAACAGAAGTGAAATAAACGAGCAAGCACAGGTGCAAGTTCTGAAGCACACTTCTTAACTATACGAGGAAGAATACCATCTTGTGCATATGCCTTGCTTGTGTCCGGATAGAGAAGTACTTTATTAACTTCATGAAAAGAGATTATAGGGAGTGGCATTGGATTGGTAAGGGGTACATCAGGGGGTGTTGGAACGTTGGAGTTATCCAATGTGGAATTAGAGGAGAAAATTTGACTTCATGTTCTTCTTGCATATAGCAGCTTCACTGCCGGGTCGCAATCATTTTGTTGTGGCACAACTATGCTGCTGATACCGTGCCCCGATACCAGTAAACTGGTACTCATTTTGCTGACCTCAGAAGGATGACAGGCTGAGTCAACCCCACCTGGTGTTAATTTAGCGGACAACTGGGCTCAAATTCAGGATCCTAATATCCCAAACCAGCCACTCTCTAACCACTAAGCCTACATCAGGCTTATGTCGTTATGTTGTTCAAGGCCTACTCCTTGGAGATGGCCACTGCAAAAAAAAAATCTCTTTTGACATTGTGTTTCTCGTTGAGCTTCTTCCTTCACAAATATTACAAGTATTGTTGTTCTATTACTAGTAGTAGTAGTAGTATTGGTAGTAGTAGTAGTAGTAGTAGTAGTAGTAGTAGTAGTAGTAGTAGTAGTAGTAGTAGTAGTAGTAGTAGAGCTCTATACTGGACTATGATAATTTTCTATTGCCTACAGTTGTATAATTTATTTTATACATCAATAAATATTATTAAATGTTCGACTGTTGGTGTAATTTAGTATGTCTCCTCCAAAATGTATGAACATTGAATCCCTTCTGTGCAAAGTTTGCATTCCCAATCAAAAACATCATACATGTCACATGACAAACTATTTTGCACAATCTAACTACATGACCCACATCATTAATATTCAGGACCGAATAACTCAATAGTACACAATCTTACATGTCACATGACCACTCAAGTCAGCAGCGCATACACATAAATCTTGTCAATATATGGGATAGCCCTTTAACTCTACAGCAAAGTTACTAAAACCACGAGAGCTGTGACATTTCATGTCTTTTTCTTCTTGTTTACCATGAACGTGGCAACATATTAAATCTCCTGCTTCACATGTCCATATAGCTGGTTGACAGTGTCCTTCATATTCCCCTATTTTGGGTGGTGCCCCTAGTGGATGGTGCTGCCCCTCAAGAGATCCTGGAATTGATTAATGTTTTTTTTTGAGGCTTTTTACACATTTTAACTCCTTCCCATAATCCACTAATGAAAGCTCATGATATGTGAAGGTTGTAAAATACATTATCCTCATCACTAGCCCACATTCTTCGTTCTTTGTCTGCCTTGACTTGAATTATAATTTCGACCTCATATTCTTACGATGCTATCATGAAAGGTTGTTGGGTCTCATACCCTTGTCATCCTGATGTTAGATGTTCATTGGGTAATTTATCTTGGAAGTTCATTATGTTGTATCAGGGGCTTGTTGGTTGGGTTAGTAAGACCTCACAGTCACCGCTTTACTTTGTTTGATTCTGATGGATGTTCAGAGCAAGGATTTTAATTGTCACCTTTAATTCTCCTTCCAGCAGTCTCTCTTGCTGATCAGGAAAGCGTTGAAAACAGCACTGTAAGCATTGGTATTGATTGAAAATCTTTGCACATTTATGACTTTTACAAACTACCACTTTTATGCAGTGATCCGTGTTGTTGTACCTTGGAGATACCTGCTACAGAAACAGTTATGTCAGTTGTATAACCATTCCTGGACTTGATGGGATATACAACTGACGGAACTATCAGTTGCCAGCAACCGAGGTTTGAATCTCGGCTCAGCTATAAACTGCCACCTTGGTGTTTCGCGTGCAGGGCGATACATCAAAGAGTGCGCCCTCTCTCGGAAGGATACTTCAGCCGGCCGGAGGACCCGTCTATCAGCAGTGGTCGACAGTGGACGTCAAGAGTGTGATGGGGAAAAAATATTGCACAAATTTTCTTTCGTTATACGTCAAGTTCATGAAATATGGGCCAAAACCTTCCCCGTCCAACCTCACAAGAAGCCGGGGAGTAGTTGAAGTAGCAGCAGCAGAAGCAGTCATCGTTAAAATTGGAAACAATACATTTAAAACTGCAATTGTTAAAATGTGATGCCATCAAGGGGGTACCTTTAGGTTTTAAAAAAAACCATGAACAGAAACGTTTTGTACCAAATTGGTTGGTTGCGTCGACATAAGGATGGCATATCAACCCAAAGGGATCTTGTGGAGATCCGGATTGCTGCATTTTTTAAAATATAACTTTATACAGAAAAGTTTTTCATAAAACTTTCTCAAGATCATGCAGGTTGGCCAGTAGTTTTCCGGTATCACCAGCACACAATGTCCTATTCTCTTGGGAAAGATCATGGAGATTCTATCATGTTGAATAAAATCTTTCATGAAAGCATGAAAAGTTAAACTTTGCTCCACAATACCTCAGTGGCAAACAAATAGCCGCATAAGATAACGGTTCGTTCATGTTTCATTTATGCAAAAGTTCGGAACAAATGAAATCTTCAATCTTTGTTTCACTCTTTTTATCTAAAGTTTCGATGTGGGCTTGTTCAATGAATGCTTTCCACGTCTCCCACAGTCTCTGCTAAATGCCTGCTGTTCAAAGCTCAAGTGTCACTAAAGAAAATTGCATTTGTTCAATAATAAGTATTATTTGCATTTTGTCTAATCATAAACTGCTGATTTTGGAAGAAACTAAAAAGTTCTTTTGTTTTCCCCAAAAGCAAAGGAATGATATCATGACAATGCTCGAGCCTGGTGTTGGCTCAGCGGTTCGGGTGGTGGCTTGGGATCCTGGGGTCCTGAGTTTGTGCCCCGTTGGACACTGAATTAACGTCATGAGGGACGCCACCCTTCAGGTGGGATGTTAAGCTGGGTGTCCCGTCCGCTGGCATGAGTTGGTGAACGTTAAAGATTCCTTGCTGTCCTTGAAGAGTGGACGAGTTATCGCTAACACCCTAAACAAATGAAAAATTCTGTCCGTAAATTGGCTGCAGTCGAATATCTGGCCTGGCCAGCTGGTTCATGAAAGACGTGGTCCAAAATGTTCCTTGGCAGATCCCAGGGTGGGAATGAGTGGGAATAATTGAGGATGTTAAATAAATAGTAGTAATTACAACTACGACTTCCACTACTCCTTGTAGGAATTATCCATGAATATAAAACATGACTCCCTTGCGGCGTGCACCCTGAATGTTATCGTCCATTATATTTTTCTTTAGAAATACACCCTTGCACTCATGGCTCTGATTATAATTATTGGATGTCTTGCTTTGTTTTAGGGAAGAAGAGGAAGAGGCAGAACTTGGATGGGGTAAAGGCTGAAACCAATCTGTCTCTGCCAGAACTTCGGGAATCTGTGCAGGATAGGGATGTTTGGAGAAATCTGATCATGAATGTCACCAGAGGTCGGCCACGACTTGACGGAACTAAATAAGTAAATAAGCTTTTCAGCTTTTTTATTTTGAGTTTGTGTGTTCTGTTAAAAAAAAAACCCCCATAAAATTAGTAATATGAGACCATGACAGGTAATTATGCCCATCATACCCTTCTTCGACAATGTTTAATGCAAAGAGCATGTCAATATAGATGTGCAATAACTTCCTTTAACGCACAGAACAATTGTTGAACCAACCGTTGCTCCAGATTTGTGTTCTTCATAATCCTCTGATCATCTTTATAAAATACAACAAACTGGGATGGAGTTCTATGAGCTATAAGAAACAGGATCAATTTATAGCAAAAGCGATGTGAGTGTGCGGTTGCGGAGCAGAGTTGAACAATTGGTATCACAACCATTGCCAATCACTGCACTCATAGAATTGTACCCACTGGGTGAGCCCAGACAAGATTGGTACTGAAGATAGGACTTGGGAATACGACTTAGGCGACGCCACCATGCAAATGCCAAAAATGCGAGCGGCTCCCAGAAAGCTTCGATTAAATGCTTTCGAGTCAAACAAACAATTGCGAGATGCTGTTTGACCCGCTTTCTGAACGCAAAACAACCTTGATAAAATCCTGGTCTCGTGCCCTCTCACGGTATAAAAGCGGCATCAAGGCAGTGAGGCCACATAGCACTAGATGCATCAGGCTGGGAGGAGGAACCTTGAGGAAACGAGAAGGTACCACTACCCCGAGGTAAGGGTGTCCATCATCAGGTCTGCTTGTTACTGTTGGCTTCTCCACGGAAGACCTTAACACAATGTCGTTGCACAATACCGACCCCCCACCCCCTGTGCATTTTGTATTTAATTAACAATACTGAAGGGGTACTGCCCATAAAGTGAAAACTTTCCAAAGTAAAGGAGTTTGGATGCATTCATAGAGCAAGTCATCCAAAGTGCTTCCTTGTGATATTAGTCATAATGTACTAACGGTAGCACATTATGGAGCATTAATAATATTTGGAAACATATTATTTTACTTTTTCATGTCAATGGAATTTTCTTTCATTTTTTACAATAATCCAAAGGTAATTACTGATGTTGCTTTTGTAGACTCTCCATGGGGTCCAGAACACCTCGGCTATGTCACCTCTGCCTGTTACTGACCATCCACTCCATTATTATCTGGAGGCCTGGGCAGTCTAATGTAGTTATTGGTAAGTATCCAACAGTTCCATATCTTCATTGGACTGCTGAAGAAAATATTTATTTTAATGTATTTTATCGAACACATTTTATCATTTACATTTCACAATGACTTTATAGCTCTCAGCCATAAAACCTCTTGCTGGAAATTAAACGAGTTTTTCTTTTTTGACATTCACTTATTCATTCGTTTATTTATTTATTTATTCACTGATATTTGCCATGGAGAGCTAAGTTATATCCTGCATAATGGCTGTTAATTGATGGAGATGATGCTGGCCCTTGTGCCAGCATCCCTGACCGACTACATCAAATCTGGACTGGCTACGTGAACCCGTAACGAGCAGCCTAATTTTCTGCTTTAAGAGGATCAAGACTATCTCGGATCAGGTTCTGCGCCATCTGTTTGTTACCTATGTAAATATGGTGGAATTTTTCATCTCCTCTCTCCCCTGCCTTCGTTCCCCCAAACACCCCAGACATGGTGACGTACAGATGCCTTCTCCTTTCCCACCACTCTCCTCTCTTCTCACAAACTCCTTTCATTCCTCTACCCCACTCATCCCACACTCCTTTACACTCCTCTCTCTCCTCTCTCATCCTCCCTTCTCTTGCTTTTCTCAATCTTAATGTTATGTCAGGCCCAATGCTTTTCCTGTGCATCCTTACGATAATTCACCCACCAGTGTTTGTGTTTGTTTGCTTGTTTCTACAGTTCTGGGCTGATTACATCCAGACTTGCTACATAGGATCAGTATGACCCCAATTATTATTATATTATTATTTTTTATGTTGAAGGTTTCAATCACGGAGTGAACAGTCCTCATTGAGGCCAAGCCTTAAATAAAAGAACTGCATGAATAGAACAGTAAGGAAAGAGAGTTTTTGAGGAAGTAAAAAAAAAAGTCTGCTTTTTGAAAAGGGGAAGGTCATAAGTGTTTGGGAAGACATGAGAAGGTAAAGAGTTCCAGAATTTTGGCAATGGAGGGGAAGAAACAAACATCTCAACGGCCAACCCTTGAGTTGCCAATGGTCACACAATGATCATGTGATGTAGTGGTTTGTCGAGTATTCCTTGGTCTCACCGATGGTGGAGGTACACAACCTTCACCATTAGCTACATGATACAATTCATATATAGGGGTGTTTTTATCTTTGCTAATGATCTTGATAGGGGGACAAGGGGTGGACACAAATTCTTTATGTGAATGTGTGTCGTGGAGTGCCTCCTCCAGGTGGGAGAGGGTATTACAAGTATTCACCATTTACAGTTCAGTATTCCTGTCCCCACATTCTCCATTGCAGTGAGGAGTCTTGAATTACAAACATTAGGTATGTTTTTCCTTCATGTACATAACCCGGGTCATTTTTAGATCCTCGTGGAGGATCTCTAAGTCTTACTCACGTTGTTGTTCTTCTTCTTCTTCTTGTGGACTTTTTTGTTTCACAGCCTCCAGTTTTCATCGAAACTTCCTGAAACTTGGCAAATATATGTAAAAATACCCCGCGTGGACAGTAACCATCTCCAATTTTGAAAATTCCTCCTAGAAAAAAAGGTTATGACGTCAAAACATCTCCGCTAATGGAAATCGCCTAAAAATTATCTCCGAAACTAGGCAATCTTTTTAAATTCTGTTTGCGGGAATCGCACAGGGCATTAGCAGATATGAAATACCGCACATATGATACATCACTATGACGTCATATCAATTTTTATGACGTCATTTCTATTTTTTGACATTTTTTGTTTCACAACCCAGAGTTTTCATCGGATCTTCATGAAACTTGCCAAGTATATGCAGAAAGCCCACGCGCAGGCAGGAACCATCTCCGATTTTGGAAATTCTTCGTAGAAAAAAGTTGACGTCATAATATCGCCGCTAATGGAAATCGCCTATACCATTATCTCCGAAACTAGGCAAGCTGTTTGAATTTTGTTTGCGGGAATCAAGCCGGGCATTAGCACAGATAATTTATCGCAAACCTGATACATCACAATGACGTCATATTCGTTTTTATGACGTCATCATTAAGAGGATGAGGATCTAAGCTCATTCGAGCTTGTTCGTTTTAATTTCGCGGGCATTTCAGGCAGCTGTCAGTTGCCTATACACCACCCAAATGAAGGTATGTGTCGGAAAAACGTATTGCATGCATGGAACAAGATCACCCATAGGGTGGGTACTCCGCTGGTACAAAAATAAAAGCAAGATACTTAATAGTTTCTCCTACAAGATAAATTGCCATTTCTCTTCAAATTTATTCCCCATCTGTGGCATTACCGAGCAATGGGACAAAATGATAACCCATTAATAGCATTTGTCGGAATTATTTCCATCCACCAATTCCTTCTCTCGGATATTCATCCTCTCCACTAGTCCTGAATAATCATCAAAGCTGTCAACTCTCCCCACTACCCCCCCCTCATGTTCCCCACTCTCCTTTCATATTAATAATAATAATAATAATAATAATAATAATAATAAACAATACATTTGTGTTATCTGTACAAACATTCTGCACGATTTGTGTGTATGTTTTGTCCCTTGTGCTGTCGGTCATGATCTAGTCCTGGGTGTGATGTAAGGTAGTCTTGGTAGGTAAAATTAATTGCCTTTTCCCTTGTGTAGTTTAAGGAAACCCCTGAAAAAGTTACTTTTATCATGCCGGATGCCTCAATGGACAAGGTCACGACGTCAGGTCAGGAGATAACATCATTTAAGGACTTCGAGTGTTAATATTGATTGTGAATGCGTATTGGACTGGGTTTCAATCATTAATTTGGCCTGCGAGTTGCATCATTCCTGAGGATTGGCTGTGCCGCCGATGCAGTGCCCCTGCATCTTAGGACAGGAATTTGTTAGAGGTGCTGGCAATACCTCGCCAACTCTTCAAGAAAGACCATGAGATCTTAAACGGTCACCAACGACGAGATGGCAGACGGGTCCACTGGCGTAACATCTCTCTCTCTCTCTCTCTCTCTCTCTCTCTCTCTCTCTCTCTCTCTCTCTCTCTCTCTCTCTCTCTCTCTCTCTCTCTCTCTCTCTCTCTCTCTCTCTCTATCTCTCTCTCTCATGGATGGCACACCACATTGATTCCTCAATGCATGTCAAACCCGACATCAGGTAATTGTTCCGTTGCTTAAATACCAACCCCCCTCTCCCCGTCCATTTTTGTACCTAATAAATCCTAATAAATAAACGGCTCCTCAGCATATTGGTTGATGTCTTTTTTTCCTCCCATCCGAATTCATCCTTCTTTGTGATTTGTTAATCCATTCATTATGATAGTAATTTATGTTTTTGGCCTTTCTTCTTTCTTTGTTTATCTTCACTTATTTAATTTCTAACTTAACTCTTTCTCTCTCTTCACTTCTAGTTCTGCCTTTGCTGCCTTATAAAGTTGTTTGTGGTTTCAGCACCTTTGCACTCAAAGTGCCCCCAAGCTTTTATGCCTTATTTTCACATCATGACCTATCTCGACACATAAACTTCTTTCGGTCGATGTGATCCAATGCGCACTACCCGTTTTGGGCAGTGGTCTTGAGGTCGTGGTTTATCACGATTTCCTTCAATCTCTCATTAATTTTGCATGCTTTGTAATAGGCTGTCTTGAGATGATCAGTTTAAAATGTCAAGCGTTAATTACATACAGTAATAACTTTTAAAACATTCATAGCATCAAAGTCTCTTTTTTGGGGTTGGCAGGATAGCTTAGTGGTGTGTGCAATCACCTCTGAGCTGTCTATATCCTGGGTTCGAATCCCAACCCAGCTATAAACTCTCATCCTGGTGTTTCACAGGCAGGGTGATTCATCAATGGGGCAGGGTGATTCATCAATGGGGCAGAGTGATTCATCAATGGGTGTGCCATCTCTTGGATGGACGTTAAACTGGAGTCCCATCTTTTGGCATTAATTGGTTGACCCTGTGGTGTCCTTTGTGAGGAGTAGGTGAGTTATTGCCGGCACTCTGAACAAATTCTGTATTCCTGCTCCAACCTACAGAGGGCATTGCATCAGTTGCACAGCTATGCTCCCAGCAAAATGATGATACCTGAATTACCATTGGCTGCACACTAAAGAAGAAGAACAATCTAAAATCTAAAATGGGAAGTCCAGCTGAAATATTGTCGACATTTTTTTTTTAAGGTTAAAATGAACTAGTTTAGTTTTAAATATATGTATTGTCAAATTCTAGAGACAAGATGCTTAGCTGGGATAAAAATCCTCAAATCTGGATATAACAAGTTTTCATCTGACAAAGACAAGGATAACACTCTACTCCACCCCCCACCCCCAACCCTCACCGCATTTCACTTACACATTTTTTCGAAACAAATTTAAAAGACGATGCATTCATCTAACAAATGGAGGCTGTTTCACAAAAATTTGGATGAAGTTCAGTTTTGCTGTAGCATCATATTAAACTATGTAATACTATAAATATATTCAGGGAATCACACAATTTTCACCAAAAAAAATTTTGGTTCTGCAATGAGTAGTAGAAATGGTTTGGTACTCATTAGAAAAAAAAAGATGTCTGCTTCGAGCATGCTCGTCTGCTTTCCCAAGCACCATTCCGATTTTTAAAATTCCTCTCAGCTGAGTATGTATTCACTACTTGGTAAGCGCTTTCTCAAAACGTCCGCTCCAGACGAGACACTCACAAGCCGCTCTTTATTTCTTTCGATCTGGACACTCCTGAACCTCCTTTACTTCCTCCTTGCTCATGTGTTCTCCTAAGATGTTTTTTTTTGTTTTTTATCTTATAAGTTATAAACCTACAATAAAATTTGTAAATAACAATGTTATCATTGATAAACTTAATTTTGAAATCACAGTATGTATATCAATTATCAGAATGATCACAGAACAATCTTACCTTCACCAACTGAGAAAACCTCTTCTTCATCTTCGCTCATTAGTGGGGCAACTTAGCATAACAATTGTACATTTTGTGAGGAAAGCACCAAATTTGGCACACGAGTAGCCTATCATATTATGAACAGATTTGGATATAGGGCCATCTCAAATTCAGCCGCTGATGGCTGTGGCAGCCATTTTCCACTGCCATCAAAAATTTTGAGATGGCCCAATATCCAAATCTGTTCATAATATGATAGGCTACTAGTGTACCAAATTTGGTGCTTTCCTCACAAAATGCACAATTGTTATGCTATATTTAGCTAAGTTGCCCCACTACATGTGTTCTCCTTAGATCTTTTTTAAAATCTTATAAATTAAAATATAACTTATAAATTATAATGTTATAATTTATAAACTTGATTTTATGCACTTAAATTTTGAAATCACAGGACAGTATATCAATTTATCAGAATTATAACAGAAGAATCTCACCTGCACGAGCTGAGAAAACCGATCAAAATCCTCTGTGGTGGTGCTTGTTCACTTTTGAGCTTTGGGAGCATCTTTGAAGTACGCATTTATTATTATTATTTTTTTACTGCGCATGAGTACCTGCATACCAGGTATGTGAACTCCTGCATTTCTAGCTCTTTCTCACCACTGGTAGTACTTTCTACATAAGTTATGAAGTTGAAGTTTTACATAATGATGTAACTAGCAGTTCCAATTCTGGAAAATAAATCACAAAATCATCTGTAAATGTCGGTAAACGAATATATGTGTAAAGAAAGGTCACCCAGGTGGGGCCTCACTGCGCTCACTGAGCATCACATGGCCAAAGACAATAATGGCCTGCCTGTAGTTATTCACCAAGCCTGCTGTTGGCTTAACGGTTAAGGTGGCTGGCTTAAAATCTTGGGGTCTTGAGTTTGAGCTCCTGTCGTGCCGTTAAATACCACCAGGTGGGTTGACTCAGCCTGTCATCCTTCCAAGATCGGCAAAATGAGTACCAACTTACTGGAAACAGGGAGGACTGCATCAGTGGCACAGCTGTGCTGCAACTTGCAAGGAAATAATAATAGAGTGGATCACTGATCCAATATGTTATTGTCTAGTTATAACGGTGTCTTGGACGATCAGTAATTGAACCCAGACCAGACAACACAGTGGTAGAATGTAGTCGTGACCTGTGGTCACCTATTACACATTCATTATTAATCTAAGTTCAAACAACACATCAAAAAGGGAAGATGCTAATTTGGCATGATGATAGCTACAATTGGATCTGCTCTTAACGACATGCAATGTGGGAAAGGCCACAATAATATAATGATCGCTGTTCGTTTTCGACTTCACGGGTCATAAGCTTCATCACTTAACGTTTGTCTTCAACTTAGAATCACAAACTCTGCCTCTTAGCATTGCCTAGCAACTGATAACAATGTAAACAATAGTTCTATTTTATAACTTTTGACCATTTTGCGTTTATTAAGTTTGGACCCCCTGCATTTTCAAATATATAAAGCTCTTTATAACCCCTCACTTACTGATCATGGTAATAGATAGGTGGGTTGTTTGATGACCATGTGGGACAACACTCCGGTCATTGGAAGAGAGGTGGAACTTGGACTGCGTATAAATTTAGAGCACATATTGCTCACTCATTCTGCATTCAATTGATTGATTTATTTGTTTGCAGAATGCATGCTCCATGAGTAAGCAAGAGAAAGAACATTTTATTGGCATATTAATAATATTATTGTTGTAGGCTAAGTTGTTATGTGTTTGGTAAAACTACATTTGTTATAATTAGATTTTAATTATTGTTTGGCAATGCTGTACTTCTCAGATAATGACCCATTGAAGAGTGAAAATCATGAAGTGGTCGACAACACAATGGGGAAAGAAGTGGCATTATCAATATTGAAACCATTGACAAGGAAAACTCGACACATCCCTTGCACAGCAGCAGCCAAAGGAGAGAAGGGGTTTCCTGGTCCTCCTGGGCCAATTGGTGACAAAGGAGATCATGGTCTAAGAGGAACCCCAGGATTATTCGGGGAAAAGGGAAAGGTAGGGATTCCAGGTGATGTAGGGTGTATCGGCCCTCCAGGAATTAAAGGAGAACAAGGAATTCCTGGCTCCACAGGATATCCTGGAACTGATGGAATTAAGGGAGACAAAGGAGAAACAGGACCAGTTGGGTACAGCCCACCAAAGGGACAAAAAGGTGAATTGGGAGGAACTGGTTTTCCAGGAGCTCCTGGATTAAAAGGAGATCAAGGGGACACCGGAAGTCCTGGATATCCTGGAGCAAAAGGACAAACTGGAATTATTGGCCCTCCTGGAATACCTGGTGAAAAGGGACACCCTGGACCGCAGGGGCCAAAGGGAAATATAGGAATCACAGGAGATATGGGACTACCAGGGTTAAAGGGAGAACAAGGGGATACAGGTTATCCTGGAAGCACTGGTTGTCCTGGAGCAAAAGGGGAGAAAGGAGATGTAGGAATTCCAGGTTTTACAGGACCAGCTGGACTTCATGGAGAAAAAGGAAATATGGGTGCAACAGGTAGTACTGGACCAGTCGGTGCTCCTGGAGAGAAGGGAAATGCAGGAGGCCCTGGAGTCATAGGCTCTCCTGGAGTGGAGGGAGAAAAAGGAAATATAGGAGAGAAGGGGGATCATGGCTTAAATGGAGCTTATGGAGTAAAAGGAGATGCAGGACATCCTGGTATCCCTGGGGCACCAGGATTTAAAGGAGAAACAGGGCCACCTGGAAATCCTGGACTGAATGGCCTTCCTGGAGCACAAGGTGAACAAGGAGATCAAGGATATCCTGGTTCTGATGGATTTCCTGGAGCTAAAGGAATGAAAGGACAACTAGGGTATCCAGGAGCCAAAGGGCCACCGGGAGTGAAAGGAGAAGTAGGAAGTCCTGGCTACCCTGGAGTGAAAGGAGAAACAGGGGATACAGGATTTCCTGGTCAAATGGGACCAGCTGGACCGAAAGGAGAACAGGGAGAGACTGGAGTTCCTGGTTACAATGGTCCAACTGGACTCAAAGGCATCAAAGGAGATGCAGGTCAATCTGGACTAGGGGGAAACGATGGTATTCAAGGACTAAAAGGAGATATTGGTGCTTCTGGTAGCCCAGGAGTGAATGGAGAAAAAGGAGATTTGGGGCCACTAGGATTTCCGGGAAGTAATGGAGTACCTGGAGCCAAAGGTGAACAAGGAGATACTGGATATTCTGGAATAAATGGATTACCTGGGCAGAAAGGAGAAAAGGGAGATACTGGAATTCTTGGGAGTCCAGGGTATCAAGGAGCAAAAGGAGAGCAAGGAGCTGTTGGATATCCAGGAAGTGATGGGATACCCGGAGCAATGGGAGCTGTTGGCGAATCAGGCTATCCAGGAAGCAACGGTATTCCTGGAGCTCAAGGAGAAAAGGGCAAGCAAGGCTCTACTGGTTCTCCTGGTATTCAAGGAGTAAAAGGAGACGTTGGGGACACTGGAGTTCCTGGAGTGAATGGTAGCCCTGGAGCTAAAGGAGAACAAGGGGATTCTGGTTTTCCTGGTAGTAATGGAATACCTGGAGGAGTGGGAGAAAAAGGAAATGTGGGAGCTCCTGGTTTTACTGGATCACCAGGATATAAAGGGGAGTCAGGACTTCCTGGTACCCCAGGAATTTCAGGAGCAAAGGGTGAACCTGGTGATGTAGGAGCTACTGGAAGTTCAGGTGCACATGGAGAAAAGGGAATGCAAGGACCTGTTGGTGCTCCTGGAGTAAAAGGGGATCATGGAGATACAGGGTATCCAGGTATAAAAGGAGATCATGGAGCACCTGGCTACAATGGAGCAAAGGGAGATAAAGGAGATACAGGAAATCCAGGTAGTAATGGATTTCCTGGAGTAAAAGGAGAACAAGGATGGCCTGGATTTACTGGAGAAAATGGTGTTCCAGGAGCTAATGGACAAAAAGGTGATTTAGGATTACATGGACAACCTGGAACTCCTGGTTTAAAGGGCGAAATAGGAGATAATGGCTATCCAGGTGGGCCTGGTGCCAAAGGAGATGTTGGATCAACTGGCTCTCCTGGATCTCAAGGAGCAGATGGAGAAAAAGGAGATACAGGACATGTTGGATTTCCAGGAACCACGGGAGCAAAAGGTGAGCAAGGAGATGTGGGTTATCCAGGAGTCACAGGACCTCCTGGGCCTCAGGGAGAAAAGGGTGACCAAGGATTCCCAGGCAGTATTGGACCACCAGGTATGCAAGGTGAAAAAGGAGACCAAGGTTCTGTCGGATACAATGGAAATCCAGGAACTACAGGTCCTCAAGGTCCAAAAGGAGAGAGTGGAGACCAAGGAAATTCTGGTTATCCAGGGGCAAAAGGTGAACAGGGTGAGTCAGGACAACCGGGACAAAATGGAATTCCTGGGGCACCGGGTGAATCAGGAGAAATGGGATACCAAGGAATAAATGGTTCACCAGGATTTCAAGGAAGCAAGGGAGATATTGGTTTTACGGGTGCTCAAGGGGTACCTGGAGCTCAAGGAGAAAAGGGGAGTGCTGGTCCAACAGGGAGTGTGGGCCCTCAAGGAATAAAAGGAGAAATAGGACCCATTGGATTTCCAGGTCAAAAAGGAAGCAAAGGTGATGCTGGCTCACATGGTGCATCTGGAGCAAAGGGAATGACAGGAGATATGGGCCCTAATGGAGCAAAAGGAGAAAAAGGAGATGTAGGATATACTGGAGGGATTGGTGCATCTGGGCTGAAAGGTGAGAAGGGAGAGGTGGGATTTTCTGGAACACCAGGAACTCCAGGTATTCAAGGCATGAAAGGTGATGTTGGAGTACCTGGAATAGGATACCAAGGAGAAAAGGGAGAGTCAGGGAATCCAGGATTTCCTGGTGCCAATGGAGTGCCTGGTAATAAAGGAGAACTTGGAAACCATGGATATCCTGGAGGAAAGGGAGAAACTGGAGACACTGGACCTCCTGGTGTGAAAGGAGAAAGAGGATATCCTGGTCCTATGGGCACTGCAGGTGAAAAGGGGGATAGAGGTGTCCATGGTAGTAATGGCTCACCTGGAGCTCATGGAGCTAAGGGTGATTCTGGTAGTCCTGGAGCCAATGGAATTCCAGGTGCAAATGGAGCTAAAGGTGATACAGGACCCACTGGTGCCCCTGGACTTTCTGGACCTACAGGACCTCAAGGTGAAGTTGGAGCCCCAGGATACCATGGAGCACTGGGACAGAAAGGAGATAAAGGAGACACTGGCCCTACTGGAGCTCCAGGAGCACTTGGGGCCGTAGGATCACCAGGAGCAAAAGGAGAAAAGGGAACCATGGGAAGTACAGGACCTACTGGATATCTAGGAATGAAGGGAGATGCTGGACTTCCAGGTATTACAGGTCCACCTGGTCAAAAAGGTGAAACTGGAAGTTTGGGATATCCAGGTGCTAAAGGAAGTACGGGAAGCCCTGGGTTCCCGGGAGGTAAAGGATCAATGGGTAACATTGGATTACCTGGGT
The DNA here is from genome assembly GCF_056783735.1 of Eptatretus burgeri. Lineage (NCBI taxonomy): Eukaryota > Metazoa > Chordata > Myxini > Myxiniformes > Myxinidae > Eptatretus > Eptatretus burgeri. Next base: position 35,563,173 of record NC_140977.1, on the reverse strand, counting down.
ATGCTGGAGAAAAAGGAGATACCGGTGCCCCTGGTCATCAAGGCCAACCTGGTTCAAAGGGAGATCAGGGGGATGTTGGAAGGCAAGGATTTCCTGGTGCAACAGGTCCAAAGGGAGAAATTGGAGCACCTGGAGCGACTGGAGGAAATGGAGCACAAGGAGCTCAAGGTGATATTGGTATCACTGGAGCACCTGGGGCACCAGGCTCTAAAGGTGAAACTGGAAGTACTGGTTATCCTGGTCCAAAAGGAGAAATTGGAGATGCAGGGATACCTGGAGCAAAAGGAGAAAGAGGAGATCAAGGATACCCTGGAGCAAGTGGTGAGAAAGGTGATGTTGGTGAACCTGGTGTCAATGGAGCTCCTGGATCACAAGGTCTGAAGGGAAGCATGGGATTCCCTGGAATAAATGGAGGTTCTGGAATGAAAGGAGAACAAGGAGATACTGGATTTCCTGGACAAGCAGGAGCTCTTGGACCAAAGGGAGAGCTGGGTGATACTGGTGCTCCTGGTAGCCAAGGCTCACAAGGAATGAAAGGTGAGACTGGAGATGCGGGAAGTACAGGCTTCCCAGGGCAAAAAGGTGATACTGGTGCAACAGGAGCTCCTGGCGTTAATGGCCCAGTTGGTCCAAAGGGAAGTCAGGGACCAATGGGGTCACAGGGGGCCACAGGTTTGTCTGGGGCAACAGGGGCTCCAGGAGAAATTGGTAGTATTGGGCTACCTGGAGCAACTGGACAAAAAGGAGATATTGGATTTCCTGGAGCCATTGGAGCACCAGGAGGAAAAGGAATAGGAGGAGAAAAAGGACAAACTGGAAGAACAGGGTCAGCTGGAGCCAATGGTGAAAAAGGAGAGGCTGGAATCCCTGGAACTCATGGAATACCTGGAGCAAAGGGAGAACGGGGACTTCCAGGGTTTACTGGCAGCATTGGTCCAGTTGGACCCCAAGGTGAACCTGGTGCACTTGGTCAACCTGGACACTCTGGACCACAGGGACCCAAGGGTGAAAAAGGAGACACAGGAAACTTGGGATCCCCAGGGCTGAAAGGTGTCATGGGAGATCAAGGGCCAGCTGGCTTATGTGGCCCTGATGGACTAACGGGATTAAAAGGAGATAAAGGTTTTCCTGGAAGACCTGGTTTATCATTTCCCAAAGGAGAACCAGGAGATATTGGAGCCCCTGGAGCCAAAGGTGATCAGGGGATTACTGGGCCACCTGGACCACAATGTATAAAAGGGATTACTGGATTTCCTGGACAACCAGGACCAGCTGGAGCTATCGGAGAACCAGGAGACATTGGCTACCCAGGAAATGATGGTCCATTTGGTCCTAAAGGATTACAGGGAGATTCTTCTTTGACACCTGGACAAAAGGGAGATCCAGGAGATCCTGGGCCTTCAGGTAATATAGGTTACAATGTGTGAAGTTCAGTATTCTTGTTTACCAAAATATTTGGATGACCTCAATATTCAGTTGAATGCAGTAAAATCTACCAATAAATTACAGAAGTATTGAGAAAAGAAGAAATATAAAGGGTTGGTATCTTTGTTGTAATTACATATGCAATTTAATTTATTACTTTTTTCTTTAAGGACTTCCTTTCCCTTTCTTTGTGCAGGTCGGCCATGTGACATCTCCCAGGTTGTTATTTTGGAAAGAACAGTTAATATCCAGTTCCAGTTGATCAGCTTGCTCAAAACAGGTGAGCTATGGAAGTTCTAAATTTGTTTGTCCTTAATTTAGTAGCTCATTAATTGCTCATTTTTTCCATAAGTTAGTGTTAAGACAGCAACGAGGGCTGACTGAATAAGCATTACACACTCCCCTCTAAGCTGTCTTGCCTGGGTTTGAATCTCGACCCAGCTATAAACTGTCATCCCGGTGTTTCACAGGCAGGGTGATTCATCATTGGGTGTGCCGTCCCTCAGATGGATGTTAAACTGGGAGTCCTGTCTGCCAGCATTAGTTGGTGGATGTTGAAGATCCCACGGTGTCCTTTGTGAAGAGTGTGCAAACTATCGTCGGCACCATGGGCAAATTCCAAATTTCTGCCCTCACCTTAGTTGATTGTCAGGCCTGGTCAGCTGGTTCATGAAAGACTTGGGCCAATCTTTCCAGAGCAAACCCCACAAGAACGTGGGAATAATTGGGGCCATTAAAGAATAGGAGGAATAAGAAGAGCTTAGACAGTGGCTATCAACTGTGAAAGGCCTGAGCGAGGCAAGATGGTCAACCCCACAAACAATATTTGAATTTTCACTGCACGCTGACTCAAAAGTCTACTCCACGTGAAAAAACGTTGTGGTTTGAAAGTCCATCTTAACATACTCTCGAAAGAAGTGGTAGGCAACTACCAGCCTGGAGGATGCTTGCTACCAACTGCCCATCTACCTGCACCCTCCCTCTCCCCACCTGCCAAGGTTTCTTTTTTACATTTTACAGTTTGCAGGACCAGATTCACTGAGCGATTTAATGTGTCATTTTGGCTTGTAGTTATGGTAAAGGTAGTCTTGTGGCCCTCGGAGTTGTTTGAGGGCTAGACCTGCAGCCCTCTGATTAGCTTAGGTTAGTTATCAATGCTCTAAAGCAGTATTCCCAACAAAAAGGCTGGCATCTGTTCCGTTTTTACTTCCTTTTTGCACACAACATGTCAATTTGGGGGCGAGCATCACTCGGCGAACATCGTAGCTCACCCCCGACATCGATCAGCCTGTCTCTGGATTTCGTTTTGATCACGACGAAGCTTGAGAATGCAAGTTCAAATAAAAGTCGTTGGGAACATCACCATTGCCGTTTGGATTTTAAACCCATGTATATATTAACTTATTTTATCATGGGGCTTTGTGTCACTTACAAAAAAAAAGTTACTCGAAACAGAAAAGAAAATCACTTTGTCCAACAATTGATGCCTTTTACTATACCACGGTGAAGGTATTACTGTGATTTATGTCTTCAGGACAATCCTCTTGTTTGTTTTTATACTTTTGACTTCTATAGACCTCATGAGTTATCTGACATGAGTTTTCACGTGGAGATGTGGCTTATAACCATTCTCACCTCTTCTTTCTCTTTTTCTTCAAAATTCCCAGCGATCTTCTTCAGATCAGGTGATGGAAAGCTCTTCAAAGACTACAACCTCTTCCTGCCATACGACAAGGCAGCATCTTACTGCAGTAGTAAAAACGGATACCTGGCACCGTACAACGACAAGCACAAGATCCACATGGTCACGAAGAACCTGCATGCCAAGCTGTTCTACATCGGCCAAAAGCAGACAGGCTCGACGAAGTATTGTCCAGCAGTCAGAAGAACCGGAGAATTGGAACAAGTGCTCTGCATAACCAAACTCAACTTTGTTTGCAAATTTTCCTGGCCACAGCAAGGCCATTGAACTCTAAAATGAAATCCAACGATGAAGATTCGTGCAAGATTCATTGTGTATTGCCCCACTCTCGACTTTCTATGCTAGTTGTCGACTCAATTATGTTCTCTGTCTATAGTTTTGTGTTCCATGGGGAAAATGCCATCTTGTTTTTTTTTCACAAAAAGCCATGCCATTTCCTTTCCATCCTGCTTTACACTCGAAAACAAATGTTTGTTCCCTTTCTTTGTTACCAGTTTGTTACGAGCATCTTCAAAGGAAGGACAACTCCAGAAATCTGAGGACAACTCGAAAAAGACTTGCCAAATGTTTCTGATTTTATAACTCCTCTTGAGAAAGCGACTTCTTGTTCTCTGAAGCTTTCTAAGCTGCGAGGATAATCTTACAAGGAAATGCCTTGCAAGGGAGATACTTGTCAGACGTTGGACTTTTTGGGACCCGGGGAAAGAAAACTTGTAATTTTAGAATGAAGCTGAATGACGTCACGTTTGCACGTTCTGCCGCATGCTGCTTATTTAACGTAAGCGATGCAACATTTACATTGTAACATTTCCATCCGCCTTGCTCTGCAGAAGCTAACTTACGCTCAAGCACTGCTTTGCATTTCATTTGAGGACAAAGTTTTGCCACTGTACAACGCGCGTGTGTTGATGTCCAAAGGCAATAAATTTCAAGCAATAATTGTACAGCTGCTCACGACTACTTGTTTGCTCTTATTGATTTCTGACGAGTCTTGTGTATATTTTTCGAAGATTTCTTGTAACTAGAACCCATGTCACCCACAGATTGATGCGTATTACTTTTTTTTAGTGGCATACCCAGTATAGGGCAAAGGAGTTCAAAGCTGAGAATCCAGGAGAGATTTCGAAATCCTCGATCTCGGAGTGTCTCCAAACTTTGTCCTCAGGTGAATGTGTTGATGGATATTGATTGCAAGTGTGGGTTGGCAGGATAGTATGGAAGTATGCAAACTTCCCTTTGAGTTGTCCATGCTGGGGTTGAACCCCGACCCTGCTATATACTGTCATATCGGTGTTTCATAGGCAGGGTGATCCATCAATGTGTGTGCCGTCACACGATGGCCATCAAACTGGGCATCCCGTCTACCGGTGTTAGTTGGTGGACGTTAACGATCTCACAGTGTCCTTTGCTAAGTAAGAGTAGGTGGCCTATCGTCGGCAACATGACCAAGTTAAAAATTCCTGGTATAATCCACAAGGAGCACTGCATATGCTGCACAGTGGCACCCCCAGCAAATAATGCCATCGACATCAATGTGCTGCATACGAAAGAAGAAGAAAGCAAGTGAAATGAAATGTTAATTTGCATAATCAATGCAAACTTGATGGAATGAAAGTTAATTTTGACTCATCAATATCGAGAAGTGTCTTCTTGTAGTGGGGCAACTTAGCATAACAATTGTGCATTTTATTAGGAAAGCACTAAATTTGGCACACTAGTAACCTATCATATTATGAACAGATTTGGATATTGGGCCATCTCAAAATTTTTGATGGCAGTGGAAAATGGCTGCCACAGCCATCAGCGGCTGAATTTGAGATGGCCCAATATCCAAATCTGTTCGTAATATACTAGGCTACTAGTGTGCCAAATTTGGTGCTTTCCTCACAAAATGCACAATTGTTATGCTATATTTAGCTAAGTTGCCCCACTATTGTTCCTTGATGAAATACTGAGTTACTTGTCCTTGACATATTCAGAAACTACATTCTCATTTGGGGGCACCCAGCAATTTATTTAATTGCCCACTTCAGGTGTGTCCATTGGTTTGGCCGTGTGTATGTGCACCTTGGCCAAGCCGGTTACACTGTCATTGCTTTTCATTGATCTGAGAGGAGTTTGATGCATTTGAGGCTATTGTGAGATCTCTCAAATGAACATTTTGTAATGGGAAAGAAACAAAATCGTAAGGTTACACACTAATGGAGGTCACTCGGCCCATCAAGCCCGAGTCACCAAATATGTCACCCGAGGAAACATTCGATTGGTAGACTGCAGTGTAGGTTGCACCTCGTATCTGAAGAAGACCATTCACATGAAACAGGTGAACCAACTGGTCATTTTGTTTATAGCGCACAAGCTACTGTCCAGATAACAGGCACACTCTCAAGATAGTAAGCAAGGTAACCCGGTGTCAAAGACCCTCCAATAAGACCAGAGAACGTCCATCTTTTAAACCCATGTACCTGACGTTAGCACTTTCTGCAAGGGCCCTGACCAATATGGGATGCCTGTCACACATCCATTCTGTTTCGGAATCCATTACAGAGTTTATGAGGTTTGTGAATTGTAACTGTGAAAAGCAAATTTTAAAGTTAAAGTGAAACTTCTGGCTTAGTTGCAGTCTGTGAAAAACTCAGAACAGCCAACTGCTGAAATCAGGATCACAGACTTGCCTTTGAACTGCCTAACCTGACTGATTCTTCATTGAGCTATAAACTGTAACCTTGGTGTTTTTGTGCCATCAACAAAAAAGTGGCCAATCCCGAGGTTGGATGTTATAAGAAGGGACTCCTCCGTTAGTATAAGCTGGTGGATGTTTAACATTCCACAGTCGCTTTCGATGAAGAGTAGGCAGGTTATCGGCAGCACCCTGGTCATGGTCCAACTTCCTGCACTGAGATCCGCTTGCAAGGCAAGGTAATCCGGCCGAGTGAAATGCTCGACTTGAGACTGCTTTGGCAGCACTGATGCCCTGGATAGATGATGGCACTTTTATTTTTTGGTATACATAGTCGAGGCGCATGGAAGTCGAGGCGCATGGAAGTCGAGGCGCATCCTGAACGGATCAGGACGTAACTGACAAAAACAAGATGCAAAATAAACATGAAGGAGAAGGAAACTCCAAGGAGAAAAAAAAGGGAAATTAGGAGGAGGGATTTAATGGGGTGGGGTTAATGGGGGTAGAAAAGATCATGGTTTTGGATTAGTGACGATCTGAAATGGCGGTAAGCAGCCGCCTTGAAAACCTGGAGGGAGGAATGAGATTGAAGAGGATGTGGAAGTTGATTCCATGGGTGGAAAAAAAAAGGAGGAAAAAATGAGTGGTGAGCAGTGATCCTGGATTTAGGTAGTTTTTCCAGAAGAGGGTTGATGGTGGACGATGTGAGCCCTGCATATATCTGGGGGTGGGGGGAGGAGAAAGCATGGCAGGAGCAGAGGGTCCAAGACCAGAAAGGAGGTGGTATATGACGGAGAGACCTGTTTGCGATGGCAAAGTGATAGACCCATAGAATCAGTTTCATCGATGGAGATTCCCATGATCTTGAAGGCCTTGGTTTCCACAGTGTCAAGCTGAGCATGATGTGTGGCAGGGCAGCCAGCTAAGAAGGGAGGGCAGTACTCCATCAAGCTGCAGATGAAGGCCTTGTAGGTGGATAGGAGTTCAGGTGTGCCAAGGAAGAACTTTGTATGATGGAGGATGCCCAGTCGGTGGCTGGCTTTCGAGGTCATCTTGTAAATTCAAGTTTGAATCCTTGAATCCTCAAGAGGATTGTTTAAATAAATGGAAGAGAGTGTTTTAGTGGGGCAATTTAGCTAAATATAGCATAACAATTGTGCATTTTGTGAGGAAAGCACCAAATTTGGCACATTAGTAGCCAATCATATTATGAACAGATTTGGATATTGGGCCATCTCAAAATTTTGATGGCAGTGGAAAATGGATGCCACAGCCATCAGCGGCTGAATTTGAGATGGCCCTATACCCAAATCTGTTCATAATATGATAGGCTATAAGTGTGCCAAATTTGGTGCTTTCCTCACAAAATGCACAATTGTTATGCTAAGTTGCCCCACTATTTGCCAGACGGTCCTTTCAGAGAGAGATAATGAGAATGTGAGATTTATCCATATTGAAAGACATGTTCCACGTGTTTGACCAGCTTGTGTTCTTTTCAAAGTCTGACATGAGGGAAGATGCTGAAGCCTGCCTGTGTGAAGGATGAGGGATGTTACGGCAGAGTGGAGTCAACAGCAAATGGATAAAGAGGATTTTTCAGAGAGTCAGATAAGTCATTGATTATGATTAGGAATAGGGCTGGACCCAGAACACTGCTTCTGGGCACTCCATCCTTGACAGGGAGAGGATATGAAAGGATTCTGTTGACAGATACACATTGGCTACTAGAGTATAGGATGTCAGTAAGCCATGTATGGAGTTGGCCTTGGATGCCATAGGCAGACAGTTTGGAGATGGATGCAGGGAAGCAAGAGTGAGGGATTTGGGACACGATATTTGGAAGCAAACACAGAATTGAGACATTCAGCCTTCTCACAAGTGGAGTGAGCTGTGGTGCCATTTGAAGAGAGTGAAGGGATGGAAAAGGAGCAAACACCAGAGACGGACTTACATAGGTACCACCGGGTTTTAGAGGAGGGAAACAAGTTTGAAAGTTCATTCTTGAGTTTGGACAGAAGTTGTTTTCCGACTCCCCAGGGAGTGGACACAAACTTGGTGCAGACTTTTTGGGAAGTACTGAGATTGCCTTGGGTCTGATTTGCCTTCCTGGAAGAGAAGGCAAGTTGTTTCAGAGCAACTGCCTCACCACAGGGTGGTGTTTCAGAGCAACTGAGCAACCGCCTCAGTGTACCGCTTGATAATGATTTAGTCCATGTTCAATTGCATTTTGAAAAGTCTGATATCATATATTGGAATAAAATGAGTTTGTTGAGTGAAAAGTATAAGGATACTATAAACGACTTCTGTTTCTGCTTACCTGGTCGTACTTGCATCTCTTTGTCCTCTGAGAGATCTGCTTCCAAAAAGCGAAGTAATCGTTCCAAGTTCGTCTGTGCTGCCATTGATTTTGTTCTTTGTTTGTGGCAATTGTTCTTTGTATTGGTTGCTCACTCCTGTGTGTTTTGTCGTGCTCATTGTATTTATTTTGAAACTGTATCTCAGGCTCAGATATTTTTGGGCCAACCAATTTTTCCCCCAACTGTTTCCCATACCCACTTGTCATTTCTCTATCCCCTCTATCCCATTATCCACCACCCTCACTTTAGTCCCATCCTTATATCTTGTTTAATATTGTAATTCCCACCCTCCTCCCCCTCACTTTCTTTCATTGGTTTGTATGCCTCTCATGTTTCATCCTATATTCCCCTTCCTCTTCTTGCTGTATTTTATTCAGCTTGTGTGCAGCTTGTTCACCCCCATGTGCCCTTCCAGCCCTCCAATTGAGCTCATTCCATTTTGTTCCCTTTCATTCTGCTCTTGCTCTTCCGTGAGCCTCAATCATGTATACAATTTAATGTATTATGCATTCTTGCTGACCGGGACCACAAAGTGCAGTACTACAAATGCCCCCATTCCATCAACTAAGTATCTAACTTTACTAATGGAGGTACCTGCACCTTGTACGGATGGGCAAGGGGATTCCAACGTATGTAATATGATGGGGGTGGCTACAGGTTGGGCTGATTCTATCGATAGACAGACAGACAGACGGAAAATACAACCTCTACATATATAGATATGATGATATATACATATATATATATATATATATATATATATATATATATATAATTATATATACATATATAAACAGGAGGCTGCAAAAGTAGGTATACAGTAAGGTATACGTTTTATTTTCATTACTGTATATATGGGCGTCGATTGGTGGGGAACGGGGACGACAGGGGAGCACACTGATGGTCCCCCCCACTTTTTATCAAGGGGGGCACAACATATCGATTGTCCCCTCCCCACTTTTTAATTGAACGTAAGGTACGTAACACAAAACGAGCTGCTCTAGTACAACCAGGCCGAGATGCTTTTTGATCCTTCGATGTCGGCTCTTCCTATCATTGCGAAGCAGAATTCGCCAAGCGTTGGATTGTTCACCCAATAACAGGGAACGTGACCTGGACATTTTGAGGTATGTTGAGACGTTTTCGGACTTTGTGTCGTCATTTTATGAGTGTTTAAAGAAATCGCGGCTTCATGGCCCGGAGCGCCACGCCTCGGATAGTGTTAGGCCGCAACTGGTAGGCCGCTAAAAGTGTTAGGCCGCTAAAGGGCCCTCAGGGCCCCTTTAGCGACCAAAATAGTTTATTTCACCTTTCTAACTTATATTGCCGGATGCCTGATATTATTACCTGCACGATGATGTGTGTGTTTAATTTGTGTGACTTTGCACCGTCGAGTTATAAGCCAATAAAAGATTTCGCGGCCTGGTTTGCTGATTGAGATGGTGAAGCTTGTGCAGGATGACGCGGTTTCACTCTCCCGGCTCGCACGAATGAACGGAAAGATATTTTGTAATTCTGTTTTCATATTTCGCAGTCGATAACAGTGGTCTAAAGCCCAACGTTGAAAACCGGGTGAAAATCGAAGGAAAGTGGGTATTTTGGCGACTAAATTAGCTTTGAATACTTGGGAAACAAAATAAAATGCGCTGATTCACTCGCTTTTGCGGCGGTTAATGTAAATAATTTTTTCATCGGTACTTGGACTTAGGGGAGGAAGAGACCTACAAAACGAGAGGTATCATTCGGTTCGTTGGACTTATGAGGGTTAAATTATAGATTTTAAAAGTTATCTGTGGAAAAATATGCAAAATTCACCTCAGCGGTTCGGACAAACGAACGGAAAAATATTTTTGAATTATGTTCTCGGATTATACAGTATTTATAGGGTAGTAATGAGATTACCTCGAAAAATAACGTTCCGGAAGGAATTTCTCTTCCGCCATCATCCGAATAATTTTCCGTTTGCACGAGGACGAAGACTAAGGATAGACCGACAGAATAAGGTGTCTGATTAAACTGTGAGATTTAGAATGATTAAATTAGAGATTTTAAATGCAGCGTTGAAAACAAAATAAAGAGGAGTGTCAGCTTCTTCACTAGGTCGACCCGCAACGGTTCTGGGCCCTTTAGCGACCAAAATGGTTTATTTCACCTTTCTAACTTATATCGCACTATACTTAAACAAAACATACGGCCACACACTATACTTAAACAAAACGTACAGGCACACACTATACTTAAACAAAACGTATGGGCACGCACTATACTTAAACGAAACGTACGGGCACGCACTATACTTAAACAAAACGTACGGGCACGCACTATACTTAAACAAAACATACGGGCACACACTATACTTAAACAAAACGTACGGGCACGCACTATACTGAAACAAAATGTACGGGCACACACTATACTTAAACAAAACGTACGGGCACGCACTATACTTAAACAAAACATACGGGCACGCACTATACTTAAACAAAACGTATGGGCACGCACTATACTTAAACAAAACATACGGGCACGCACTATACTTAAACAAAACATATGGGCACGCACTATACTTAAACAAAACGTACGGGCACGCACTATACTTAAACAAAACATACGGGCACACACTATACTTAAACAAAACATACGGGCACACACTATACTTAAACAAAACGTACAGGCATGCACTATACTTAAACAAAACGTACGGGCACGCACTATACTTAAACAAAACGTACGGGCACACACTATACTTAAACAAAACGTATGGGCACACACTATACTTAAACAAAACGTACGGGCACGCACTATACTTAAACAAAGGCACGTGGTTTCAAAGTTGGTTTTTTTTGTTTGTTTTTTTTGCTCGTACGGGCACGCACTAGTGGAAATGATGAACGTATTTACAAATCAACAAACTATGTACAATAATTGGAAAGAAGAGAGTACACGTCCGGACGGCAAGAGATCTTAATCCCTCGTCTCCTGGTCTCGTGGTTTGTGAGAGTTAAAGAATTACATAAATGTTCACATTACAACTGATTTACACTCATTTCTTTTGTGAACCCTTTTGATGGCATGCAAATCAAGAACACAATCTTTAACGACGACGCTAACTATGAACCAATAATATCATAATCATCTCACTCAACTTTAGCTCATTGGTTAATTAAATGCAGATTAAATAAAATGATGAATATTAATAATCCCAGGTAATAAAATACCAGGGGGGTCTGGGTGCTTTGGGGGGTCCTGAAGAGTTGTGGAGCGCCTTCAAGACCACCGTCCTTGATGTTGCCGGTGGATGCCTTGGAGCTCACCGCAGGGCAAAGAAGAATTTTGTCTCTCAAGGGACACTGGATACCATTGACCAGAGTCGCAGGGCCAGGCTGAATGGCAGAGCTGAGCTGTTCAGGGAGCTGAGGCGTAAAACTGTACGTGCACTGAGGGTGGACAAGGAGGCCTATGTGCGAGGAATCTGTGAGGGGGTAGAGCATCACCTGTGGACAGGTGATTCTCGTCCCGCTTACAGGGGAATTCGCGCATTACGTTCATCCAAGCCCATCCCTCGGAGCACTACAGTTCGAGCAGAGAGTGGTAGGCTCTTGACAGAGGAGTCTGAAGTGAAGGCCCGCTGGGCCGGTTACTTTGAGCGGTTGTACCAGGCTGATCCCCCAACTGTCGAGTTGGACGTCAAGGGTGTCACAATCCCTGTTGCTGACCCTCGAATCAACTGTGGTCCACCTACGCTTGTGGAAACACGGGCTGCGGTGAACCAGTTGAAACGCGGCAAAGCTCCAGGGATCTGTGGCATCCATGCCGAACTTCTCAAGGCTGGTGGAAATGCTGCACTCGTGTCGTTGCATGCAGTTTTGTGCTCTGCCTGGAACACAGGCATCATCCCAATTGACTGGAAGAGGGGCCTTGTTGTCCCTCTCTGGAAAGGGAAGGGTGATCACCAAGACTGCAACAACTACCGAGGGGTGACGCTGCTCTCAGTGCCGGGCAAGGTCTTTGCTCGGATAATTCTCGATAGGGTTCGCCACCATCTGCTTGAGCACCAGCGTCCAGAGCAGTCAGGCTTTACACCAAAGAGGTCAACGATTGACCGTATCCTTGCACTTCGTGTCCTCACCGAACGCAGACGAGAGTTTCGGCAGGGGCTGCTTGCAGCCTATGTTGATCTCTGTAAAGCGTTCGATTCAGTGAATCGGGATGTCCTCTGGAGGATTCTTGGTCTTCGTGGGGTGCCACCAAAACTGATCGATCTGATGTCTGAACTCTACTCTGGTACTGAGAGTGCTGTGAAGTGTGGTGGTACCATCTCTGACTTATTTCCAGTTGTTACTGGAGTTCGTCAGGGATGTGTACTTGCCCCCACACTTTTCAGCACTTGTATGGACTGGATTCTAGGGAGGATGTCGGAGAGATCAAGTTGCGGTGCGTCATTTGGGAATGTCAAGATCTCGGACCTTGACTTTGCAGATGATGCAGTCATCTTTGCGGAGACTTTAGACATCCTCTTGGGGGCCCTCGAGGTGCTGAATAAGGAGTCGGAGCCGTTGGGATTACCGGTTTCTTGGGTCAAAACTAAGATCCAGGCTTTTGGTGACATCTTGGATGCTGCTGTCCTGTCTGTGTCTGTTTGTGGTGAGGATGTTGAGGTCGTGGAGAGATTCACTTACCTTGGCAGTGATATTCATGTCTCTGCTGGCTGCGAGTCAGAGGTCAATAGACGTCTGGGTCGGGCCTGGGGAGTCATGGATTCACTGGATCATGGGGTGTGGCACTGCCGGTACCTGTGCGGGAGGACGAAAGTCCGAGTCTTCAGGTCCTTGGTACTTCCAGTCTTGCTCTATGGGTGCGAGACTTGGACTCTGACCAAGGATCTGAGACGGAGACTTAATTCCTTTGGTACCAGGTCTCTTCGGAGAATCCTTGGCTATCGCTGGTCGGATATTGTGTCCAACGAGCGGTTGCTGAGAGAGACTCGGATGAGATTTGTTACCTGCATAGTCCGTGAGCGTCAGTTGCGGCTGTATGGACATGTGGCTCGTTTTCCTGACTCTGATCCTGCTCACCAGATTCTCTCAGCGAGGGAGTCTCACGAGTGGAGGAGGCCAGTGGGTCGACCACGTGCCTCATGGTTGCAACAGGTTGACCATCATCTCAAGGAGATGGGGATGGGCCTGGCATCTGCCTGGGGGATGGCCAGATGGAGGCCCCTGGAGTACCGGCGGAAAGTGGACGCAGATTCTGGCACATGCTCCCATACCTGACCTGACCTTACAGTTGCTGGCCGAGGATGATGTAAACCTCAAGACATGGCTGTCAAGGAAGATGACGTTCACAAGTGGAGAAATTCAGAACGAAATTCTACAGTTGATGAGTCGTGCCATCGTCAGAAATATCTGCAGTAATGTGAATGAAATGTCCACTCAGTTCAGACTCATAACCGATGGAACGCAAGATATTCAGGGTAATGAGCAGGAGTCAGTGTGTGTGCGCTATGTGACGGATTCCATTGATGTTCAATAAGATCTCATCGGCCTCTACCAAGTATCGTCAACAACAGGAGTATCACTTTGTAAGATGCTTCAGGATGTCCTAATTCGGTGTCAACTCCCTATTGAATACCTTAGAGTGCAGACTTACGATGGGGCAAGCAACATGTCCAGAAAGTACAAGGGCTGTCAAGCACAGCTAAAAAAAACTCCAACCGCTGGCTAATTATGTTCACTGTGGAGCTCATATCACCCAACTCATTACATCCAAAGCCCTACAAACTGCACTGTTCATAAGAGACGCCCTTGATTATGTCCAGGTACTCAGCAACATCTACAACAACTCTGGAAAATTCAAGCATCTGTACTTGAATATCCACGCTGACGATGCTGACACTCCTTGCCCTACACGCCTGAGGCCAATTTGCCCGACGCGTTGGTTAACTCGTTCTCCTGCCATGAAATCGATATTGGATAACTATGAAGCGGTACTGGATGCCCTTCAACAAGCAAGTGATGACTTTGGTACGAACACGGCATCGTGAGCCAATGGTATTCGAAGCTGTCTTTCATCAGGAAAGTGTGTTCTCGGTCTGTTTGCATCATTGCCTGTTCTCCAATGCCTTGAATACCTCAATAAGGCACTTCAGGGTTCACAAGTTACCGTCTCTGGTATGCTTACTGCTGCAAAGGTAACTGCACAGAATCTCCAATCTCTCCCTGCCGACCAGACATTTAAGGAGGTTTTCGAAGCAGCACAACAGAAGCTCCAGCAGTGCCAACTAGATCCAGTGACCCTCCCTCGTAAGCGCAAGCTTCCGAAGAGACTTGATGGAGGCACGCAGGAATACACTGCCAATTCTGCAGAGGAGGTATACAGAGTTGCATTTTTCAAAGTCATCGACAGCGCTTCCGAGAACTTGAACGAGTACTTCACATCAACCGACCTCATGGCGTACAGGGACTTGGGTGAAATGCTTCTGTCTGGGTCATTCAAACCACAAATAGTCCGCAAATATCCCGAACTGTCAGATTCCCTAGAGCAAGAACTTGGCTTCTTTCATAACCAGTTCAGTGGTTCATCTGTTGAGGATTACCGTAAGATATTTGTAGACATGGTGCCGGAAGTCCCTCGAATGTTCCCACAGGTAGAACGTTTGCTTAGGCTTCTATTGGTTTCCCCAGCAAGTTCATGCGAAGCTGAACGGTCATTCAGCGCACTCAGACGTATGAAGACTTGGTTACGTTCCACAATGACCCAACAACGCCTCAACCATCTCATGATCTGTCATGTTCACCGAGATCATCTGACTCCACTTGACCTCCAATACATTGCTACAAAGTTTTTAACTGCATCGGCAGACAAGAGGGTTCATATTTTGGCAAGTTTTTAAGGTAAGTTGACCGTACACGTGTAATATCAATTTGTATGTCAGTCTAGTTTTCAGTTTATGTTTTGTGAATCAGTTCAAGGGTCGTGGGAAGGAGGCTTGATAAACAATTCTTTATATATACAGTATATGTCTTTCTTTGATGACACTTGAAACTTTGAAATGTGTATGACTAATGTTTAATTAATTTCGCTCCGTATGCTTACATTTGATAAAAAGATGGTCGATAGATGGTCAGATTAATTTAAGGGATTTGTGTGATCAGAAGGCAGCATGTCAACGAGCGTATAAAATCAAGAATTTGCATGGGTAGACTTTCTGTGTCCATGCCGGCACGAAGCGAGCTTAGTGGTCTGGACATGCAATGTCCCCCCCCCCCCAACTTTTCAAAAGCAATCGACGCCCATCACTGTATACATACTTTTGCAGCCCCCTGTATATGTATAGATGATTTGTAAGACTGCTCACCACCAGGTGGCACTATATGATACACATTTACCAAGACAGAATTGGGGTGTTCCCACCATCCTAAAGGATGGATATATATATATATATATATATATATATATATATATATATATATATATATATATATATATATATATATATATATATATATATATATATATACATATACACATATACATGTCCATACATATACATATACATGTCCATACATATACATATACATGTCCATACATACATATATATATATATATATATATATATATATATATATATATATATATATATATATATGTGAGTATATCCATATGAATGGACAGTGAAAAAGCGCCGGAGCTGGAATAAAGAAAAACTCCCCAGAGCAAGGCCCCACAGGGCATTTACGCAAAAAGACTCAGGATGAAGAGACCTGTGGGAGATATAGCTCCTGTGCACTAGGCGGCCCATCCAAGGGCAGGGTAAATTCTGTGATGGACACGCCAGACTGTGGGTGCTGGTTTGTTGTGGGGGGGGAGGGGGGGCGTAGATTCTCTCAGACATGTTCCTTTCCGTTCCTGTTCCTGTTCTCACTGCCCTCGGAGAAGCTCCCCACCCCTCACTTTTGTTCACCCGCTGTGATTAGTACGGTGGGTAATTGATGATTTTGTTTATTGATTTTTGGTTTTCTTGTTTTTGATTTCTGTTTTGATTCCTACTTGACCTCCTTGTTTGTGATTCTTGTTTTGATTCTCAGTTTTGATTCTTGCTTTCAGATCCTTGCTTTTGCTTCTTACTTTTTGATTTTTGTCTTTTGATTTCTATTATTCAGTTCATTGTTAAGATTTTTTTTAAACCTTTAAAAACAAAAAAACTGTCAAAAAAACTGCCTTTAAACCGTCAAAACAAAATGTCCCAGAAAATAAAGAAAATAGCATCACATTTGTACATGTCGTGTTTTAAAGTAATGCTTCTTGCTCCAAAACATCATATCTTCCAGTGTCCTTGAATATTTCAAATAAAACAATTCCAACCCGTCATTTTTGACGGACTTTTATACGAGTAGATAAATAGATTCCAGTGTTTAAGGTTGATACACTTGCAGGCCAATTATGGCACAACTGAAGGTTGGACAGGACAATGTCATTCATGTCACTTTCTACTTTTAGAAGAACAGCAGGGACAGTAATTAAAAAAAAAAATCAACAAATCACCACATTGTACAATAATTGATTCTCATCAAGTTGATTGCCTGTTTGGCAGCTATGATAATAATTGGAGGTCCATTCATTGTTGAACAGGTGTGATATCTTGCAATGATGATGAAGCGATTCATTGCTTTCTCATCATTGTTATCATTACCAACGCATGCGAAGTGAAAAGCAATTGTTTCACTTCTGTCTGTCTGTCTGTCTTTCTTGTCTACAAACATCAGTTTATGATGGAGAAACAACTTGATTTCAATTGAATGTTGTACTTGGAACACGAATTGGAAAATGAATCAGAAAACGAACCTGCAGTTTAGCGGGACTTTGGCTCTGAATTAGTCCCCATCTATCATGCAAGCACAAAAAAAAGTAGTGGAATCATTTTCTAACTCGGTCTGCCTGTCTGGGAGTCAAAGAAAATTGAAAATCATTCCAAACAGGAAACTTACTGCTTTTAAGGACCTCATAAAGGACGCAAACAACGGGGATGAAAAACGAATGCCATGTTAAATGAGGTGGTGTAAAAGATGCTGCAGCAATAGTGGTAAACTTCCAAATTTTTTTCCTGCAACCTTTAAAATCTTTATTTTATTTCAATTGAATTGTATACTTGAACACTGAAGAACACAAATCACCTTTTTGTCCTTTTCAAAAACCTTCCGTTTACCAGTACATGAACAAATTATCATGGCATTTCATGTCATATGCCTGGTGTTGGTTTAATGGTTAGGGTGGTGGGCTGGGGACCCTAGCATCTCAAGTGGATCCCGAGTTCAAATCCCATTCAGCTGTTGAATTAATACCAAGTGGAGTTGACTCTGTCTGTGATCCTTCTGAAGTTGGCTAAATGAGTGCCAGCTTGTTGGTATACTGTGTCGGAGTGGTGACCCGTCCAGGATTGTGCCCAATAGCAATTGAGACTGCTCAGACAGCACCAATGCTCTGCATAGAGTTTGGTCCCGATGGATGGATGGATGGATTTTACGTCATCACGACCAATCAATTTTGTCTCTCATAGAACCCGCCCATGTGCAATTGGTGTCATTACTTGTCATTGCTATTTTTCAGGCTCTGCTTTGCGAATTGTCGGTGCATGGTGGGTGATGGAGTGCCGTTGCTCCAACTTGAGGGTTTCGACTTTGTAGAGGTGCTCAGAGCAGGAATTTGGAATTTTGGTGGGGTACTACAAATAATTCTCACTTACTCTGTTGAAAGAGACCATGACATCTTTAACAGCAATCAATGCTACCAGATGGGTCTCCAGCTTAATGCTCGTCTGAGGGACAGCACACTTATTTGAGATGCAACCAATGGCCTTCTAACGAAACTCCAATTTTACAGTCCATAGTCGGGCCAAGAATCGAAGTCATACTGGGCAGCTCAGAGACTACCCTTGAACGATCCTGTAAGATTCCTCGTTTTTCATGCAATCCCTTGATCTGTGTGCAATGAAACAACACCACCACGGCTTGTGAAGTATCTGCTCAATGTGCAGTCCCAGTATGACTTTCTTATGCTGCTTATTTATGTCGTTTCAATTATCATAGGCTTTTAAGTGTTACTGCTTCTACAGTTTTACAGTAGTTGTGATTGGGTCACATGTCAGATCACGTGATCAACCTAATTTGCAAATCACTTTTGACTCGTTGGAGAAACTGATTATTGCTTCTATCGGAGGGTATGTGAATATGTAAAAGCACATTAATTGGAAATTTAAGTCCCCCAAATGACCAGTTACTTTTGCATGGAACCAATCTGTAAATTTTAACAGGCTTGGTCTTTTCGTTGATCATATTATTCATAATGCTTCGCTGCTCACTTTTGCCAACATCTTCATTTTCGCACGTGCGTTTATTTGGGAAAAGGACTGGCAGGAGCTTCGAGGTAGCACACTTGCCTTCGAGTAGTCTGATCTGGGTTTGAATCCTGACCGGCCACTAAATTGTCAGACCGGTACTTCGTCGGCAGGGCATTGCATCAACGAGTACGCCATCCCTCCAATGAGATGTCACGCTGGGGACACATCCATCATGATTGATTGCAGGAGATATTAATGTGTTTTTCTGCAAAGAGTAGGTGAGTTTATCTCTGGTACCCTGAATAAATCACAAATATTCCTCTTCCTCCTTCATGTGCAGCACAAGGCTGTGGGTAGCATCATTGGCTGTGCTGCTGATGCTGTGCTCCTATTACCAGTACACTGGGACTAATTTTGCCGACCTTGGAAGGATGACAGGTTGAGTCAACCCCACCTGGTGTTAATTCAACAACCGACAGGGGCTTGAACTGAGGACCCTAAGATCCCAAGCTAGCCACCCTAACCGCTAAATACTCCAACCTTACCGACTGTTGGAAAGCCAACAGCAGACCACACAGTGCAATCCTTGCCTTGCCACAAGGATTAAATCACAGGCACAGGTAAGAAGGTTTCCCACAATGACGTTGCTTTTGAAACTTCATGCTTTATTGTCACTGCAGCATATTCGCTATATTAACAATTGTAAACTTTGGACAGCTCAGCTCTAACGTGAAACATAAAATGCTACCCATGAAGCGCATGGTGGAAATGTTACAATGGAACGTGGGATTATTATGAAATTCACAAAATACAAAGGCATGTTTCTGCTATTAAACAACACGGGTTGTAAAGTTGTTCGGTCCCGTTTTCACTATATTTCGTACTTCCTTTAAAATGCAGGCATCAGAAGCTCTCTCTCATCATGCAATTCTAATTGCAAACACAAAAGGCTACTTGCGAGACCGGTGCCGAGACGTCTGCTGAAGCATTGTGTGATGAAGTTTCCAGTTCATCTCAAGTAAGATGCATCATCATTATTATTATTATTATTATTATTATTATTATTATTTTAAAAGATTCTCCAAACTTTCGCAATTTTTCACGCATAAATGCACAATGGTTTTTCTTTATGGCGTTCAACGAAACGTCCGCTACCGGAGAGATGGTGGGGGTAAAAATGCCATTTGGTATAGATCATATGAAATTGGATGGAAAGGAAGCACGTGTCTGGAAGGGAAGAACCACTTTGTCAAATCGCTCTTATAAAGGTGCAGACATCATTTACAAGACTTGAAAAGGTTCGTCTTCAACCCAAGTAAGTTTTGGCAATTGGGAATTCACAGAAGAATGGTCCGGATATGGAGCATGGGACAGGAGACCAATGCCCTGCTGGTAGGATTTGGAAGCAGTGGTAACCATGAGTCAAAGTAAGGGACCCTTGGAAGTTATTGTAATTGGCAACCACTTTACTTCCATCGGCTCCAACCACATGCACCGTGCCTCTTGCGGAGATGGTTACTCCAATGTATGCTGCCTTGACATCCAGTGAACGAAGCTCTCCGCAGAGTTTCTCATTCTCAACAAGGTTTCTGGGTATTGCAATTGAGCCGCCGTGGATGCTGCAATATTCAGTGGCCCCTGCAAAGTTAAATGCTTCAAAATCGACCAGCATGAATTCCTTGATGGTTGGACTGTTGCCGTCACTGAAGAGAACAACTGTGATGGGGAAAAGAAAAAGCAGCATCAACAATAGTTGGACTGTCAATTTATAAATCGATAAGAAATTATATAATATTTTGATTTTGAAATTTTGATAGTATTTTGATTTTGATTTTTATGAAATAAAGGTCATCTGCTGTTCAATAGTCTTAACAGGAGAAAGCCATAAAGTTGAGTATGTACTCATTTGAAGGGGCATCAGAATGGATCTATCTATATAATAATACACTTGTCATATCTGTCTGTCCGTCGATCTGTCTCAGAAAATATCACGACATTGCGAACTAGGTTGTTTCATCGTTACTTAAATTTAACGTTGTATTTTTTTCATGACAGAGAAGTGCAGTACTGTCGTCAAAGTTGGTAATTACATAATAATAAAGTGGATCGGGGAGGGGAAAAGGGAGTTATATGTTCCACTGATTTAATTAGGTAATTAAGAAACAATATGCAATGAAGTAAGAATGACCTCTTCTTTGAAGAATGAGAAGGAATGGGGAGGTGAAGACAGAGAGTTGGGGTTGACGGTGGAGAGAGGTGAGGACTTAGAGTTTTGGGGGTGATAGTTGAAGACTTGGGGTTTGGTGGGGGAGTTGAGGTCTTTGGATTTGGAAGTGGAGTTGAGGACTTGGGGTTTTGGAGGGGGAGTTGATTTATTCAAGCAACATTTTAAAGGTGCAATTAGCTAATCAAGATTAAATTCCCCTTTTAAAATCTCTCATATGCAATCAAACGGAAGATGAAGAAGGAACCCGAAGAAGTAAAGAACAAAGATGGAGTCATCAGGAGGAACCTGGATAGGATTCGGGTTTCAGCAGCTACTCCACAACCCTAAAACCCATCCAGGCTCAGCCAAGTGAGCCAACTGTAATTGTAAACACAAAAGGCTACTTGCGAGACCGAGATCGGTATGCCAGAGCTTTTAGTGCTTGCTTTGAAACTATTCTTCGCATAATATGGCTCTGGCTATGGCTGATGCATGTGAGTGAGCAATCAAAATTCCCCCAATTTACATTTGTCATTTAGAGATGGTTTTGAGCAAAGAGAAAAACGTCATTATATACTCACCATTCTTAATCAATGAAATGAACATTGCGTGTAACTTGATTTCCGTCTTCAAAGCAATCAAGTCTTGGTTATTCCATGTTGAACCTGATACACAAGATGAGTTGTTGGAACAAAAAAAAAAAACACATTTATTGATTAAAAATCAGAACTTGTTGAATTTTTTTTTGCAATGCCTATAATGATTTCGTTTAAAATGAAGTGAATCCATAATGTCAAAATCTTCATTATTCATCTGCATTTTATTGGTGAAGGTGGAAGGCACACAATTAAGTTCCTTTGGAAGAAAGCCAAAAATCCTCATGGTAAAAATAACACTCAACCTTGAAATGAAAGGATTTAACGGACTGCTTGTTTCAGCTGGAGAACCATTCTATCGGTGTAACCCGAGAAATCTTGATCGTAGAAGAACTGTGATGACGAGGTTTAAGCAAAACTTGAAGGGTATACGTTGACCAACCATATATATTAAACCTACAAATACCAATGTTTCTACTACAAACAATAACCTGTATCTTTGTAAAAATAAAAATGATGTGACCTGCATTGCTGCTTACCTTCATTGCCAACATCTCCTTTTATTCCCTTTGGCCCTGGTGTCCCAGGGAAAGGTGCTTTGTCTCCTTTTAGTCCAGGAGGACCCATTGGTCCAGGGCCTCCTTTGGGTCCTCTCTGTCCTTTGGCTCCAGGCCTTCCTGCACTTCCAGGGTCTCCACCATCTCCCATTTCTCCTTTTTGTCCAATATATCCAGGAACTCCTGCATCACCTTTTGGTCCAGGAGCACCAGGTGGTCCAATTTCTCCTTTTGGACATTTTGGTCCTGGATGCCCAGGAGGTCCTGTCCCTCCCCTTTCACCTTTTGTTCCTTGATCACCTGAAATACCTTGAGGACCTCCAATTCCTGTATTTCCTTTGGTGCCTTGATATCCAGTAGGTCCTGTATCTCCTTTGTCTCCCTTTGCCCCCTGTGGTCCAATGGCTCCATGGCCTCCTGGTGCTCCAGATTTACCCTTTGCACCAGCAGGACCCATATTTCCATTCAATCCTGGTGGTCCCTGGTCACCTGGTACTCCAGTTATCCCTGATGTTCCAGGAGATCCAGGAAACCCATTGTCACCTTTTGCTCCAGGTCCACCTGGACTTCCAGTATGTCCTGTTGCACCTTGGTCACCTTTCTCTCCATGTGTACCACTGTTTCCAAGGGAACCAGTATCACCTCTGTTTCCTTTAGCACCAGGATATCCAACACTGCCCATGTCTCCCTTAGTGCCCGGTGCACCAACAGACCCTGTTGCACCAGGTGATCCTGTATATCCCTGATCTCCTATTAGTCCAATCGATCCAACACCTCCATCGTGTCCACTGGCACCAGTATCTCCCTTTTGTCCTTGCTGTCCTGTGGCTCCCAAATCTCCTTTATCTCCTTTGACTCCAGGAAAACCTGTATTTCCTACAACTCCCTGAGCACCTTGAATTCCCTTTGGACCATGAGCTCCTACACTACCAGGATATCCAGTGTCACCTTGTTCTCCTTTTGCACCAGGTAATCCATGTCTTCCCGGTTGTCCGACATCTCCATTTTCTCCTTGTGTTCCTGGAACCCCATTGACACCGGGGGCTCCAACTGTTCCCTTGTCACCTTTTGCTCCAGGATATCCAACATTTCCTGCTTCTCCCTTTGATCCAGTTGATCCTGGGAATCCCATATCACCCTTTGCACCATAGATACCAGGGATTCCAGTATTTCCTTTTGCACCATGTGTCCCAGGAGCACCAGTTATCCCTTGCTCTCCTGAAGGTCCCAGTGCTCCTGTTGCACCCACATGTCCTGGTGCACCTACATTTCCCTTTTCACCAATTGCTCCTGGAGACCCAGTTGTTCCTGTTGGTCCTTCATCTCCTTTTTGTCCAAGTTGTCCTGGACTTCCAGCTAGACCTGTAATTCCTTGATCTCCCTTTGCCCCATTATAGCCAGTATCTCCTTGATCACCTTTGGCTCCTGGAGCTCCCAGGCTTCCTGTGTCTCCTGTTGCCCCAGGAGATCCAGGACCTCCTGTATCCCCTTTATCACCAGGATATCCACTAGCTCCAGGAATTCCGTCATCACCACTGTTTCCTTTTTGCCCCTGTGGTCCTGTGATCCCTGAATCACCCTTCTGACCTGGAGGTCCTTGTGGTCCAGTACTTCCAGTGATTCCTGGTGCTCCCGTTGGGCCAACATCTCCCAAATCTCCTTTTTCTCCTTTCATTCCAGGGTAGCCTGAACTTCCAGAATCTCCCTTTTCTCCTTGAGCTCCTTGTTGACCATTTGATCCAGGTGCTCCAACAGCTCCTTGTTCTCCTTTTCCACCAGGAGCACCATTGGCTCCTGATGCACCAACATCTCCTCTTTCTCCTTTTATTCCAGGAATGCCATCACTTCCATGAATTCCAGGAAAACCTTGGTCTCCCTTTTCTCCAGCAGTGCCAGGAACACCCATATTTCCTTTTGTGCCAGGAGGTCCCATGCTTCCAGTATTTCCTTTTGCTCCAGAAAACCCAGGCATTCCTGTGTTTCCTTGTTCACCTGGAATTCCATCAACACCAGGACTTCCTGGAAGTCCAACCTCTCCCTTTACTCCCGGATATCCCACTGCAGGAATCCCAGCATTACCTTCATCACCCTTTGCTCCAGGATACCCATCATTACCAGACATTCCTGTATATCCTCTTTCTCCTTTTTCTCCAGTAGGTCCAGCTGCTCCTGGAAACCCAACACTTCCCCTGTCTCCCTTGGGTCCCGGATATCCCATGGCTCCTTGTTCTCCTTTCTGTCCGGATGTTCCAGGGATTCCTGGTGCCCCAAGTTCACCTTTATGACCAAAATATCCTGCAGGCCCCACATCACCCATTTCTCCAGGTGAACCCATACTACCAGAAAAACCTACATCTCCCATATTTCCTTTCACACCATGAGCACCTGGTGAACCAATTGCACCAGTATCACCTTGATTTCCTTTTGCACCTGGCGCTCCATTTTGGCCTGATATTCCTGGTTGACCCAGCTCTCCTTTCTGTCCAGGGACTCCATTTCTTCCTGGAGCACCATAATCTCCTTTGTCACCTTTTTGGCCTGATTGTCCTGGTTGGCCTTGATTTCCAAAATCTCCTTTTGCTCCTTGAGGTCCCATACTGCCTGAAAGGCCAGGTGCTCCTGTAGCTCCAGTGTCTCCTTGTTCTCCTTTCTCTCCTTTTGCACCCATGGCTCCACTTAATCCATTACCTCCTTGGTTTCCTTTGGACCCAAGTGGTCCCGTACCTCCAGTCAAACCAAGAGGTCCTTGCTCTCCTTTCTGGCCTGATAAACCCATACTACCAGGAGCCCCACCTTCTCCATTTTCTCCTTTCTGTCCTGGTGCTCCTGCATTACCAGGGTTTCCTGTGCCACCCATTTCACCTTTTTGTCCAAAATATCCTGGGGTTCCAGCATCTCCCTTTGCTCCAGGAGCCCCCATGGATCCAGGTAATCCTGAATCTCCTTGCTCACCTTTGGATCCAGGTATGCCATTGCTTCCTGGAACACCTGCATCCCCCTGAATTCCTTTTGCTCCCAGTGATCCAGGAATGCCATTATAGCCAGGCTCACCCTTGTCCCCATTTTCCCCTTTATGGCCATAAAAGCCCATATCTCCTTTTTCTCCTGGAGAACCCATACTTCCAGTATCTCCTTTAGCTCCAATAGCACCAGGAGGTCCTGATGATCCTTGATCTCCTTTTAAGCCAGGTGATCCTGGAAATCCTGTAACTCCTTGATCTCCCTTTGATCCTGGACTTCCAGGGTTTCCATCAACTCCTGGACTTCCAGAATCACCCTTTGGTCCTAAAGGTCCATTGCTTCCCATTGGTCCTTGTTCTCCTTTATCTCCAGGTATCCCATTTGCTCCAGCAATTCCTGGTTGTCCTTGCTCTCCTTTCAGTCCAGCAGCTCCGTTTAATCCATGTTGTCCAGATGCACCGTGATCTCCTTTTTGTCCTTGAGCACCAGGGGCTCCAGAATATCCTTGATCTCCTTTTGCCCCTCTCAGCCCAGGAAGCCCATTGCTTCCAGGAAGACCAGGTTCTCCCTGTTCTCCTTTATTTCCAGGAATTCCATTACTACCAGGGTTACCAGGATACCCTGTATCTCCATTTTCTCCTTTTGAACCAGGAGATCCATTATACCCTACATCTCCTGATTCTCCTTTTTCTCCAGGAAGACCATTTCCTCCAGGAGAACCTGGTTCTCCTATCAGTCCTTTTGCACCAGGATACCCATTTTTTCCAGATTGTCCTGGAATTCCAACTTCACCCTGTTCTCCCTTTACACCAGGAGCACCTTGATACCCAGTATCTCCAAGTTCACCTTTATCACCAGGTCTTCCATGACTTCCAGGAAATCCTACATCTCCTTCATCTCCTTTTTGTCCAACGGGACCCATTCCTCCAGGAGTTCCTGCATCACCTTGATCGCCCTTCCCACCAGTAGGTCCCATTCCACCTGGAAGTCCAGGGTTTCCTTGTTCTCCCTTTTGTCCAGGTGCACCAGGACTTCCTACAATTCCTTCTGTTCCAGGTGGCCCAATACTACCAGGAAATCCAATGTCTCCTACATCTCCTTTTTCTCCAGCCAACCCTTGGCTTCCAGGATATCCCTGATCTCCAATTTCTCCTTTCATTCCAGGAAGTCCAGGGCTTCCATTATATCCCGGAGGTCCTTGATCACCAATTTCTCCTTTGATACCAGGAGTGCCATTATACCCTGCATCACCTTGATGACCCTTTGGTCCAGGAGTACCAGTCATCCCCACGTGCCCTTTATCCCCATTGTCACCCTTTTCTCCTGGATATCCAACTGCACCAGGACTTCCTGAAATTCCATAATCTCCCTTTTCACCAGGCTGTCCAACATTGCCAGATATTCCTGTATTTCCAGTGTCTCCTTTTTCTCCTGGTTGTCCAGCACCACCAGGATGTCCTGGATCTCCATGGTCTCCTTTCTCTCCAGTAGGACCACATACCCCAGGGATTCCTTCTTTTCCAAGTTTTCCTTTTGGTCCTGGTGGTCCAGAATATCCAGGATCTCCTTTAATGCCTGGAGATCCCTGTGGACCAATATCCCCAAATGCTCCTTTCAATCCAGGAGATCCCATTACTCCACAATCACCTGGTGGTCCAGGTATGCCTGGCTCCCCATCACATCCAGTGTCTCCTTTTTCTCCCTTATGTCCAGGACTTCCAGGTATTCCAGGATCTCCTACATCCCCAGGCTCTGCTGGAGGGCACGTAGGTCCAATTGGACCTATGATTCCTTTATCTCCTTTTTGTCCATTTGTACCAGGTAATCCGGGACACCCATGGTCGCCCTTAATTCCTTGTTCACCAGGGAAACCACACCGACCTTTGACACCTTTATCACCTGGTGGACCAGGTGGTCCTTCGCAACCTGGTGGTCCGATATCACCTATCAATCCCTTTGTGCCTTTGATCCCTTGATCGCCTGGATCTCCTCTGTCTCCTTTAGGCCGAGGACAATTAATGGATTTTTTATGCCTTAGACCAACTTGCACTGGTTTTTCCTGATCAGGTAAAACGTTTTTGTCCAGATTCCCTGTAGGAAGAAACAAGGCAAATACCAGACACATTATAAACTTGTTCTTTAAATGTATCCAACAGGATAAATAATAATAATAATTAATAATACAGTAAAAAAAACCTTTTTGTAGCTATTGAATGCTTATATTTACAATTTCAAACTTGGCACCTCAGATACAAATTGAAATAGCGAGATTGTTTGACGTATTTCAATTCGTTAATTATTTTGCATCAACGAAAAGTTGCTATTTTAACTCCATCCAACACTCAGCTGTAAATGAAAGAATGCTTTACTGGTATTCATATTGAGGAAGTGAAGAAACTTGCAGGGTAATTAATTTGCAACCATTTTTTTGAGATCTCACAGGGTAACATTGTCACGAGCATTCCACCAAATGTTGGTGGATATTGAATGTGATATTATGTCATTCCTCCTTCACAGCAAGTCCAGGTTCAGTGGTGGTTTGTGCTCTATTGACTCTTCCTCCATGCAGGATTTCAAGACACCTCAGAGTGACCTTGTTGTGTTTTAAGTCTGGGCTTTTGG
>NC_140977.1:35495731-35530731 GCF_056783735.1 Eptatretus burgeri | reverse complement strand
TATCAAGGTTGTTTTGCGTTCAGAAAGCGGGTCAAACAGCATCTCGCAATTGTTTGTTTGACTCGAAGCATTTAATCGAAGCTTTCTGGGAGCCGCTCGCATTTTTGGCATTTGCCTGGTGGCGCCGCCCAATTCTAGTCCTTATCTACAACTTGTGGAGGTGACGAGACCTTTCGGTGGAGATTCTGTATTCTGGTTGACTCAGTTCGGCTGGAACAAAGCAATCCATATCAAATTTGTCTCTTAGGTCAAAATGTGCTTGAAACATCATAGTGATTATGGTGGACATGGTCGAGGTTGCAGTTTGAAGCTTCTTTTTCTTGGTTGCCTTTGACGAATTTGGAAACTATACAACTGCCAGGAGTAAGCAAGAAAATTACATTAAAAAACAACTGTGTGATTTTATATGAATGCAAAGGGTTAATCATATATATATATATATATATATATATATATATATATATATGTATATATATATGTATATATATATGTATATATATATATATGTATATATATATATATATATATATGTATATATATATATATATATATATATATGTATATATGTATATATATATATATATATATATATATATATATATATATATATATATATATATATATCTTTGACGGAATGGCCAAGAGGTCGGCACACTCACCACGAAGCTGTCTAGCCTGGGTTTGAATCTTCGCCCAGCTATAAACTGTCATCCCGGTATTGCACAGTCAGGTTGATTCGTCAATGAGTGTGCCGTCCCTCGGAGGGACGTTATCCGGGGTCCCCTCTGCTAAAGATCCTCCAGTGTCCCTATCAGACAGAAGGCGAGTTATCGCTGATGTCGTGAACAAATTTCCAAATTCTTGCCCTTACTCCTGCTGCGAGAGGGGTAGGCAGCAAACTGCCCAGCACGACCCTTGGCCAAACGATTTCGGCAGCTCTGCATCACAGAGTGCTCGTACATCAAAATCAGAATCAATAAATACACACAGGAGCTTGTACATGACATTAGTAGACATCATTTTACTTTATCATGGATTACAAGGACATTGGCAATCGATGGACAAACACATATGGTACGTAGGATTTGAACCGGGGTTCATCTGCCTCATTATCCAGAGGTTCAGATGGGAATAGAATTTTTTTTTCTTGGCAGAGTTTTGGCCATATTAAGATACTTCAGTTAATCTTTGGTCACTTTCAATGCTTTGGTATTACCCGATAAGACAATGATGGACATAATCCATCTCCACCAGGACAGTATGGAGTTTAATCAGGCCATTCTTCCAAGTCAGTTTTTGATTTCAGACGAGCCAGCTTTATCATGTGCAATGATTCACTTGCACTGATAAAATAATTCACGAATAATTTATATATATATATATATATATATATATATATATATATATATATATATATATATATATATATATATATATATATATATATATTGCATCATAAGAACGAATCTCTGATTAATATGTTACATTGAAGGAACATTTCAGCTTTGGGGTGATGGCATTCAGTGGTTGAGCACAAGACATTGAAGAACATCTCCAGGTGGTGGTTGAGAGTGTGAGATGTGAATAGCATTCACTGAACCAGCCTCCATCGAAACTTCAGATAAAAAGAGTGAAACAGAGATTGAAGATTTCAATTGTTTCGAACTTTTGCACATTGAAGGATTCGGTGTGCTGTATCGCATGAAACAGTTTGTTTCATAAACAGGAATGTGTGGGGCAAAGTTTTTTTGGATAGTTTATTCACATTTGGATCTTGGTTTATGCTATACTACTACTACTACTACTACTACTACTACTACTACTACTACTACTACTACTACTACTACTACTACTACTACTACTACTACTACTACTACTACTACTACTACACGACTATTTCTTCAACAGCCACAATTATTCCTTCCTTGCCTTTCACGAACCGGCTGGCTAGGCCTGTCGTTTCACTGAAGGTGACAGCGATTTGTAATTTGTTCACGGAGCCAGTGATTGATTATATTCATCGATCCGATTAGCTTATCGGTATTAACAACCAGCTATTTATTCCTAACGCAATTACGGCAACTCACTGGAGGGAAAGGACGCAACGAGCAGGTGAACATTCAAACAATGACATTTATTTGTCACGTATGCAGTCAATGAAGCAATGCAGATATACAAGCACATATGCAACGAATGGGGGCAGGGACAAGACACAAGCAAACTCGAAGACCTGCAGCCATATCTATTTATTGTGTATCTATTATATCATTAACCACAATTCTACTTTGCGAACACGGCGCCACAACTTCCACACAAAGAAAACCCCAGGAAAGGAAAGGGTAGTACAGGACCCGTAGGCCTTTTAATGTTCGCGGAGCTGGGGAGACTGAAGGAGCTTCATGAGACCGTGCTGGTAACCTGCCACCCTCGTGGTGACTCGCTGGGCGACCCTCGATGTTCCGTCAACACGGTAGTTGGTGTAACCACGACTCGGTTGGCCCAGGCTCCGCCGTGCGGCCTGGTCAATCAGGCCTATCCGACGACGCCTCAGAGGAACGAATGGGCCTTTGCTCTTTCAAGAGTTGATGCTCTTTTACGAGAACGCCCATTCCTCAGCGTTTGCTCGGACCGTTCTGTCACTGGCTGGTGACTTCTCTCCGGCCGTCTCCACTGACCCACAGTGCAATGCGCTCCGACGACCCCGACTGCCCTCCACTGGACTCGAACCTTGGCGCTCTCCACCCCGACTCCAGCTCGACTCCAGACAGACTGCTCACTTGGCATTCCAGCGTGCCTTTTTATGGAGTCCGAGAGGTGAGTTTGATCTTCCACCTTCAACCTTTCACCCCCCGCTGGCTCCACCCCTTTTGGTGTTTCGATCCGATCTCGTTGTGAAACGCGAACATGCGCAGACGTTGTAGGAATCATCCTTACCACGCGGACGTTGTAGGAATCATCCTTACCACGCGGACGTTGTGGAAATCATCGGCTCCCGCCCCAACGAGGGAGTCCCCGCGTCTGTCATGGAGATGCTGTTCGTTGTGATTCGCTGTGGCTGGCGAAAAGATGGCGGCGCAATGGAGATGAAGGTGAGGCGATGTCGTGGTTGGTGCTGTGGTGGGGATGGCGTGGTTGTTGAGATGCGGTTGTGGTTGTTGAGATGCGGTTGTTCCAAAATAAAGATAGCAAAAGAATAATACAACCTCAAAGATGACAGCCCGGTTACACGAATAAAACCCTTTAGACATCGGTGGGGAAATCGAATCTGAACACACACTTATCGACATAACTGATCTCTGGGAAACGTGAATGGTGTTCTGTGAATTTCCACAACCATAACAATATTAACATTAATATGAATATATATATATATATATATATATATATATATATATATATATATATATATATATATATATATATATATATATATATATATATATATACACCGCACGTACCAGGGTGGATGATGATTCATTTGGTGGTGGTGGGGGTAATGGGACTATGTGAACACCCCATCAGGTACAATGCATTTCTCAATGTGCGAAGTTGATTTTGTGATCTCTTGGTTTTGGGTCTCATGGTCATGAACGTTTGACTGTTGCAATTCAACGGGGTTTCCACAAATGTCACGGGATTGTAAGTTGGAAGGGCAACCATGACGAACCATTTTAAAAATTGCTCTATAGTGCCAAAGTCTTTGTAGCTATGTGAAAGGTAATATTATATGATCCCCCATCCTATTCCTTAGTGGGTGTAGGCAGGGTGCGATTTGATTTGGGGGTGGGGGGGAGGGGATGGTGGGATTTTCCTGGACCCGTTTATTCCCTGCCACTCCACATGAAATTGCCATTACTGGGAAGGATAAATGTATCCCCCCCACCCCCAGTCGTTAAAATATTTTATAATGATGGTGATTTTATTCATGAAGTTTTAATGTCTGACATTTTAAAATGACAAATGTACACTGCATCCTTTTCCAGCACGAACTTATTTTGGACAAATTTGGTACGATACATCAGAGCAGTAAAGATCTCATGGGGTTGTGCTCTGCATCTAGATCCACCCCCTATAAGAGGCTGAAAAGGGGGATTTCACCTCATTCAGGTAATTCACTTCAAAATCTTCTCAGAAACTGATGGCCAGATGCAGACCAAACTCTTCATGAAACAGAAGGACCTTGCAGGTAACTTATGTTGTGCTCCCTATGACCATACCACTTCAGGATGGGGGTCCATGACACCTTTCCCCTCACACCTCATTGTCACCCTACCTGTTGGGGAAAAAACCGTCAGCCCCATATGGGGATGTTTTTAATAGTCATGTGACTTTTCAGATTCATGTCGCTGTTGTTATGTATCGCTTGTAAGTTGTAAAACTCAGGAATAACAAAATGGGAAGGGATAGCCCTGATGAACCAGCCAGGTGACGTGTTACGTGGAATCCCCATTCATTGCCGCAGCGCCTCGGTGCATTTATTCAGTCGTGGTCCAAACACTAACGGCAAATTCACCATCTCCTGTGTGATCGATGTCACCATTCCCTCTACGTGCCAAGCCCCCAGAATCTGTCTTCTGGTCCTTTCTGCCTTGAGACCATGTTTCTTTATGGCAGACATTTTGGGATAGCTCTACTTAAAGGCCTTGTGGTGTTTAGCAATATGTTGGCATAATGTCCTTCTTATCTCTCCCCACATATTCGGCTCCACAACTGCAGGGCACCGCTGACACCACCCCTGCCCTGTCCTTCTTGGGTAACTTGTCATTGACCCTCATAAGAGCTTATCTGAGGGTTAAGACAGGTTCGAAACATACCCTGACTCCTGCCACTTTCAATACTCTGCCTATCCTCTGCAATACACCCGGTACATAACTCCTTCGTTGTTCTGTCTGTCTCAGCCTGTTGTGTGGGCCAGCCAGAATACAAAAATCCATGCATTCCAAGAATGTACCACCGAAACGAGAAGGAGGCAGTGGTCTACTGGAAATCAACCAAGTGCACAGAGTGACAACAGTAGGATTGGCTGAGATACGTGAAAAGTGCAACAGACTAACGAATCCAATTTGTAAGCAAACATGAAGACAACAAACCAGAGAAGGTATCCCAAACCCACCGAGTAAAAAATTTCCAAAGACAGGTGTGAATGGAAGATATCACACATGGCACCAAAACGGCAATGAAAAGAGCCCCAACGATTGTCACAAAGACAAAATCTATATTATAAAGCAGAAGTGTCTGTCTGTCTGTCTGTCTGTCTGTCTGTCTGTCTGTCTGTCTGTCCCCGAACTACTCCCTCACTTTGGGGATAGCCCTGCCAAACCTTCTGTGGAACGTTCTAGGGTCCCAGCCAGTGTCCTCAAGTGGGTAGGAGGTTTCATAAATACTTCGATACAATTATGATTTTGACTTTCAATCCATACAAAGCTGCTCCCAATCCGGATGTAACGTCAGAATTGTGTTTCTCTTTGTTTAGCTCACGAGTGTTTGTAACATTGTATTTTGTTACATTAATGGCGTAGTATTAATTTGTGATTGGAATGATGTGGTGTGGAATGAAATTATAGAGAGATTGAGTTTAAGGCAGAATGAGGAAATTATGTGAGAGGTTCCACCCGTGACATCTGCAGATTCGGGATTTGTCGTTTCATCATGTTTTGCCCAAGTCCTTCACGAACCGGCTGTCCAGCCCCTCACGTGTATAGCACGGTTACCTCACGAGTAAAAGTATAGAACGAAATATCAATAGATATACACTGACAACTGGGAAAATGACAAAAGAGCAGGAAGGAAAAAGTAGTTGGACAGATTGGGCATAGACAAAGAAGGCTCTTTGAAATGGCTATGATGAGGTCAGCTCAACTGTGATGGAGAACAAATCATTATAAATTCCCAAGATGAGGGACACGACACCAATGACTTTAAAAAAATGGCGGAACTGAGTCAATCAGACGAGTGTAGGTTCTGCAAGGTAGAAACAGAAAGCATGAGCCACCTCATATTGGGATGTAAAAAACTCATGTCAAAACAATTGTACACACAGAGGCACAACAAGGAATGTAGAGTAATCCACTGGCACATCTGCAAAAACTTCAATATCCCAATGGCAGAAAACTAATGGAAACGTGAACCAAAGGCAATCCCTGAAAACATGGAAGTAACACTCACATATGACCTAATCATCCCATCGAGCATGAACATCGAAAACAAAGCATTGTGATGGGATTTAGTACTTAGGTAAAGAATAAAAGAAAGCAATGCGAATTGAGGTGTCAGTACACGGCGATTTAACCTAAACAATGCAGAAATGAAGAAAATGACCAAATACCAAGATCTCAAAAATGAAGTTAAAGAATCCTGGAAGCTGAAGAACGCTGAAATTGTGTCAGTGATAATTGTAGCAACGGGAATGATGATAACCTCACAGAGATCTTAAAAACTATTCCTGGGAATATTACTATAAAATAACTACAGTTGGAAGCTGTCTGGGGCTCAGTGACGATCCTCAAAAGAGGCCACGGAACAATACTTTGACAACAAGTAAATTTGGTCCATGAATCATGATTCCTCACTGAAACAGAAAGCCTGGTGTTGGCTTAGTGGTTATGGTGGCTGGTTTGGGATCTTAGGGTCCTGAGTTCAAGCCCAGTTTGCCACAGAATTAACACCAGGTGCGGATAACTCAGCCTGTCATCCTTCTGAATTTGGTGAAATAAGTACCAGTGTACTGGTATTGGGGCACAGAATCAGTGGTATATTCATGCCCCAACACAATGATAGCTACCTGGCAGCCAAGCTCCCATATGCAAGAAGAAGACTGAAACAGAGTTGTATACTTAAAAACCTGGGAGGACTCTGTTACGTCTGCTGAAACCTACACACACGCACTCAGGGATCGGCTCATAGAGGAATTGTAAAGAAGAATTGGTGGCTGATGAGAGTGAAATGTCAGGATTATTTAATAGTTTTCTACTGCATGAGGAACAGTAAGGATAACTTCCAATAATGGAGTGTATCTATCTCAAGAGTGGAGTGAGAAAGGGCTTTTGGAAGAGATCCACATAGGTGTAGAGGAAGTAAAGAACCAGCTAGAAAAATGAAGGGATGATAAAGTTCCAGGGCTGGATAATATACATCTAAGTGTATTGGGAGAGGGTGAAGAGCAGCGAACCAGGATGTTAGCGGATATCTTTAACATCTTGGAGTCAGGACAGGCATCAGAGGATTTGAGAATAGCAAATAGAGTATAACACCATTATTTAAGAATACTATGATGTGACACCACACTACTATTTAAGGATCCAGAGAAGAATTGGGGAACTTGATTTCATTTGATTTTATGTGTGGGAAAGGTGTTGGAACTGGAAAGGTGAAAAAAACACTTCAATAAATACAAATTAATTAGAGGTAATAGCCTGGTGTTGGTGTAGCAGTTGAGTTGGCAAGCTTGGGACCTTGGGTCCTGAGTTCAAGCCCTTATTACTGTTGAATTAACATCTGGTGGGGTTGACTCAGCCTGTCATCCTTCTGAGGTCAGGGAAATGAGTACCAGTGTACTGGGGTAAAAACCATTCAGGGTAACCTGTGTCTGACTGGTGACCTGTCCACGACTGTACTCCTTCCGAATGAGACTGCCTTGGCAGCCCTACGGTATGAAAAGAATGGTATTAATTAAAGGTAGTCAGCATGGAGATACCAAAGGGCGATCATGTTTTACAAAATTTATTGGAGTCCTCGGAAGTTGTTTCTCATTGGATGGATGAGGGAAATTCAGTAGATGTAATACATCTTGACTTTCAGAAAGCTTTTGATAAAGTACCACGTAGGAGGTTGTTCACCAAGGTGAGGGATTGTGGTGTGGCTGGTCAGGTCGCTATCTGGATTGGAAACTGGATTAGTGATAGGAAGCAAAGAGTGGCTGTGAGTGTGTGAGTGGGAGGATGTCAGGCTGGGAAGATGTAAGCTGTGGGGTACCTCAGGGATCACTACTTCACCTATTATTATTATTCATTTATTACATCAACGAAGCCTGGTGTTGGTGCAGTGGTTAGAGCAGCGGCTTGGGATCCAAAAGGTCCTGAGTTCAAGCCCCGTTGGGCCACTGAATTAATACACCAGGGGGTTGACTCAGCCTGTCATCCTTCCGAGGTCGGCAAAATGAGTACCAGTGTACTGGGCCGGTGTATACCCCGGTTAAAATAGGTGTACCATATCCCTGTGTTTCGTAAGAGGCGACCAGGGTTGCGTCAGGAAGGGCATCCGGCGTAAAACATGTGCCAAATCTCTATGTGGATCATGCGCATGATCCGCTGTGGCGACCCTTAAAGGGAGCAGCCGAAAGAAGAAGAAGAAGAAGAAGAAGAAGATTTATTACATCAACGATTTGGACAGTGGAGTTCTCTAAGAGTCTGCTCTAAATTTTCTGATGACACAAATCTTGGAGGTAAAGTGGATAGCAGAGAGGTAGGAGTATTGGGGGTTTGGGGAGGATGGAGGCGTGATCAGGCAATTATGTTTACTTCAATACAGTGGACAAAATATTAGAGCGTAGAGTTGCGAGAATGGCTGCAGTGTCAAGCTTCGAGATTGGTTCAAGGACGAGGTAGACCTAGCTATGAGGAGTGATTGAAGGAGCCGAGCTTTATACATGAGAAAGGAGGTGATTGTGTTGGGATCTGATGAAGATGTTTAAGATAATTAAGGGTGTCGAGCAGATCGGTGCAATGGAGTTGTTCTGCAGAATGGATGGTGTTCGGCCCTGGGGCCATAGCTTGAGGGTAAAGAAGACGAGACATCGGACAATTTTTACAAGGCTGGGGTCTTTCAGTCAGAGAGCAGTTAATGCATGGAAAGGTCTCCCTGGAAATGTAATGGTGGTGGTTGGTAGGTTTAAATTGGAATTAGATAGTTACCCAGATGCAATGGAGATAGACGGGTGTGGAGATACTCCAGAACCTGTGGGCAACTTGTTTGTGGATGGCTGATGGATAATGGGTACTGGGATTGGTGCAGCACATGCACGATGGTCCGAATGGCCTTCTCCTATGCCAAAGTTCCTTCTGTATATATTGTTGTGTGTAAATAAAGTGGTGATATTGTTAACTAGTCTCGCTTTAAAATTTCAGGAATATTACAATTTAAAGGACAACCCTCTGGTTATGCGTCGGTTGCCCAAGCAGATCCTGCCGCTCACTACAGCTCTCTACAGGGTACATCACCATGCAGTGGTCCATTAGGGAGAACTTCATTACATTCTTCATCTGGTTAAGCTTGCTGACCTGGGAAAGGGGAACCACCATCTCCTGACAAACTTCTTCCGCTTCCTACTCTCCTTTAACATCCTTTCTTCTTCCTATTATATTGTCATTAATCTCAATGGAACCTCATTCCTCGCGTCCGTATGCTATAAATGCAGTAGATCATCTTACATCCATAATAAAGAATGAAAGCTTCAGAGAAGTTTAAGTGGAGTGGTGGCGACCCCTGTTGAATCCTACTGCCTTTGTTCATATTGCTTTTTCTTCTTGTTTTGTATGCAGTTTGTGGCTGCTCATGGTTGCAGCATCTACTGGAGGCTGTGTTGGTGATGCAGTGCCCTGGTAACAGTAAGCTGGTACTCATTTTGCCAACCTCTGAAGGATGACAGACTGAGTCAACCCACCTGGTGTTATTTCAATGTCATGCCAGGGGCTCAAAATCAAGACCCTAAGATTTTAAGCCAGCCACCTTAACCAGCAAACCAACACCAGGCTTTCATTACTATTTCAGAATCGCAAGAACATTGGGGTACAACACTGTACATGGTATGTACTCAGACCTCATAAAAATTTTGCCACAATCGCATTCAAAATAAATGCGTTGCCTCTTCAGTTATTGCAAAACTCTTAAGCATTTCTAATTAAGTCGAAAATATTTAAATTGCAAAATTACGAGGTATATAATCTAAAAAAGAGAATGGGGGAATGGGGAGAGAACAGAATAAGGTGGGGAGGAGGGGATAGAATCACAGTAAGTGGAGGCAAACAACTACTTGTGTAGTACTGTATGGGATATCATAGTCTGCCATATTTATGTCGACCAAGTGGGGGTGCCTGGCACACATCCACCCTGTTAAGGCATCCATTGCACAGTTTTCAAGGATATTAAATTGTAGCCAGAAACTGAATATGGAAAAAATAGGTATAAGGTGAAAACAAGGCTGGATTAACCTTTCGTGGGCCTGGCGCCCAACAAATTTATGGGCCCCCATTTGGGGAACCATGGTCAATGAGAGGAGATAAAATGTAAAGGGCAGCACCACAACAACATGATTACGTGGAACTTAAAAAATACACCTTTCAAATCGTTTCTTTTTAAAAAGGTAGATTAAAATTTTAAAAGTTTTTTTGTGTACAGAGCCAAGTTTGTGCAAGAACAAGAACACTGAATGGATCAGGATGCAACAGGACAAAAGGAACAGTACAGAGAGGGAGAGGAAACACCAACAGTGTAGTTGAAGAACAAAATCGAGGACAAAATTAGTTTTTATTAAATTGTTCTCCCGAACCTCACAAACACCTCCAACACACGATGTGTCAATACATTTTTTGAGTTTGCCCGTACTTTGAGAAAAGCTCAACTCAAGTTTCAATCTTGCTAAGACCAATGCACCAAAAAAACCCCGAAAACATTACAACGTTTTTGTGGGATTGCCTCCTAGCAACTACTTCTATGATAGGTAAATAGCAAGTTTGGCAGTGGCCATTAAAAAAAGCCGAGCAGTTTACATACATGTTCATGTTTGGCAGGGAAACCAACGATATGTAACATGCATTCTATACGAGGTATTGTTTAACCAATGAAACAATGTAAATAACCTTTCACAGTCAATGAAAGCAAGCATGGAACAGCTCTTCATTAACTTTACAAAAAGGGCAGCAACCAGATATGGATGAAAAATGTCTAATAAATGTGTTGGAAGGAACAATCCTGTTTACCAACTGCCACTGGAGATCGTTTGTTCTTTTAGATCAGGGTTTCTTAACCTTTTTTGGTATTGTTTCCCCCTTTGAAATTGCGGAATAATGATATTTTCCTCCACTACATATTCAACACTAAATTAATAAGAAAACTAAAATTTATTAAAAAAATTATTCCAATAAATATTTATATTAAAATATTGATACACAATTTATTGCATCACATTAACAGTCTTATATTATTTTAACATGAGCATTCCTAAGATCTGTCGTGTTGACTGTCATAGTATGATATTTTCTTTTATAGTGTTGCCAAATAAGCACGTTAATTGTCAGTGAATTTTAGTTCCGCTAATTTTTCATCGCTTGGGAAGTGTATTCGGACGACGTATTCAGCGCAATAGTTCGAAAATTGTTTCACCAAAAAAAAATTTTCCCCCTGAAATCCAAAAATTTTCCCCCAGGTTAAGAATTACTGTTTTAGATAGAGGCTAACCAAGTATCGAGTCCCAAACAGGTTCAGAGGAGGGTCCCCTCCATCAGAGGATCAGTCCATTCCACCGGGTAACCCCATCCAATGGTGAATCCCCAAGGAGCAGCTTAATGCACAACTTATCGATGCTCTTGCTACTCTTAATCTGAAAAAGCTTCGACCCAGTGCTTAGTGGCTTGCATTTTCTGATGCCCGTTTTGACTGCTCTGCGTCTCCTGATGCCCGTTTATCGTGTACGCATTGATGGCCCTCTTTGACTGTCTGGTGGAAGCACATATCTACTCACATATGCATTGACCATTTTACTCGGTGGCTGGAAGCTATTCCAATACCCGATATAGCGGCAGAGACTGTAGCCAAAGCTTTCGTTTCCAGATGAGTTACAGTGTTTGGTGCCCCATGTATTATCATTATTGACAGAGGATGACAGTTTGCTGACTTTTCAAAATGCTGACGAAGTTACTTGGAAGTAAATCTACAAGAACTACTTCTGACAACCCTGCTACAAACGGGCTTGTCAAAGTCAAATGGTTCCATCAACATCTTAAGTCCTCAGAGCACAAGTAGACTCACATCGTGGGATGGAAACCCTACCGGTCATGCTTTTGTGCACTCATGCTATGATGCAAGCTGATATGGGTTGCAGCACAGCTGAGTTAGTTATTGGATCAACACTTTGCCTTCCTGGGTTGTTTGTTACCCCAACTACCATTAACATCAGTTTGGACCTGAGCAATTATCTGGACAGACTGTGAAGGAAAATGAATGAGTTACATCACTCCCCCACCAGAGTTCAGCAGAGTTGTACACATTTACACAAAGATCTTTTGTCTTGTATGTATGATTTTGTATGCGATGACACTGTCAGGGCTTCTCTGAAACCTCCCTACCAGAGTCCCATTTGAGTCATTACCAGAAAGTATTTCATCCCAGATTTAAATGGGAAGTCCAAAACTGTCAACTGAGACGGACTCGAGGTCACCTGCACAGATTGAGAGTCTGATCCATTTCATCCTACTGCAATAGCAGAACAAACTCCAGCTACTTCAACTGTTCCTGTGAGCTTCCAGACAACAGCATTGAGTTCAGCCCCATCGACTTCTGCATCAATTTGTATGACACCGACAACTGCATCAGACATGAGGAAAACCCATTCCAGCATACATGTCCATTGGCTTCAAGATTTGTGCAGGCGTTGAATTTGGACTGACGTCTTAATTATCGATTGTCTCTCTTTGGTCATCGATCTCAGGAGGAGCTCGTGGAGTGACTCGTTCATTTACCTTTAGATTTGCTCACAGCGGTAATCAGGTCATGATGAGAAAGAAACTGGTGTGAATATTATTAGCCAATTTATAGTGTCCTTGAGAGCAAATGCGACTTGGTTGATTCAAAGGCGTTAGGGATACAAAAGTCCCTGAGCTCATCTCACGACGCATTTTAGCCCAACGAGGTATCCTTTCCATGCCAGATGTTTTCATTTATTTGGCCAGTCACACAGCGCGTCAATATTGTGGTGGGCCTGGCGTCGCGGGGGAACCATGAGGGAGGGCTGTCCCTGGTTCTTCTCAGGACTCACCGGACATCGCAGGCTGTCGCACACAAATAACTTCGTGCTGCGGTCGCTCACTGACCGTGAATGTCAATAACCTGACCACGTGACCCAGGGTCTTCTATCTGACACCCGTTTACCTAGGGACACGTGATCTCCTTATTGGGGAATAGTGCTCTCGGTAAGTACTTGCATTACTTAAGTACTTATCATATCAGGTGCAGCCGAACAGAGCTGCCAAGTACACACCGACTATTCAAGCAGATTTTGGGAAATAACATCGCGGCTAAGCTGGGGTGCAGACCATTCTAGACCAATGGAGGAAAAGACAAAAACGTACTGGGAACATTTCTAACAAGCACATTTACTTTACAAAGAGTGGGGAAAGTTATGTGGCACAGTCACAGGGTTTATTGCAAATGTACAGCAGGGAAAGCAAGGAATTTGTGGGGTGTGGCAGAAGACATGCAATGTTTACAAAAGAAGAAGAGGAAGACACAGTGCAGAATTATCCTGAATATTCTTATACAGTTTTAACTTATGCTATGACAGGTGCCATCACATACACACAAGCCTGAGGAAAATTAGAGATAGCCCAGAGAGATAGAAGCAGTTGAGGATTAGCGACCTCTCAATACCTGGCATGGTCAGCAGAACTGCGCAACCCAAAACGTTTATGAAAAGGGAGGAGGGAGAAATACTGAGGGTGTCTAGGGTGCGTAGGTGAGAGGTGCAAGTGCAATGCAATGTGGGGAGCAGCGTGGTGTAAGGGGAATGATGTGAGGTGGAAGTCAGTTTGATTCACTCTTGAGTTCGCTCTTGGGTTTGTTCCGAAAAGAATGGTTGGTCAGGGCTTTCGCATGTTGACTTCTCTTTTGTGTCCACAGTAGACAAGAGATAGATGGTCAAGAAAGATGTGGAAGTGAAAAGACCCCATCGTAGTGGTCTGAGAATCTGTGTGCGTGAGTGTTGCTGTGGGATGCAGCCGAACCGAGTGTCAATAGAAAGAGTGCAGCTCCGGCTCGCAGCCAGAGCTCGTGATCCTATGTTTAGTCACACTGACTCACGGCACACCTCGCTCAGCAACAACGGTTGTCCTCCTGTGCTGACTGTTTCCCCAGCGAGGTTCGATGTCTGGCGAGCTCTGGCATCTTCTGCTCCCGGCTCCTTCTGTCTCCTGGCGATTTTGTCTGAAGGTGATTCTGTCTCAGGGATTCTCTCCGAAATGAGCCACGTTTGCTCTTTTTATGAGCCCCGGGTGAGGAGAAGAGCCAAAAGTTGGATCAAACAAGGCTCTTAGTGAAATCAAGCTTCCCCATTGGTCCATAGTGGTCGTAGCCATGCCTTGCCAGGCCCCGGACCAAAATATGGTTCAGTTGCTCGCCTACAGGGCCACGCGTAAGAGCTCCGGTTTTGACATGGGACCATGGTTTGTGTAGGCGCTCTCTGGCCTTGAACATGATCTGGCCTCCATTCAAATGTGGGATTTTAGAGAAATCCCTGCGCTACCCATAGGTCCTCCAACGAGCTGTAGCGCACATTCACGCTTCGAGTTATGCCCAGAAATAACCCGAACATTGTCTCCTCAACATCCCTCAAGGCTGCGGTGAGTGTTTGATGAATATATGGCAGTTGCGGCAGTTGCAGAGAAGTAGGAGTATGTTGTGGCATTTGTTGTGAAGTCGGAGTCCATGATGGCGTTTGTAGTGAAGTCGGAGATAGTTGTGGTGAAGACATGGAAATTCCTTGCAAGGTTATCCTCAATAACGGGCATGTCTGTCATTAAAATGTAAGTGTGGGTTGCTGCAGGGATTTTTGGTAGTTGTATGAAGTGGTTATGGTGAGCATGGTACAGTATGATGAGCAGAATGAAGGTCTGAACCAGTGTTTCTCAACCTTTTTTGTCCCACGCCCCACTTTGATTTTCAAAAAAATCGTACGCCCAATCATGATTGGAGGCACGACAGTAAATACTACATATGTATTCAAAAGGCTTTATTAAAACTTTATTGAAAATCTTATTCAATTGCTACTCACTTCAATGGGAGCCCTGCCCTTGATGCTGGCTGCAGATTTGTTTGATTCGAGGAACCAATTTTTTCATTTTCAGCCTTAAATCACCACGTTTCATGATTTCCAGTCGATTTCTCTGAGCTTTCTCGCTCTCTTTCTCTCGAAAGCGATCATATATTAATTCATTAATTCTGAATCCTCATGCCCCACCAAAATATTTCCACGTCCCATCGGTGGGGCGTGCGCCCCACCTTGAGAAACACTGGTGTAGACTCGAGGGAGAGCCGGCAGTTGAGAATTGGCACGTAGTTTTGAATGGAAAATTGGCGTGAAAACGCAAATGCAGTGCTCGCGGTGCACTCGCTTGGTTCCTATGGTCGTTATTGATTTGCGTGTGTGCTTGCTTGCATGTTTTGGGTGAGAGGAAGGAGGGGAGCAAAGGAGTGGAAGAACTGCACAAGGGTTGAAGATTGGAGACCTAACTAAATGAACCTTATGCAATGTATCTTTCCCATTTACCCACGAGAAATATGGAAATGGCTAACTAACACATATACTATTGAAATAACTACATTGGGATCGCTGTATGTTGTGTGCCATTGCCTCAGAGGAATGTGGTTTTACAGAACTGCAACAATGTTTAATAGTGACTTTTATTCTACACCACCATGACCATTCAGGGAAATGGATTTCCTTTGCTTGGCTGAGCAACCACGACGACAATGAACAAGCACTTTCTTCAAATTTACGTCCAACACCATTTTGAGGCCTCGGCGTCTCGACTCCAAGGAATCCGTCCTTCTTCGAGAAAATAACTGGAGAGCCGACGGGAAGGATTTTTCATCAACGAGACCTCATTTGAAGGCGTCATTGCCTTTTCAGTGTGAGTGAGTTTCTTTTTGTCCTGGGGTGTGTTCCGTTAGCAAGCAGCTTGCTTACTGATTTTCAAGTGGCTTGCTTGATTCAAAGCACTCCAGTAAGCACTCCAACTGAATGGAGTGTTGGGCACCATCTAACAATATGGCGGCCTCCAATGTAGACAACGCTATCGTGGTACTCGAGAAAATTCTCTCGGGGCCTTTGTTTTCAGTTTTACTCGATCCTCGTGTGACAACTTCCCAAAACAAATTTAGTGTGTTAGCAGCGACTACAGAGTAAGAGGAAGAGGGAAAGAAAGATAAATAAATGGGGAATCAGAAAGCACATCAATGGACCCTACCTCTGTACATTTTTCGTCATTAGGATGAAACGTATTATATAAGTAACAATAAAATACATGAAATGCACATTTCAATAATACTATCACAGTACACACCCTCTCAGTGGGTAGAGTTTGCATATGACGTGATGAAAAAGTATAGTCTGTATAATACAAGAAGACTCTTTTGCTATTTGTATGATGCGTTTAAATGGGTCTTAAGGGTTCTCAGGTTCTCAAGGGTATGTTCCAATAGTAGTTGGAGTCTGAAGGGATTTAAAGGCTCTTAGGGGTCTTTGAGGTCTATGGGGTCCAATTAGTGGAAGGGGAAAACGTGTCTAATGGGTCTGAAAGGGCTAAATGGTCTAAAGGGTCTAAGGTGTCTTAAGGGCATAAAGGTCTAATGCGTCTAAAAGGTCGAAGGGATTTCAAAGAGTCCAAGGGGTATATTAGGGTATTAAAGGTTCCAAATGTCTAAATGGTATGTTCCAATAGTCGTGAGGGTCTGAGCAG
The DNA here is from genome assembly GCF_056783735.1 of Eptatretus burgeri. Classification (NCBI taxonomy): domain Eukaryota; kingdom Metazoa; phylum Chordata; class Myxini; order Myxiniformes; family Myxinidae; genus Eptatretus; species Eptatretus burgeri. The sequence continues at coordinate 35,514,007 of NC_140977.1, read as the reverse complement.
TTTAAAAGATAAAAAGGTCTTCATTGGTATAAGGGTCTATGGGGTCTAAAGGGGTATAAAATTCTAATAAGTCAAAAGAGTCTTAAGGTGTCTAATGGGTCAAAAGGTCAAATGGGTTTTGGGTCTATAGGGTCTCAAGGTGTCTGAAGGTCTAGAGGGGTGTAAAGGATGTAAATTCTTCATCTGTCTAAACTCAAAAGGGTCTAACATGTCTAAAGGATCTCAAAGGGTCTTAAAAGGTCTAAAGGGTCTAAAGGTCGAAAGGGTCGAACTCTAAAGGTTTAAAAGTTACGTTATTAAATATGTAATCACGGTGAAAATGACGTTCAAACACAATGTAATTAGGAGACAAGTACATAGTGCAACCTTTTCCATAGACAGACAGACACACAGACATAAATAGCTTTTCATCTGCGATGTATCGCATGTCTAAAATAACTCTGCATGGTTGTTGCTGCTGCAGTTGTGGTTCTTGTTGGGAGTCGATTTTTGAAGTGTGCACCCATTGGTCGTACATCTGCCGGACCCCACCCACATTTGTCGCTTGACTCCACATCTTGGTTTTCTCAGGGGGGGGGGGGCTGTAGGCCTCTGGTGATAAAACACTGTCTGGGTTTGTTGTGTCAGATTTCCATTGGCTTTGTTTGGGCAAGTGTTACTCACGATGAGGGATCCCCCAAAAAATCAAATCGATGTTGAATAAAAATTATTAGAAAGGTTTGACCAGGCCCATCAGCACCCACTGCACGTGTCAAAGTCAGCACATCACTCAAAGAACACCATCCCTCCTGTGAAGCATGGTGGTGTCAGCATCATGTAATGGGGATGTTTCTCATCAGCAGGGACCGGGACACTTGTCAGGATAGAAGGGAAATGGATGGAGCACAATACAAAAAAATCCTGCATGAAAACCTGCTGCCCTCTGGAAGAAAGCTGAAATTGGGATGGAAGTTCACCTTTCAGCATGATGACCTGAAACACACAGCCAAAGCTACACAGGAGTGGCTAAGGAACAAACAGATAAATGTCCTTGAGTGGCCCAGTCAGAGCCCCGACCTATATCCAATCGAAAATCTGTGGCATCATTTGAAGATTGCCGTCCATCAACACTCCCCACACAACTTGACTGAGTTTGAACAGTTTTGTCCAGAATAATGGTAAAATATTGACCCATCAAGGTGTGCAAAGTTGGTCAAGACCAATCACAGACTCCCAGCTGTAATTGCTGTCAAAGGTGCTTCCACCAAGTATTAACCCAGGGGCGTGTACACTTATCCAACCAAGATATTCTAGTTTTGTATTTTTAATAAATCTTCTGAAATTTGTAGAAATTTTTTTTTCACTTGAAAGTTGTGGGTTATGATGTATTTGTATAAAGGTGGGAAATCCATCCATTGGGACCATACTCTGTGCAGAGCATTGTTGCTGCCGAAGCAGTTTCCTGGGCTATTGGGCACAATCCTGGACAGGTCACCACTCCAACACAGAGCACTCGAATTTCTTAATTACACCAGCAAGTTGATACTCATTTTGCTGACCTCAGAAGGATGACAGGCAGAGTCAACCCCACTTGGTATTAATTCAACAGCCAAGCAGGATTTACGAACTCAGGACCCTAGGATCCCACGCCTGCCACCCCAACAAATAAGCCAACACCAGGCATGGGGAAAAGTCTGATTTAATACAATTTAATTCCAGGCTATAAGGCAACAAAAGGTGAAATTTTGAAAGGGGCTGTAGACATTTCATAGGCATGTGCACTGTATAACGTCCTTAAAAACAGTAAGTTGGAATGATTTTCAATTTTTTTTAACTGCTAGGCAGGCAGACAGAGTACAAAAGTTATCTCACTCCTCTCTGTGCATGTGCGATCGAGACAAATTCAGAGCCGAAGTACTCTAAAATGGCAAACTTGTCTTCCTAATCATGTTCAAAGTACAACATTCGATTTAAATAAGCTGTTCCTCGATCATAAACTGATAAGACATACAGACAAACGCACAGATGGACATGGACCAACTGCTTTACCCCGCTTTTTGCTTTGCGTGCGCAGGGTCAAAATGAGGTGTGGCTGAGGCACAGGTATGTGTTCAGTTACCAAGGAGCTAGCACTTGCCAAGTCAGCCGTTCCTTATGAACTGTTTAGAATGGAGTGCTGGTCTGAGTGCTTAAGCCACTGAGGAAGTGCTCCACAAGAAACTTGGTAACTTATTTTTCTTGCTTATGGCAGTTTGGTTACCGGGTAGCTATCATTTTGTTGGGGGCATGGCTATGCCGCTGATGCAGTGCCCCTATCCCAGGACACTGGTACTCATTTCATCGACCTCAGAAGGATGACAAGCTGAGTCAACCCCACATGGTGTTAATTCAGTGGAAAACGGGGCTCTAACTCAGGGCCCTAAGATCCCAATCCAGCCACCCTAACCACTAAAGCAACACCAGGCTTATTTGGTAATTGACCACACCTTGGGTATAATTGTCAAATGCGTTTCCTCTTATTATTACCTCCACCACCGAGGATGGGTGGAGGTTGTTTTCAACCCTGTCTGTTTCTCTGTTTGTCTGTCAATAGGATATTTCAAAAAGTTGTGGACGGTTTCAGAAGAACTTTGGTTGAGCGGTTGGATGTGTTAAAAGGACGTAATGACTAGATTTTGGTGAAGATCCGGATCTGGATACCAGAAAATATTTTTTATTTACTATTGAGAAATAGGGTCAAAAGCTATATATAGCACAATGGCCAAAAATCCAAAAGCTATATATATCTCAAAAAGTTAAGGACAGTTTTGGATGACATTTAGTGGACAGGTTGGTTGTTTGAGAAGGCTGAATCGATTCGATTTTTGTGAAGATCAGAATTTAGATCCAGAAACGATAATTTTTTCATTTTTAAAAAAAGTGATTCTTCACCATTTGGGAGAGATGGGGCCAACGACGATATACTGTGTATCATGATATTTCCAAACGTTCTTGACGAGTTATGACAAAACTCGGTGGATGAGTTGGTTAGGTGACAATAACAAAATGCATTAGACTTTGTTTCAGGTCCAGATCCAGATCCGGCTTATCAGTGGAACGTAAACTGTTCAGCCTGTTGGAGATGTGCAGCACATGGCGGCGTTTGGCATCACTGGCTGGGGGAGGTTGGTTGGGTGGCTGTGATGCTGATGCCCCCTGTAGGTGAGTAGGAACTTGTAATTTGTTCATCGTGTTGGCGAAAGGTCGCTGATTCTTCGAGAAGGACACTGTGAGATCCTAAACGTCCACCAACTAAAACCAGCAGATGGCACCAGTTTAGCATCCAATCGAGGGACGGTACACACATCGGTGCTTCACCCTGCCTGCGAGACACCAGAATGACAGTTTGCAGCTGGACTGAGGTCAAATACCTTCTCGTGTTTCTTCATGTGATTTGCACTGCAAGTATTGTATCATATGCATTGTATTTGTAAAGTCTCTCATAACGCTTTTGCACTTAACCTTCTCTGAGCGCACCTTTATCTCGCTTTGAATGCTCCACGAAACTTCACTTCATCCATTGTTTTCCATTTGAAAAATCTGCTTTCAACTTCTGTTTATGGAGCACAGTCTATTGAACAATAAATTTAATCGTAGTGACGTCCTTAGTTTATGCAACTTCAGTAAATCATGCAAACAAGTTTCATCTGCGAGTAAAAGCAAAGAAAAACACGTGATCGATAAGTTTTTTTTTTTTTGCTGACGGAGCCCTCTTTAATTTTTCGCTACAAGTCATGTATTCAGCACCTAAATGCAAACTAAAGAGCAAAGTGTATATTCTGCACATGGATTTATGGAGCATGTACACATACATCCTATGATAAGTTAAGTCTCCATTTACAAAGCTGAAAAAAATTTCAACCAGCAAATTGCAGAATGCATTTGTGGCATCAGTTTTAATATCTCTGGTCCAACAATCTTGACACAGATGGAAACTAGATTAATAATTGTATTAGGTGTCAAGAGTTGGAGTTTTCAACAAGCACATTTTAAGCCTTAAGACAAAATTTACATTGCATATTATTAATTACATTATGCTGATGTCAGAGTTGCTCGATTCTGGAGAAACTGCTGTAAACATTTCCACATTAAGTATCAAGCATTGACGGACACAGTTGCAAGTGTCGTGTAAGTTGCATGACGCATTTCTCCCCCCCAAAAAGGAGAGAAAAACTTTGCGGCCAGTGAAAGGATGAAATCCCATCACTGGAGACAAAAAGGAGATGAAGATGGTAAAACATCTCGGGAAAAGATTATTCATTTCAATTAATACCCGTTTAATATAAAGTGGCAGGAATCTGCAGAACCTGCTTAGTTGTACTTATTGAAGACGCACACGAATGGCAATGGTGTTTGACAATCTTCGACGGCCCAGTGGTCGTGATCCTGAATGACCACGCAATTGCGGTGGAAATGTTGTTGGCTCGGATTAATGTTGTTGTAGGTAAGTTTTTCGTTGGATTCAGCGGCACGGAATGCTCCATCTTTGTACCAAACTCCGATGAAAGCTTTCTGGATTCCCAATTGGCGCAGGTGCTCCCTGAGGATGCTATGATCATAAGGTCGTGGTACTATGAGGCTGCCATGTTTCGCTCTGCTGTACTTGAGTGCCAGTTCAAAACGCACAGGGTAGGAGTAGAAAACATGAGCCATGCGATTTCCTTGCAGCGTCAGGAATACCTCTGTTGGGAAACAGAAATGATCATACAAACAAAATTAGGTTGGTCTGAATTATCACGTGAAGGGGAACTATGACTTCATTTTCCCAAGTGTTTGATTTTATTGAGAAAGCCTTTACATGTACCTTTTTGTAATATCATGATGGCCTCGTGTTGAATTCTGACGCTTTGCTTCAATATCACAATACGCGTTCCAGCTGAACCACCTGAAACAATGCATTAGTTTACCTTCAAAACATGGGCAAGTTGTTCAGGCAATTTATCAGGTGTCCTTCCTGTAAATAACTGAGACCTTCCAGGAGACAATTTTACTTTTTGTGGCAGATCAACAAACGATTGCCAGTGTTTCTTTTAATAATCCTTGTTAGTGTTTTTTCCAGTATTTGGTATTCTATTTGGTCTTTACAAATGATACTGAATCAGGTGAAGTAAAAGTGAAACAAGTGACATGTTTTAAATTTGCTCATCACAGTCAAACAATTATTTTCACAAATAATTAATCTGTCATTGTGAGAATTATAGTTTAGATTTTGTTCAGGAAAGATTTGGAGAAATAACTGTTCATCTGAAAAATGTTCCATGGCTTACCTGATTGACCTGGTTGACCCTTGTTTCCTTTGACACCAGGAATACCAATTTCCGTGCCTGTGTTTCCTTTTGGACCAGAAGGGCCAGCCCTTCCAGGATAGCCAACTCCTCCTGGGGTTCCATCAGATCCAGGATGTCCTGGTGCACCATGCATTCCTTTGTTTCCTTTCTCTCCCATTGCTCCTTGAGCTCCAGGATTTCCTCTGTTGCCTTTCTCTCCAGGATAGCCAGGTGCTCCTGGAGTTGCCTTTTCACAAGGCCTTCCTGCAGTTCCAGGATTTCCAATGTCTCCTACATTTCCCATTGCTCCAGTATTACCTTTGCAACCAACAGGACCTGGCATGCCATTATCACCCTTGATACCAGTATTTCCAATGCCACCCATGTCTCCTTTATCCCCCTTTGGTCCTTGTGGGCCATCATTTCCTGGTTTTCCTGGTATACCAGTTTCACCTATTGGTCCAGCAGCACCGACACTTCCTTTATATCCAGCTGACCCTGTATCACCCTTCATTCCATTTATACCTGGGGATCCAGGAACACCTGAATCTCCTCTTTCACCCTTCCGTCCAGATGAACCTGGTGATCCAGTATCTCCAGTTACTCCTTGGTCTCCTTTTGCCCCTGGTGCCCCAGGAATCCCATTTGCACCTCTGTTTCCTTTCTCTCCACTGGCACCTGGCAGCCCAATGCTGCCCTTATCTCCTTTAGCTCCAGGTCCACCAGCAGGACCTGTGTCTCCTGGTGGTCCTCCAGGTCCCTGATCACCCTTTGACCCAACAGGCCCAATACTTCCAGGAAATCCTGTAGCACCAGTATCTCCTTTTTGTCCATAAAGTCCCGTATTTCCTCTTTGTCCCTTGTCACCTTTGAATCCCGGTGATCCTGCACTTCCAGGGGCTCCCTGATAGCCTTTATCTCCCTGAATTCCAGTAGCCCCAATGCTACCGGGAGATCCCTGACCTCCTTTGTCTCCATTTTCTCCAGGTGCTCCATCGTTCCCTGGTTGTCCTACATCTCCCTTTTCTCCATGGGCCCCAGGAAATCCATTCATGCCAGGAATTCCAGCATCTCCATGTTCACCTTTTGGTCCACCAATACCCTGGAATCCTTTTTCTCCATTGGCTCCAGTTTGTCCCATCATCCCCGTTTCTCCTTTGGCTCCAGAATAACCTGGACTTCCAGTATCTCCCTTAGTGCCAGGTATACCAGGAATTCCAGGTGCGCCAGCTTCTCCTTTTAGCCCTTGTAGCCCCGGTGCTCCAGTAGCTCCAGGGGCTCCTGTATCACCCTTTATTCCAGTGGCTCCCATAAATCCAGGACTTCCAGCTGGTCCCTGATCTCCTTTAACTCCAACTTGCCCTGGACTTCCAGATACTCCAGTGTCTCCCTGCTCTCCTTTGCTTCCAGGATATCCAATACTGCCTTTATCTCCCTTTGCCCCAAAGTATCCAGGGACTCCAGTGTCTCCTTTGGCTCCTGGATATCCAGTGACTCCAACATCTCCTTTCTGTCCATGTGCACCAGTTGCTCCAGGAATTCCAGCATCCCCTTTAATCCCCTGTTGTCCAGGTTGTCCCATGATTCCCATGTTTCCTTTTTCCCCGACTGCTCCTTGTGGTCCAGTGGCACCCTGTAGTCCGGGAGTTCCGACAGGGCCAATATTTCCCTTTTCTCCTTTTTCTCCTTGAGGTCCCATAGAACCAGGAGCCCCCACCTCACCTTTGGGTCCTACTGATCCTGTATATCCAGGTGATCCAGTGGACCCTGTGTCACCTTTGGCTCCATTCATTCCAGCAGCACCATTATTTCCAGGAGCACCAGTATCTCCCTTTTCTCCATTTGCTCCAGGATACCCAGTGCTACCTGGGAATCCTGCATCACCTACTTCTCCTTTTACTCCAGCATAACCAGGATTTCCTATGTCTCCTGAAATTCCTTGCAATCCCATTGCTCCAGTTTGTCCTTTTTCTCCATTATAACCTGGGCTTCCAGCAGATCCTTTATCACCAGGAGCACCATTAATGCCAGCATTACCAGGCGCCCCTTGGTCTCCTGGCACTCCAGGATATCCAACTCCTTGTGCCCCAATATCACCTTGTTCTCCTTTCCCTCCTGGGATTCCTGGTATGCCAGTGAAGCCAATTTCACCTCTATCACCTTTTGATCCTTGTGCACCGGGACTACCAGGATATCCTAAATTTCCTTTATCTCCTTTCATTCCTGGAATGCCAATTATTCCTCTATCACCCTTTTCTCCATTCAGCCCAAATTGTCCTGAATCACCCATGTCACCTTTTTGTCCATGAAGTCCAATAAGTCCTGCTTCCCCTTTACCTCCAGGGTAACCTGTAGGTCCAGTAGGACCTATGTCTCCTTTGTTTCCTTGTACTCCTGGAGGCCCTGTAAGACCTTGATAACCAATTTCCCCTTTGCTTCCTTGAAGTCCTGGTACACCATTACTTCCTGATATTCCTTGTAATCCTGCTTCTCCTTTAGCTCCTGGAAAACCATCATTTCCAGGAATTCCTACACTACCCTTTTCACCTTTTTGGCCAGTATACCCAGGACTTCCTTGCAATCCACTGTCTCCTTTAAGTCCTTGAGGGCCCATATCACCTTGCATACCAGGAGATCCACCTGGGCCTAGATCTCCTTTTTCACCTTTAATTCCAGGTGCTCCTACATATCCTGGAATTCCAGAATTGCCATTTTCCCCCTGAGGTCCTACAGGCCCTTGTGCACCTGAGGCTCCTTGACCCCCTTGGTCACCTTTTTCTCCATTTGCACCTGGTGAGCCAGGGTATCCTCTGTCTCCTTTGTATCCTGGAATTCCTGGGGATCCAGGAGACCCAGGGAATCCAGTATTTCCTATTTCACCTTTACTTCCAGGATTACCTGGATGACCAATATTTCCTTTGGGTCCAGTCACTCCAGGACTTCCAGGATATCCTGCATTGCCTTTGTCTCCATTGACTCCTGGAAAACCATTGGTTCCCGCCTGCCCAGTTTGTCCTTTGTCTCCAGCTTCCCCAGCTTGTCCAGGACTTCCAGTGTATCCAATATTTCCCTTGTCTCCCTTTGCACCAGGGAAACCATTGCTTCCTCTTTCACCTTTGTTGCCTGTTGCTCCCATATATCCAATGTCTCCTTTACTTCCAGGATAACCTTGAGGCCCTTGATCTCCTTTCTCTCCTTTAAAACCAGGATATCCATTGATCCCAGAAGGGCCTTGGTTCCCCTTTTCACCTGTAAACCCTGGGATGCCAGGAAGTCCTGAATCTCCTCTTTCTCCTTTTCCTCCAACTCCTCCGGTAGCACCTAAACTTCCTTGATCTCCTTTTGCCCCATGTATTCCATTAGTCCCAGGAATCCCTGACAGTCCTAATTCACCTTTTTCTCCAGGAATGCCATCACTTCCAGGATATCCTGTTGCACCTTGATTACCTTTATCTCCTTGTCTACCATGTGCACCAGGAAATCCCCTATCTCCCTTTTCTCCTGTTGGTCCAGAAATCCCATTACTTCCAGGAAGACCAGGTTGTCCTTTCTCACCATCATGTCCATGAGATCCATCCTTTCCAGGCTGTCCTTGTGCTCCAAGGTTTCCCTTTTCTCCATGTAATCCAGGAGCTCCAGGATATCCTGCATCACCTTTATCTCCTTTTTCTCCAGGCAAGCCATGGCTTCCACTATATCCTGTATTACCTTGTTCTCCTATTTCTCCAGGCGCTCCATCAACTCCTGGAGACCCTGGGAAGCCCCTATCACCTTTTTCTCCTGCAAAACCAGGAGCACCAGGATATCCAACATTTCCTTTTTCTCCAGGTTGTCCAGGAATTCCATGGAGGCCAGATAGTCCAAGATTACCTTTATCACCTTTTTCTCCTTGTGATCCAACTGCTCCATGATATCCTAAAAGACCCTTGTCTCCTTTTTGTCCAGCTGATCCAATGCTACCTGTGCTTCCAGGATATCCTTGTTGACCTTTTTCTCCAGGGAAACCATGTTGTCCTTGTTCTCCAGATTCTCCAACATCTCCATCTTTGCCAAGATAACCAGTATTTCCTTTCTCTCCCTTGGCTCCAGGAAGTCCAGAGTGACCAGGTAATCCTATATCTCCTTTCTCACCCTGAGATCCAGAAAGACCATCATCTCCAGAGTATCCAACTGAGCCTGTATTTCCTTTTTCCCCTTGTGCTCCAGGAACACCAGGTAATCCTGCATCTCCTTTCTCACCAATGGCTCCAGGCCCTCCATTATCACCAGGGTAACCGTAATCTCCTTTTTCTCCCTTTGCACCGGGAGCACCATTTCCTCCAGGTATCCCAGAATCTCCTTCATGTCCTTTTTCTCCTGGAGATCCAGGACTACCTGTATATCCTACATCCCCAATACCACCTTTTTCTCCAGGGATGCCTGGTTGACCCCATTGCCCTGCATCTCCTTTATCTCCTTTCTCTCCAGGTATGCCAACACTTCCAATGTGTCCTGGGTGTCCTATATCTCCCTGTTCTCCCATAGCACCATTTGGCCCTAAATAACCTTTATCACCTTGGAGTCCCCAAGGTCCTTGGTTTCCTTTTTCACCAGGTATTCCAGGTGGCCCTGCACCTCCTTGATCTCCTTTTGCCCCAGGCATTCCAGGAAGTCCAGGATATCCAGTGTCCCCTTTTTCTCCAGTTATCCCATGTTGGCCAGAGTATCCAGGATCACCTTTGTCTCCCTTCTGTCCTGGAGGGCTAATTGGTCCCATGTCTCCCATATCTCCATGCTCACCTTTATGGCCTTTTAATCCATGAGGACCACAGACTCCTTTATCACCTTTTGCTCCTGGATAGCCATCTGGTCCACAAGGACCAGGCACTCCCTGATCGCCTTTTTGCCCAGGGAATCCATAACCCTTAGGTCCGATGTTTCCCTTTTCTCCTGAAGGCCCTGGTGGACCAATATCACCTTTGCATCCCTTCTCAGCTTTCTGACACCAAGAGCATGGACGGATATGATATCTTTTCTCTCTGATCATTTTATTTTCTATTTCTTTCTTCCCCTGAAAATTGATGTCTTCAACATAATTGTTGCTTTCCAGATTTACTCCTGTAGGGTATTGTGATAAAACACAAAAGCAAAATAAGTCATTCATTCTTACAAAGAAAACAAAACAAAGTAAATACAAATCTAGACGTGATTGGTTTTTTAAAAACTTATTTCAAACAAAGCAGTTTCTTTTTTTGTACTTGTTGAAGCAAATGCCTTGTTATTTCATGATTGAAACTTGTCAAAAATTTTTTCTGAAAGATGAAACATGGTGTTGTTGTACACTGTTCCTTGCCAATTCCATATCCAAGTGATGCTTGACGTCATCGCTGGGCACTGAAGGGAGTACTCAGTTTTTACTCCGTTTGTTTGTTTATTTGTTTGCCCAGGTGATAATTCAGCCATCCTTTGAGCTTGGAAGCTGAAATTTGGACACAATAGTGAAGATGTACTTTTGCATAAACGGTGTTTTAAAATATTTTGGATTAATCAATGAATTGATTAATTACTTAATTATTATTATTAATATATTTGTTACTTATTTATTTTCTTTCTCCTCTGGACAATATCTCAGGCACCTTTTGAGCTTGGAAGCTGATATTTGGACACGACAGTGAACAACTGATTTGGCTATAAAGTGTATTTTTTTATTCATTGATAAATCAATTAATTATTCATTTTTCGGCGAATTACTTAATTTTCGAAAAGTTATAGATTCGGATGAAACAGTGGTGGTTTTGGTATGCTATTCGCCAATTGATTCAGAACTGAATAATTTTACGATTACAATTTCTTTATTTACTTTAATTATGCAATTAATTAATCAATCATTTATTTTGCACTTCTCCCTCACAATTCCATCTCCATGTGCTGCACGGCGGCATCGCCGGGTGCTGGAGGATTTGTTATTTATTTATTTATTTATTATTTATATTTGGTGTACTTTGAATGTACCTCCACTTGTTAAAGTTTGCTTTAATACCACAACATACTGTACTGATACAAATGGGAAAAGGCGGTGGGTGTGGCTTGTATATGTGAAATGAGGAAACATGAGACTAGTTCATCACCATTCTCTTAAGTTTGTGTCCCACGGACAGCTTATTTGTGTCAAGAATAACAGAGGAGAAAAAAATTGGTGTCATCGCTGGAGCAAAGTTCTTTTCCCTTGGAATCGCTCACTAAGTCTTACTTTTCACAATTATATCCCATATATGTGGTGGGCTTGGGATCCAAGGGTCCTGAGTTCAAATTCCACTCGGATCTTGAATTAATAACAGGAAGGGTTGATTTTGCCTGTCATCCTTCCGAGGTCAGCAAAATGAGTGCCAGCTTGCTAGGATCTTGTGTCGGAGTGATGACCCATCCAGGATTGTGCCCAATATCCAAGAGAGCTACTTAGGTAGCACCAATGCTCTGCACAGAGCATGTTCCCAATGGATGGATAGATGGATCCCATATATCCTTCCTTAAATTTATGGACTGGTGTTTGTGTGTTTGTTTGTTGCGCTATTCCTACAGTTCTGGGTTGATCACATCTAGATTTGCTCCATAGGATCAACATGACCCCAATAAATAATGTGTCGGGGTGTTTGATTTTATCTTTGTCGTCTTGGGGAGATGGGGGTGGGGGGGGGGATGGACACAAATTCTCCATGTAAATGTGTATCGTGCAGCTTCCAGGTGTGGGACGGTATTCCAAGTCTCCACCATTTCCAGTGCAGTATTCCTTATCCCCACGTTTTCCAGTGCTGTGAGGTGTTTTGAATGCAATGCAGTCGGTATGTTTTTGCTTCATGCACATAACCTGGGGTTTTTTTCGCCTCTAAAGAGCTGTCAGTGCCTATACACTGCCTGAATAAAGGTATGTGTCAGAAGAACATGTTGCATGCTTGGAACAATATCGTAGGGTGGCTACTTCGCTCGTTTATGATAATTATGCCTTTTCCAAAAATTGGCTAAATTTTGACATCTCCTTACCGCCTTCAGATCATTGAAGTTGGGTGTGTGACAAGGACAAATTGATTCTATTTTGGTGAAGATACGGATCCAGATCCAGATCCAGATTTGGACACTATAATTTTTTAAGTGATTCTTCACCATTGAGAGATGAGAGATTGAGCCAAAAACGATATATAGCACAATATCTTAAAATGGTGTGGATGGATTCAGACAAAACTTGGCGGACAGGTTGGTTGTGTGACAAGGAAGAATTGATTCAATTTTGGTGAATATGCGAATCAGCATACAAAATTAAAAAAAAAATATATATATATATATATATATATATATATATTTTAGTGATTTATCACAATTGAGAAATGGGGCCAAAAACGATATATAGCATAATGTTTCAATAAGTTGGAGACGGATTGTGAGAAAACTTGGTGGATGAGTTGGGTATGTGACACGAATTAGTGGAAAAGATTTTGGTTCAGTTCTGGATGCAGATCTGGCCTATCATTGGGATACAAAACGTGTTCAGCCTCATGGAGGTATACACTCTACAGAGTGCCATTCCAGTTTTTGAGTTATATGAGTGGTAGTCGAAACGTTTTTCACTTTAAACAAGTTTGAAAGGCAAAAACACCATTTCTATTCAAATGGCACAGGAAGCTAATCCACTGCTGGAGAAAATGAGTGAAACTGGCTCGAAAATGATCCACATCCATTCATCCATTTGGGACCATACTCTGCGCAGAGAGTTGGTGCTTCCCAAGCAGTTTCCTGGGCTATTGGGCACAATCCTGGACAGGTCGCCACTCCGACACAGGATACAAGCAAGCTGGCACTCATTTTGCCAACCTCAGAAGAATGACAGGGAGAGTCAACCCTACCTGGTATTAATTATTCATTCAACAGCCAAGCGGGATTTGAACTCAGGATCCTCAGATCCCAAGCCTACAACCCTAACCATGAAATTAACATCAGGCATACCCATTTCCTTTCAGTAATATATTCTGAATATCCAATCTTTTGGCATGTAGGTTGTTCAAAGTTTTTCTTTGAATAACACTTTGGTCCAAATTCCAAATTTTCATGAGCTCTGGGAAAGTAATATTATTTTGGAGTATTTGGTTTAAAAAGTGTTTTTTGCACCACTACAATTGTACTTGTACAACAATTTTTCATCACTACGTGGACAAGACTTCAAACATATGCATAAATTTAAACTATTTCACCTCATAATTGTTTGATTATATAAATAAAGAATGGAGGTTTTACTTTTTTTCTTTATTATTTCATAAAAATAGCAGTAAGTGCCATTTGGGGCTGGTTTCATACCAATGCTCAAATTTGAAATATATTTTGGCTTATAGATTAAATTTGCTTATGTTCCCCATTCCCACTGGCATGTCTGTAGAATAGCATGAACCTTGCAATTATACTTTCCAAAAGCTTGTCCAAATGCATCAGTTGTAAACTTAGTAAATATAATAAAAACAACTAGGATGTTGAGTTGCTTGATATTTTACCTGCTTCAGTTGTCCAGATAAGTATGGAGTGAATTGTCAGCAGAAGGCAGAGATGACATAGTCGAAATGTTCTGGACCCCATGGGGAGGCTAAAAGGCGAAGCAGTGTTGTAGTTTGAGTCGCAAGCACAAAACGATGGTGGGATAATATGTAAAATTTACAATTATAAAGGAAATAATACTTAATGCATCATGAGGTGAAGGTTAATGCAAACAAATGAAAATTTGCAATCTAAATGTACACACACACACACACACACACACACACACACACACACACACACACACACACACACACACACACACACACACACACACACACACACACACACACACACACACACACACACACACACACACACACACACACACACCTCTGCTGGCTAAACAGTTGCATAGGCTCCACCTATTAGGCATGAGTTTAGCAGAGCTACACCCCCCTACATCTCAATTGGATTGTATTGCAGCCAATACCAGGAAGATAATTAAATTATCATTTTTGTCGACGAGTAGATCCCAATATATCACTTGTGTATGTATGTATGTATATATGTATGTATATATATATATATATATATATATATATATATATATATATATATATATATGTATGTATGTACAGGGTGACTATAACGTCTGGAAACAAAGGCGAATATACATTTCAATGGTTTATTGACATTACATTACAATACATGATATGTTCACTGACATTGCATGACATGTTAAATGTGTTGTCCCTCATGAGAAATGCACAGTTCAATGCACTGTGCAAAATTGAAATGACGGGGTGCATGAATGCAGCATTTCCATCAATCCCTACACATGCATCCATGATGTGTTGCCTGAGACGATTCGTGTCTCTGATTTTCACTGAATAAACCTGCACCTTCAGCATACATACGAGGGGCAACACATTGAACCTGTCATGCAATGTCATTGAACATAATATCATGTATTGTAATGTAATGTCAATAAACCATTTATAATGTATATTCGCCTATGTATCCAGACTTTATGCCCACCCTGTGTATATGTATATATGTGTATATACATGGATATATATGTATATGTATATATATATATATATGTATATATATATATATATATATATATATATATATATATATATATATATATATATATGAAATATTTATTTATTTGTTTGTTACACCACACCTCTGAGCTCCTTAGGTTAATCGCCACAAAACTTTATAAGATAACATTGTTTACCATGGTGCATCTAAATATGGGTTTTAAAGTCATTTTTCTCACAATTCATAAATTATAAATACCTGAGCTGCCACCTGTCGCCATCTCAGCAAGGGTAGATCCATATATGCAATGCTTCATGAAAACCCATTTTCTTTCGGATTTCAACCCGGATAGTGTTATATTTGGTGAGGTGGTAACCTCCGATCATCAAATATGGTATCAAATGTGAAAAATAACTGTAATCAAGACGCTATCATGATCGGTGAGATTGGCGAAGGAGTCATGTGCTCTCTCAAATGCTCCAATCATTCAACAACTGAACATAGTACTAAAACAACCCATACATCGATTTTATGGTAATTTTTCTGCTCATCTAACGACATAACTCACAAGGGTAAAATAAGAGGTTGTAGAAAAAATGTTGCCATTATAGTTAACTTCACCAAATATAAACCTCAAATATACAAATATATATATATATATATATATATATATATATATATATATATATACATATATACATATACACACAGTGTGTGTGTGTGTGTGTGTGTGTGTGTGTGTGTGTGTGTGTGTGTGTGTGTGTGTGTGTGTGTGTGTGTGTGTGTGTGTGTGTGTGTGTGTGTGTGTGTGTGTGTGTGCGCGCGCGCGTACATTTATATTGCAAACTTACAGTTAACATTAACCTTCTTCGACCCTTTGTACATAGAAAGTAAAATAACAACAATTTAACATTGTGATTGGTTTTTCATTATATATTGATTGTAAATGTTTGATTAATTTCATCGTAGATGTCTCAGCTCAAATGAGCAATTTTTTGTCGTGTTTATTTAATTGGTAGAAACGGGAATTTCGTGTAAAATTCAATGAGAAGATATCGTTTTGGTTGGAGCCGGTAACCTTGGAAACGATTCATTTTTTTTGAGTTTTCAAATGGTTTCTGGTCACTATCACAGGAATGTTCAATCACAGGTGAAATATATTTCATTTCTTCCAATATTATCGACATCTCCGACCTATTAACAATGTCATATTGAAGGGGCCTTTCAAAAATTATGTGCAGAACATGTGGGGGTTGGGGTTTGGAGTTTGGTGGGTGTGGATGTACATCCAAACGTTATTGAGTTTTACACTTACAGGGGGTTGGGGGGTTTCATTGCTGTTACATAACCTTTTTTGTTACATATCAAAACGAGCTGTAAAAGGACATGTTTCTGGATGAGCTTTACTGTAACCTTGAATGAGTTTTGAATGGAGCTTTTCTCTGTTAGCCATGGCTTTACCATGAGATCTCACTGTAAGCTGGTCAATGGAAGAAACGAAGTGATGCCACTTCTCTGAGAAGAGGAAGAAGAGGGAGGAAGAAGAGGCTGCAGCAGGAAAATCGGTTGTTCATCCCCATTATATAAAAGCGAAATGTTTTTTTGATTGTGACCTTACTGCTTTGAGCTCCCAAAGTTAATTCGGGACGAAACTTTCTACGATCAGGTTTTTAACCACAATGCACCGAATTAGGTGTTTTAAACAGTCATGATGAGGTCATTTGGCCCACTATCTCCGTGTTGCACTACAGAATTAATTTATTTACTAACATGAGGTAATTAGTTTACGACAGCTTCACTCCTTTACACCCTGTATGGCTTGTAGACCCCATCGGACCCTTTACACCCCTTAACTCTTTAATACCCATTTATACCCTGTCAAGACCTTTTAGACCTCTTAAAACCCATTTGGACCCGTTTGAGATCTATAGACCTTTTTCGACCCTTTCTACACTTTTCAGACCCTTTTGACAATTTCTAACCATTTTAACACTTCTGACACCTTTTGCTCTTTCGCCCTTAAACCCCTTTATGACACTTAAAACACTTTAAACCCCTTTTTGACCTTTTAGAACTCTTAAGCCACTCTAGACCCCTCTATACCACTTAAAAAAATGAAAAAAATTCCCCCCAAAATAGTTTTTGACCTTTTCCGTCCATCATTCGCGTTGCATCACAAGTTGCAATGACGAATCAAAACTGATATCCCAAAGTGAAAGTGAAACGACTGATCTATGGATCATCAAATGAGAAACCAGAATGAAATGCTGTGGAAATAATGAATGGAAATTGCCGAAAGCAAAGCTATGGGGTGGATAGAGAGAGGGTGCAGTTTGGGGACTCAAGAAGCAATGTGGAGAGGGATAGGTGCCTGAAGGTGGTCAATTGGCATGGAAAAATATCTTTGGTGGTCTTCCATCAGGTGGTTGGTCCAAAACGTGCCTAAATTAGCTGTCCAGCCAAGTTTTCATAACATCACCCTCACTCCCAAGCAGTACTTCACAGATACAACAAGCATGGATTGGAAATCTTAGCTGGTGGAATGGAACGAGGTTGCAAAGGTTACCAGCTCCACCTTCTGCAATATCTGCACACTGAATATTTACACTGAATTCACGTTTCTACCAATACACACTCATTTGAGATGAGACGTTGCTCATTTGAAGTGAGAAGTCGATGAACCCGTCAGTGGTGGATGAAGAAGATGAATGAAGAAGAGGAATGAAGAATAAGAATAGCAATGAACAATGTCACCACATTACAATGGCACAATATGACACCACAATCCTCTTATGGATTACCATCATGACATCATTTGACATTGAACTTTTGTTGTGGGATTGTGATGCATGAAGAAGAAGAATCAAGAAGAATAACGAAGAAGAAGCATAACAATGAATAATGACACCACATTACATTGCTACAATATGACACGATAATCCTCCTCTGGTTGAGCATCACAATATCTTTTGACGTTGTTCCATCACAATCCCACAACAAAAGTTAAATGTCAAAAGATGTGATGGTAAACCACGAGGATTGTGGCATCGTAATGTGGTGTAATTCACACCTTGTTTGGTTGTTTTTTTGAGATTTCATCCCTCTGTTTTTACAAAAACAAAACTAAGTTTGTTTTTTACGAGTATGTATGTAAATATATATATATATATATATATATATATATATATATATATATATATATATATATATATATATATATATATATATATATATATATATATCCACTGTGGCCACTTGCTTGTATTAACAGGAAAATTATTTCTCGTGAGTACGATTTGCATTCAGCAACAGAACAGTTATGATTAACATTCTGAAATTGCCATTATTTCACTTAAATGATGAAAATGATGTTTAAAAAAGACGACTTGACTTCCAGATTTATCAAGGGCAATGGCAGGTTAAAAGTGCCAACACTATCAGAAGC
>NC_140977.1:35403231-35490731 GCF_056783735.1 Eptatretus burgeri | reverse complement strand
AATAGCCAAGATCTTTTGAAAAAAGCCAAGGAGTGGTCACACTGATTGTGACCCTGACATCACGCAAATATATTATGCCAACACATCACCTCCAAACTAGGATGGCGTACATGTGGCACTCATGTCTTTTCAGACCGAGATATTTTATGTGTGCATGACGTCAGTGTCATGTCACATCTCAGGTCAGTGTGCTCCTTACGTTTAGTTAATTATTTCTGACTGCAAACCCACTAACTGGTGATCAGCAGGGCAGAGACAATGTGTTTGTTGCTGGCAGTTCGTACAGTAAGTGCTGTGACGGGACTCAATCTGTGCCCTGCTGCCTCGTCAAGTTAGGGGGTTCGATTCAGTTATATTAATGAGCCTAATCTTCTTCCTCTTTCGGCTTGCTCCCGCTAGGGGTCGCCACAGCGGACCAACTGTCTCCATTTTGCTCTATCCTCCACATCTTCCATTGACACTCCAACCACCCGCATGTCCGCCCTCACCGCATCCATGAACCTCTTCTTTGGCCTTCCTCTTCTCCTCCTGCCTGGCGGCTCCATCTTCAACATCCTTCTCCCGATATACTCCGTTTCCCTCCTGTGCACATGTCCAAACCATCGCAATCTCGCCTCTCTCACTTTGTCTCCAAACCGTCCTACCTGCGCTGTCCCTCTAATACACTCATTTCTTATCCTATCCATCCCTCGTCACTCCCAACGAGAATCGCAGCATCTTTAACTCTGCCACCTCCAGCTCTGCTTCCTGTCTTTTGTTAGCGCCACCGCCTCCAAACCATACAACATAGCTGGTCTCACTACCGTCTTGTATACTTTCCCCTTCACTCTTGCAGCTACCCTTCTGTCACAAATCACTCCTGCAACTCTTCTCCACCCACTCCATCCTGCCTGCACTCTCTTTTCACTTCTCTCCCACACTCTCCGTTACTTTGGACAGTTGATCCCAAGTATTTAAACCAATCCACCTTCCCCACCTCAACTCCTTGCAACCGCACCATACCACCACCCTCCCTCTCATTTACGCACATGTACTCCGTCTTTCTCCTACTGACTAACATTCCCCTTCTCTCCAGTGCGTACCTCCACCTCTCAAGGCTCGATTCAGCCTGCTCCCTACTCTCCCTACAGATCATGATGTCATCCGCGAACATCATGGTCCATGGAGAACTCCAGTCTGATCTCGTCCGTCAACCTGTCCATCACCATTGCAAACAGGAAAGGGCTCAGAGTCGATCCTTGGTGCAATCCCACTTTAACCTTAAACCGGTCCGTCATTCCTACCGCACACCTCACCGCTGTCACACTGTCCTCATACATATCCTGCACGATCCTCACATACTTCTCCACCACTCCCGACTTCCTCATACAATGCCACAACTCCTCTCTTGGCACCCTATCATAAGCTTTCTCTAAATCCACAAACACACAATGTAACTCTTTCTGGCCTTCCCTATACTTCTCCATCAACATCCTCAAAGCAAACATCGCATCAGTGGTGCTCTTTCCTGGCATAAACCCATATTGCTGCTCACAGATCGTCACCTCTCCTCTCAACCGAGCTTCCACTACTCTTTCCCACAACTTCATGGTGTGGCTTAACAACTTTATCCCTCTGTAATTTCCACAGCTCTGCACATCACCCTTATTCTTGAAAATCGGAATCAGTACACTTAATCTCCACTCCTCCGGCATCCTCTCACTTTCCAAGACTTTATTAAACAATCTGGTTAACAACCCCACTGCCATCTCTCCTAAGCACTTCCATGCCTCCACTGGTATTCCATCTGGGCCAACCGCCTTTCCACTTTTCATCTTCTTCATAGCAGTCCTCACTTCATCCTTACTGATCCACCCCACTTCCAGATTCACTATCTCCACCTCTTCCAACCTTCTCTCTCTCTCATTTTCTTCATTCATCAGCTCCTCAAAGTACTCCATCCACCTTCTCAACACACTCTCTCTCGCTCGTCAGCACATTCCCATTTGCGTCCTTTATCACCCGAACCTGCAGCACATCCTTCCCAGCTCGGTCCCTCTGTCTTGCCAATCGGTACAAATCCTTTTCCCCTTCTTTGTATCCAACTTCTCATACAGCTCGTCATATACCTTTTCCTTGGCCTTAGCCACCTCTCTTTTTGCTTTTCGACGCCACTCCTTGTACTCCTGCCGACTTTCTTCATCTCTCTGACTATCCCACTTCTTTTAGCCAACTAACCCTTCTTCCTTATACTTTCCTGTACTTCCTCATTCCACCACCAAGTCTCCTTATCTTCCTTCCTCTGTCCAGATGTCACACCAAGTACCTTCCTAGCTATCTCCCTCACAACTTCTGCTGTCGTTGCCCAATCATCCCACCCATCTTTACCACCATCCAACGCCTGTCTCACCTCCTCCCTAAATTTCACGCAACAGTCTTCCTCCTTCAGCTTCCACCATCTGGTCCTTGGTTCAGCCCTCACTCTCTTCCTCAACCTCACCTCTAAAGTCATCCTACAGACCACCAATCGATGCTGTCGAGCTACACTCTCCCCTGCCACAACCTTACAGTCACTAATCTCTTTCAGGTTGCATCTCCTACTTAAGATGTAATCCACCTGTGTGCACTTTCCTCCACTCTTGTATGTCACCCTGTGTTCCTCCTTCTTCTTGAAATACGTGTTTACCACTGCCATTTCCATTCTTTTTGCAAACTCTACCACCATTTGCCCTTCCACATTTCTCTTGTTGAGACCGTACCTCCCCATCACCTCCTCATCCTCTTTATTCCCTTCCCCAACATGTCCATTGAAATCTGCTCCAATCACCACTCTTTCATCCTTGGATACACTCTCCACCACTTCATCTAACTCACTCCAGAAATCTTCTTTATATTCCATCTCACACCCCATATGTGGGGCATATGCACTGATGACATTCATCATCACCCCTTCAATTTCCAACTTCACACTCATCACTCGGTCAGACACCCTCCTCACCTCCAATACCCTCTTGACATGATCTTCCTTCAGGATTATCCCGACACCATTTCTCCTCCCATCCACACCATGGTAGAACAGTTTGAAACCACCTCCAATGCTCCTCGCCTTACTCCCCATCCACTTGGTCTCTTGTACACACAGTATGTCCACCTTTCTTCTCTCCATCATATCAGCCAACTCTCGCCCTTTGCCAGTCATCATCCCAACACTCAGAGTTCCAACTCTCACCTCCCACACTTCTACCCTTCCCCCTCTCCCACTGCCTCCGGACTCGCCTTCCCGTCTCCTTCTCCTCCTTCGCCCAGGCAGTAGCACAATTTTCCACTGGTACCCTGCTGACCACCGGTACCGGTGGCGGTCGTTGGTAACCCGGGCCTCGACCGATCCGGTATGGAAATTCGTTTTGTTGTCCGCATAATGATTTGGCATAGGTTTTTACCCCGGATGCCCTTCCTGACGCAACCCTGGTCGCCTCTTACGACACACAGGGATATGGTACACCTATTCTAACCGGGGCATACACCGGGCCCAGTACAACTGGTGCTCATTTCGCCGACCTCGGAAGGATGGCAGGCTGAGTCAACCCCCTGGTGTTTTCGACTTGGTTTATATATATTTATATATATATATATATATATATATATATATATATATATATATATATATATAGATACATATATATATATATATATATATATATATATACACATTATATATATATATATATATATGTATACATATACATACATATATTAATTCAGTGTCCCAACGGGGCTTGAACTCAGGACCTCTTGGGTCCCAAGCCACTGCCCTTACCACTGCGCCAACACCAGGCTTTTTTTGTATGATTAATTAATGAGCCTAATATGGTCACAAATAAACCATCATCAATATGTTGTCCTGATGAGCTCCAACAAGGGCGAAATATAGATCGACATTCTCTGCTTTCATCAATTCGTGACCATAGGTTTTGAGTGCCATATGGATATCTCTAAGTTTGGAGGTGATGTGTTGGTGTAATTTATGCAAATAACATCAGCATCATGTCATAAGGTTAATCTGCTTATTTGGTTGAACATATAGATTATATCTATTCAGGGTGTTTATCAATTCCTTCTACAACTTTGAACGTTTATAACTTTTTGATGTGCACATGATATGAACAAACTATCAATGGTTCATGAAAGCACAATTCATAAATGTTTTAACATAACACAGTTCAATTTTTTTTTTAATGTTTCGCCAAAACTCCCATCTGCTGGGATACATTTTTCAATCTGATTTTCTAATCCTCAAAAAACATTCTTCAGTTGCTGCTGAGTGATGTCATTGATTGCATTGGTGATTCTAGCTCTACGTTCCTCCAAAGAATAAGGTTTTGATGAATAAACACTCCTTTTTACATGGTTATTCAGTCAAATCCGTCCAACGTATATTACCTTTTCATCGATTCACTTCACCCCAAAAACAGCAGTCTTAACATTAAGTGACTATTTTGCTGTCAAAGGATATTCCCTTTTATTGGGAACGAATTCCTTACAACAGCCCGGTGGAACCATAGTAAACACATACTGCACTCCAAGTCCTGCTTCCTCGTCCTCCCATCCGCAAGGACAAGCTCTTAATTGCTAGTACTGTATAATACAAGTGCATTGATGTTAATGAGTGACTGTTCAAGTGACCTCACCAAACAGTGCCATACTTCAATTCCTCATTTGATCCCCATGCAATCCAAAGCAGCTACAATTTGCCATTCTCTTAAATACCAACAATGGCACTGAATCTCCATCTCAATCCTCCTTATGAAGGCATGCTTCTTTTTCTTTTTCTTCTTCTTCTTCTTGCAAATGGCAGCTTGGCTGCCGGGTAGCTATCATTGTGTTGGGGGCGTGAATATATCACTGATGCTGTGCCTCAATACCAGCACACTGGTACTTATTTCACCAACCTCAGAAGGATGACAGGTTGAGTCAACCACACCTGGTGTTAATTCGGTGGCCAACGGGGCTCAAACTCAAGACCCTAAGATTCAAAGATAGCCACCTTAAACCACTAAGCTAACAGAAGGCATTAAGGCTTGTTGCCACCTTAATAAGGAGCCTCAAGATAAACCTTATAATTTGGATGTAAACATCTTTTATAGTATCGTGGAAAAATTCACAAAGATTCAACAAAAGGTGTATTTGACTCGAGTTTCTTTGCTTGATTTGATTTTTTTTTCTGTACATATTTATCACAACCTTTTGCTTGTATGTTATACACAACAAACAGAATTGTAACATATTGTTTGTTCAGTCAACAAGAACTTTAAGAAGCTTTTGTAGAGGAAAGGGCAAGGCACATACTTAAGATTGTAAATACATAAAGATAACGTTTATACTTTTCATTCCTCAACCCTTTGGAGAGGAGACAACTTTATAAGGACATGATATCAACAGCATCAGGTTTGTTTTATGTAAGAAACAGAAAGAGAATACCTCACATGATTGTATGTTTTTTCTTCTGACATTATTTATAAAAAGTCATGTTATATGTAAATCCCCCACTCCCTCCCCCCCAAAAAACAGTGAACTCAATCACTCATTTTATTGATTCAAGAGTGTAGAAACAGTTAAATAACGACACGTCTCAATCAAAAGTTTTATCTGTTCCTTTGCTGGTCCACATATTATTCACACATTCACCTTGTTTATGATTACACTCAAGGATACACAAGAAATTGATTTTTTTCCTTTCCGGAGGAAGGGGTGGGTGGATGAAGGTGGTTATTGGGTAAAAAAAACATACAGCATCAACCACACAACACCCCTTGACGAGACCCCCACCAACAGCACTCCGTACACACGCACACAATCACCCATCAATGCTCAAACTACCTAAAAGTCCTGGTAACCTCCCTACACCCCTCTATCTCCATAACTTCCAGGAACCTGTCTAATTCTAATTTAAACTTATCTGTTGTTTCCACTACCATTATCTTTCCAGGGAGACCATTCCATGCATTAACTCCTCTCTGAGTGAAAATCCCCTGCCTTACCGTCTAAACTCTCCTCTTCTTTACTCTCAGGCGATGGTGCCTGGTCCCAAAATTCCTGTAAAATGTTAACACCGCCTCTTTTGATTAGTAAATGATCCCCCTCTCAATACAACCAAAAACCCTATTTGCTTTACCTAATAGCTGCTTGGCATTGTGTTGCCTGCTTACCTCCTGTATCCATTACTACCCCCAGATCCTTCTCCTGTGTGACACGCTCTAAAATTACCCCTTGCATCCTGTAATCTCTATTTTCATTGTACTTTCCCACACCAACACCTTACACTTGCCCAGGTTAAACTCATTCTGCCAATCTTTTGCCCAATCTAGGAAAGTATCAATACTTTCCTGAATCTGATCAACACCCACTCTGCTGTCCACCTTACCTCCAAGCTTTGTGTCATCTGCAAATTTGGAAAGCTTACTCTCTGCCTCACTATCCAAATCATTGATGTAAATAATGAATAGTAATGGTCCGAGTACTTATCCCTGAGGTACCCCACCACTTGCATCCCCCCAGCAAGACATCCTCCCACTCACAGCCACTCTTTGCTTCCTATCACTAAGCCAGTTTGCAATCCGATTAGCTACCTGACCAGCTACTCCACAAGCCCTCATCTTGGCCAACAACCTCCGATGTATTACCTTATCAAATGCCTTCTTAAATTCTAGATATACTATATCCACTGCCATTTCCTCATCCACCCAATGAGACACTGCTTCATAGAACTCTAAAACATTTGTTAAACAGGAACTACCTTTGGTAAACCCATGCTGACTACCTTTAATTAGTTTGTATTTATTTAAATGGTTCCTAATCTGGTCCCCAAATAATGTCTCCAACACCTTCCCCACAACTGAAGTCAAACTAACAGGTCTATAGTTTCCCAATTCTTCTCTGAATCCTTTTGTAAATAATACTGTGACATTTATTTTTGAGTACATTGTCGAGGCTCGTTTGAGAGCAAACACACAATGCACAACAAAGGGGGCATGAGACAAGAGGGATGGGAGTGCGAAGGGAAAAAAAAGTGTTGAACAGAGACATGTGATCTGTGGAAGGGAGGGGAATGGGGCGGGGAACATGGGGTATACAAGAAGAGCACTACAGGGACTTTCAGGAAGGAAAGCAGGGAATTTGAAGGAGGTGGGATTGGGGTGGATTAACAGGGGTAGGAAAGATCGAGGTTTTGGATGGGGGAAGATAAGAGGTGGTGGTGAACATCTGTTTTGAAGGCCTGGAGGGAAGGATGGGATTGAACAGAGTGAGGGAGTTTATTCCAAAGGTGGGAAAAAAGAGGAATGAAAGAGTGAAGGTGAGCAGTGATTCCTGATTTTAGTAGTTTTACCAGAAGGGGGTTGTTGGTGAATCTTGAGCACCCTGCTGAAATATGGTGGGGACATATCGCAGACAGAGCGGGGGGGGGGTGGGGCGAGAGCAGAGAGGAGACAGTATAATACAGAAAGGCCACCGACCTTCCTGCGGTGAGAGGGTGAGAGGCCCAAATACTCATCCTCACTGTGGGAGATACCAATAATCCGAAATGCCTTGGTTTCCACAGCGTGAAGCCCAAAAAGGTGAGAGGCAGGAGCACGAGCCCCAAGGGGAGAGCAGTACTCCATCAGGCTGTGGATGAAAGCTTTGTATGTGGTCAGGAGCTCAGGTGGGCTGAGGAAGGACTTTGTGTGATGGAGGATTCCCAGTCGGTGACTGGATTTGGAGGCGAGGTTGGAAATGTGGCTTTCACAGGAAAGACCGTGGCAGATAGTGAGAGCCAGAAGCTTGAAAGAAAGGACTTCTTCCAGAGCATTGTTGAGAAAGTAGATGGGGTTTTTTTTCCAAACGGTCCTTTTGGAGAGACATAGTGAGAGTGTGAGATTTGTTAGGATTTAAAGACATGTTCCACATGTTGGACCAGTTTGTGATTTTATCCAGATCTGCAGTGAGCGAAGAAGCTGCTGCTTGCCGGTCTGAGGGATGGCAGATGGTACTGCAGAGGGTGGAGTCATCAGGAAAGAGATATGGAGGATTTTCTGGAGAGTGCGAGATCATTGATGAAAACCAGAAAAAGAACAGGGCCCAGAACGCTGCCTTGAGGAACTCCAGCCTGGACAGGAAGATGGGATGAAAGAACTCCATTTAGGGCCACACGTTGACTGCGACAGGAGAGGAAGTCTGTGAGCTATGAGTGTTGATGGCCTTGGATACCATAGGAAGAGAGTTTGTTGAGCAGGACAGGGTGCCAGACTGTGTCAAAAGCGCACGAAACGTCTAGGGATACGGCTCTGATTTCATGTCCGGCATTGATTACCTCCATCCATTGTTTGGAGAGCATAAGCAGCATATCCAGGGTAGAGAGACCTGGTCTGAAACCAAATTGTTGATCGGAAATCAAGCCTTTGGAGAAGAGGAATGATTTGATGTTGAAGCGATGATGGATTCCATAACCTTGGTGA
This sequence comes from Eptatretus burgeri, assembly GCF_056783735.1. NCBI lineage: Eukaryota > Metazoa > Chordata > Myxini > Myxiniformes > Myxinidae > Eptatretus > Eptatretus burgeri. The sequence continues at coordinate 35,482,260 of NC_140977.1, read as the reverse complement.
TGATTGGGAGAAGGTTGATTGGTCTGTAGTTGCAAGGATCTGTTTTTGCACCTTTTTTATGCAGAGCAGTAATGTTTGCAGATTTCCAAGGTGATGGCAGATGATGTTTTGCAAATGAGAGGGTCAATAGAACAGAGAGAGGGCGAGCAAGAATAGAAGAGCAGGTTTTTAGGACATGTGGGCTGATGCCGTCTGGACCGGTTGCAGAATCTGAGTCGAGGTTTGACAGCAAGATCTCCACTTTGTCAGGAGACAAGGACACAGAGTCCATGGACAGTTGGGTGCGACTGGGTAAGGTGGGTACAGAAAGTGATGGGGTTCGGACACAAGATTTAAATGCAAACACCGACTTTAGGCATTCAGCCTTTTCACGTGCGGTATCAGCAATGCAGCCATTTGAGGTAAGGGAGGGGATGGAGGGGGAACTTACACCAGCAACAGATTTGATTAGACACCACCAGGATTTGGAGGAGGGAGAGAGGTTTAAAAGTTCAGACTTGAAGGAAGTAAAGGAACAGCGAGGAAATCTCAGAGTAGATAAAGCTCTGGGGGGGGGGGGCAGATAATATGCAACCGAGGGTATAGAGGGAAGTGGCTGAGCATTTGCTACTCTCCAATCCTCCGGTACCTGTCCTGATTCCAGTGAGCTATTGAAAATATCCGTTAACATCTCGCTTACCTGCTGAGTCACTTCCCTCAATACTCTCAGGTACATATTATCTGCCCCCCAGAGCTTTATCTACCCTTAGATTTCCTCGCTGTTTCTTTCCTTCCTCCAATCCAACCTTCCTCACATCCTTGAGAGATACTCTCAGCTATTGGCAATTCTCCTGACTGTTTTTGTGTACATGTTGAAGCAAAATACCCGTTTAATAAGCCTGCCATCTCACGTTTATCACTAACCACTCTCCACGTCCATCCATCCATTGGGAACATACTCTGTGCAGAGCATTGATGCTGCCTAAGTAGTGTCCTTGGCTATTGAGCATAATCCTGGACGGATCACCACTCCGACACAGAATACCAGCAAGCTGGCACTCATTTTGCTGACCTCGGAAGGATGACAGGCAGAGTCAACCCCACCTGGTATTAATTCAACAGAAAGTGGGATTTGAACTCGGAATCCTAGGATCCCAAGCCCACTACTCTAACCATTAAGCCAACACCAGGTATACTCTCCACGTGCTATTCCTGAAAGGGCCCACACTGGTTCTTAGCTGTTCTTTCCCCCTGATATACTTAAAGAAAGCCTTGCTGTGATGTTTGATATTCTTAGCCACGTCCTTCTCATACTGTCGTTTGGCTTGCCGAGTTATTTTCATAATTTGCCTCTGTTTACTCCGATAGTGATATAAATATCACTCCAGTCCTGTTATTTTATCTTTTATAATAAATGTGTGTGTGTGTGTCCGTGTGTGTGTCCGTGTATGTGTCCGTGTATGTGTCCGTGTATGTGTCCGTGTATGTGTCCGTGTATGTGTCCGTGGTGGTGTCAGTGTGTTTCGACTCAAAAATTACAAAACCTTGAAACCTAGCAGCCTGAAACTTTGCACGCATACCAAGGGACCTCCAAGGGAGTGCATCAATGAAAATGGGATGTGTGGATAAATTTACACATCCCATTTTAAAGATAATTAGCGGCCTTATTTAATTATTCTTTATCAAGGCTTCATCCTTGGTCAGCCCCTTAGTCAGCCCTCTGTCAACTTGCTGGGGTCTTAATTGGCCATTTTTTGGCCTGCTCACAAATGCCTTGAATTTGAACAGGCCGCCATGGTTTCTTAACAAAAAGGTGTTCAAATTATTTTTTATTACTTTCCTCACTCATATTATTGGATGCCTGATCCTCATACCTATGGATCGCTGAATACATTGCAATGCTTATAAACGTCCGGAGACACCAGTGTTCCTGCCATTATTTCATGTCTGAATATCCGATAAGCTCTATTATCTCTTAACCTGAGCCAATTTTCAAAATTTAAACTGTGCACTCGACCTCAGCAGCAGTTTGGACTGCTAAAAAAAAAAGAGTTTGACATTCCAGGTGTCTCCGGGTCGTGTTTGTTATAACCGATTGCTAATCGCTTGCCAAGCCGGCCATTCCTTTTCAACCATTTTGTTTGAGTGCCTGCTTGAGTGTTTAATAGTGGTGGGCAGATCGATTGCAAAGTACTCTGTTCCAACCACGGAATCAAAAGGAATTGAGTCGTGAACCGGAATTGATGTTGATTCCGAATAATTCCTACTTCCGAGAAAGAAGCGGATTTTTGGGGGGAATTTTTGTTTGTCCCTGTTTGGCACGTTCCAGTTACACATGACCTGGTAACGTATTAATTGAAAAGGGACACGCCCCTGGGGTATCCCATTTGCCCCCAGGACATGTTCCATATATATGAGGAGCAAGGCATTTAAAGTTGTCTTATAGGGTGTGTTGATTGATTGCTTTGCTGATGGATAGGTAGGCAATACATCGATTGATAAAGTTTTGACAACATGTCATTCAAATGGTTCAAAAGTGCAGTTTGGAATTCTTGCTGGAAAGTTAAAGAAGACAGTCTGAAAGTTGCTTGCTCACTTTGTTTAATAGACTTTGCTCACTATTGAAATACGTTCAATATGCTAAAACATTTGAAACCCAGACACCAGAGAGATTACCAGTTAGTGACGGTTGAGAATGTGGATTGAAAGAAACCTAAGTCTGCAACAACAACAAGTTCACTTTCATAATCGACGATTGAAAGCACTTTCACCCTGGTAATGCCCTGGTACGCTGCCTTCCCCTCCCTTCACGCTTGCTTCCCTTCCCTTACCCTCATGCAGCCTTCTGTTCCCCTCATGCTTCCTTCCCTTCCCCTCCCCTCATGCTGCTTCTCCTCCTTTCATGCTTCCTTCCTTTCCCCTCCACTCATTCTGCATTCCCTTCCCCCACCCTTCCTCGCTGTCCCACCCCAATTTGCTTCCTCCTCTCCTCTCTCTCTCCCCTCCCTCTCTCTCCCTCTCACACTCTCCCCCTCCTATGTCCCCGCCATTTCCGTCCCTCTCCCCCACCCTTTTCGCTCGTTCTCTGCCACCCATCTCCCTCTTTCATTCCCACCCCACTTCCTCCTTCTCCTCAACCTACAACCTCTCTCCCTCTTTCTCTGTCCCACTTTCTCTCTCCCACTTTCTCTCTCCCACTTCTCTCTTTCCCCCTCACTCCCTCCCACCCCTCTCTTTCTCCCTCCCTCCTCTTCTTCCCACCCCTCTGCATCCTCTCTCTCCCACCTCTCTCCTCCCCCTCTCTCTCCCACCTCTCTCTCCCTCTCTCTCTCTCTCTCTCTCTCTCTCTCTCTCTCTCTCTCTCTCTCTCTCTCTCTCTCTCTCTCTCTCTCTCTCTCTCTCTCTCTCTCTCTCTCTCTCTCTCTCTCTCTCTCTCCAGGCCCGTCGCTGGGGGGGGGCATTTGGGTGCAATGCCCCCCCATGGCACATCTGGTGTCCCCCCCCCACTTGTACGCCACCCATTTATGCCCTGTTGTACTCTGTGAACAACTTGGTGTTTGAGGACGAGCGCCCACTGTGACCTTGCTGTTTAAGAGTTCACCTGTGTGAACTAAAACCCTTATTCCAGATGTTCAACGTGGTGAATAATAAGGCCTTCTTGGATAAACTGTTCTTTAATAAAATCCTTCTTTGAATAACAGTCAAGAGATAAGTGTGCGCTTCCCAGCGCATCTCCAAAAGCAATTGGCAAGACAATACAGTCCAAGACCACAAGATAAAAGATAATAACGCAAGCACCAACGGAGCAGCCAAGACCTCGTGTCGAATGTCGATGTTGTGGGTGGTTTTATATATCGTGGATCAATTAGTGTTAAGGAATAGACAATCGGCGTATTCGATATGGAGACCCCATTGAGCAGGTTACCTGATTGGTTGTAAGTTAGGTATAAATGTAATATAGTCATAATATGATGAAGGAAAAGACATAAATTTACATTATTAAAGACGAAGTGCACGTGCACCACGTGACCTTCACAACCCGTCAACCCTCCATCTTACAAAAGTAATTTTATAATAAAAATTTAAAATGTGTGTTTGCAATCGTGTTTACATTTGAAATGATGCAGATAAAACCTGTTTTTGATGGATGCAACATTTAATAAATAAAACCGTCAACCGTCAAATCTCGTGAGTCGCGAGATTAGTGACGCGAGTCACGAGGGACGAATCACAGAGCGCGAGCTTGCAGCAGGAGAAAAAGACGTGGATGATGGATATACGAAAATGGCTCAGAAAAGGAAAAAATGCAAGCGACGAAAATGAAGAAGACGATGAAAGACATGTTGTGGGAGGAGTTGGAGGACGAGGAGGAAAAGACGATCATGTTGATGAAATACCGACAGAAGCTGGCCAACCTGGCCAAGCCAGCAACGTCAGCCCTGCGGCTGTAGCCCCAGCGCAGACAGCCGAGTTTCCACGCTCGGCGGCGGCCTCGGGGTCTGGTGAGACTGTCAAGCCGCTTCCCGATGATCTTGGAAGTGAGAGACCGAATCGAGTTGTTCTACAGCGGTACCCTGGCCATCTGTTGCAGAACAAGAGTCGCTCGTTTGTGTCCTCGTGGTACCAGACTAATGGATGGCTGGAATACAGTGTGCAGACAGATGCAGCATTCTGCTATCCATGTGGGAAGTTTAACACCGCACGTGGCCCAGTGGACTCTACTTTCACAGTGCGAGACTACCGGAATTGGAAACGTGCCGTTGAGAAAGGCGGGGGGTTTCACAAACACGCAACTTCAAAGGAACATTGAACTTGTGTTTTGAGGTGGAAGGAGAATGAGAGGCGCATCGATTGTGGTGAGGAGGTTTCCACACTCCTCAATGCTGACCAGCTAAATAGAAACCGGTACCATGTGTCTGCTCTTATAGATGTTGTGGGATTTCTCGCCGAAAATCAGATACCTTTAAGAGGGAGCCTTGATAATTTTGAGGATATGTCAGACGTGCACAGTGGGCTCTTCCTCTCGCTTTTAAACCACACACTCAAAAAAAGACACCAAGCTCACCGAAATAATCAAGCATATCCCACGAAACGCAAGCTATACTAGTCCGGAAACTCAGAATGAACTGATCTGCACATTGAGTAATGTTGTGACGGATGCCATCGTGGAAGAAGTAGGCACATCGTGGTTTACCATCAATATGGATGGGACGAGGGACCCCACTGAATGTGAGAACATATCAATCATCATTTGCTTTGTATCGGCATCAAATGAAGCAACAGAGCGTCTACTCACAATAGCTACAGCCGACGCTGGAGATGCAAAAACATTGACAGACCTAATAATTGCAGAGCTGATAAAAACAGGACTTGACACATCAAAAATATTAAGTCAGGTGTACGACGGGGCTTCGGTAATGGCTGGGAAGCACGGTGGGGTGCAAAAGTTGTTGCAAGAGATATTGGAAAGAGAAATCCCCTATGTGCACTGCTTAAATCACCAACTCCATCTGGTAGTTATCCAGGCACTGGCAGCAGAGAAAGCTGTCACTGATTTCCTCGAGGTTTGTTGTTGCCTGTACAAATTCTTCAGAAAGCCCACTGTTGCTGCACAGTATAAAGGTGAGCGGTTAAAACGACTTCTTGATCAAAAGGTGGACGGGACATTTAGCCACCGTGTCTGTGATCATAGGATCTTTTAAGGATATCGCATCCTTACTGTCGGAGATTGATGCAGAGTGCGCCTACGGTGCAGAGATGAGAATGGAGGCTGTTGGGCTTTTGGGGGAAGTCTCTGGGCCGACCTTCATGTTCATTGCTATCTTTGTACAAAAACTGCTGATGTTAGATGGCCCTAACAGACTCTTGCAGGCAGAGGACATGGACTTGCTAACGGGGTCGGAACTGGTAGCGAGTGCTACAGAGTGCGTGAAGAAACTCCGCTCTGAGGATGAGTTCACTGATCTGTGGAACAAGGCCAACAATGCTCGCACCTGCACCACCAAAACGGAGACACACAATGCATAAGAATTTGGAACAGTTTGTAGATTTGGAGACTACAGGACAAAACAACGACAATGACAAGACTGAACTGCAGAGGGTTTTTTTTACAGCGCAATTGACACTGTGCTTGGCGAGATCGCTCAGCGCTTCAGTGAGCGCAACACACAACTCGCCCGTTCACTCGCTGCCTTGAATCCCGAAAATGGCACGTTTTTGGATCCCCACTTGCTCCAGCACATCATGACATTAACAAAGTCAACCATCAGTGAAACAGAGTGTGTGGTTGCAAAGCAGTTTATTCGCTCACAGACAGAAAAGCAGCCAAACGAGAGATGGACAACACAAAAACTCCTCAACATACCACAAAACGCTGGAAGCCATGCCAAGTGTAGTGACTGCTATGAGACTTGGACTAACACTTGGTGCGTCCACTGCCATGTGTGAAAACTCATTCTCAACATTGAGGAATGTCTTCACTGACAATCGACGGTCCATGCGCCATGCACACAAGGCACAACTGGTACAGCTGGCCTTCGAGAGAGACCTCACACGTAAATGCCTGAATGAATGGAAGGAGAAGGTCCTCAGAAGATTCCACACCGAGACGCGTCGCCTGCAGCTCTTCTGACAGCGAGTACAGCGGTATAAAAACTATACGAGGAGTTCAGATTGTGTGTGTGACTACTGGTGATGCGTGTGTGGTTGTGGTTGTGGTCAGCACCCGCCGTGGTCGGCTGCTTTGTACTTCTGATGTTTAAGTTAAATGTTGTGTTTGGTGCTTTGCATATCCCATATCTAGTGCTTTGTGCATAACCTTACCTCTGTGTAATTGACTGCTTTAAATACGGACCTTGTGGTATCTTCAGGCTAGTCGTATTTGCTGTTGATAGTTTAACGTAATGATCGCAGGTCATAGCCTACTGTATCTTATTTCAAAGTGCACTGATTCTGTTGCCAACCTCCCCCGTTTAGTCATTGTATCTCTGGTATATTAATTTTCTAATGCCAATTCTTTACAACACCTTGTATAAGTGCACCTGAATTGTCTAATCATTGTGTCAATTGTCTAATCATTGAATATTTGCATTGTGAATGTGCCAGTTTGTTGCGGCTCTCCTGCATTCGAATAATTTTAGGCCAAAAACATCGGATCATATTAAATCTAGCTGAGATCAATTTCGTTAGTATGCGACGGCAACCTCAGTATAGATGTGTCAATGCTGCATGAATACAATAGCATACCGGGTTATCAAAAATATTAAATATAATAATTGTGCCCCCCCCCATCCAGTTCATATGCCCACCTTAATACTGAACCCTGGCTACGGGCCTGTCTCTGTCTCTCTCTCTCTCTCTCTCTCTCTCTCTCTCTCTCTCTGTCTCTGTCTCTGTCTCTGTCTCTGTCTCTGTCTCTGTCTCTGTCTCTGTCTCTGTCTCTGTCTCTGTCTCTGTCTCTGTCTCTGTCTCTGTCTCTGTCTCTCTCCCACCCTCTCCCTCTCTCCCACCTTCTCCTTCTCTGTCTTCCTCCCCCCTCTCTCTCTCTCTCTCTCTCCCACCTCTCTACTCTCCCCCCTCTCCCTGTCTCCCTCTCTTTCTTTCCCCTCTCTCACTGTCTCTTTTTTCAAGGAAGGGGGGGGGTGGGACTGGGGAGGAGGTTTGAAGGCTTGGAGTGGGGAGGTGATTGAAACCTTTAGGTTGGGGGAGGTTAAAACTTGTGGTTTGGGATTGGGGCTTGATGACTTAGGATTTGGGAGGGGGAATAGATGACTTGGGGTTTGTGTGGAAAGGGTGTGGAGCGGATTCATGATATTGAGCGGATGTTTTGCAGGTACCTGTTATTCAATTCTGTATGTGTAATAGGCTAATGCTGTCTGTCCCACTCTAAAACATGGAAATGCTCCTCGGAGAGAAAAAACCCCCATGAGGTGGAAGTTGCTTCAAATTAATCCAGGAAGATTATATATTTTTTCAATCAGACTAAAAAAAAAAAGTTGAACCGAGGCAGCGTGGAGGCAACACACCGCTGCTTAGATCACTCCCGAATTTATTTCTTTTGTTTGTTGTTAAGAAATATAATATACCCTCGTATTTTTGAGATTTCTCAACTGGTGCAAGAATAGAAGGCTTCCTCTCTTTATATGGTGGTATCTTTTTCCATGGGCTCCGACTGGTTTTTAATTTTTTTTTTTCAAAGAGGAAACAACAAAAAACATTTTTCTGTTCAATATATTGTGTGACTTCAAACGTACTTCACCAACAATAAATAATTTACAGAAATCTGTTTCCTCTCAAAGTCTATCGCAATGTGAATCGTGCAATAGAGTTTTAAAAACAGTCACAGACGAGACAGTAATTCATATCGTAGAGTATGGGAAACCTTTTGAAATCGACTTGCTTTTACAACCTCGTCCAAAAGGCTTTGCTCTGTGATGTGGCACCCCCTACTGACACAGCACCGAATTTCACTTTAACTTTTACAAATACATCTGACCGCTCACTGCACGCAACTCTTTTTTTGGTAGTGGTTCATCATATAGCCCTTTAGAGATCCCTCACTTGGTTGATGTTTCATTCTCATCAACGTTTCACCCTTTTGAACTCATCTTACATAAGAGTAGACGCTAGTCCATGCGTGAGCAAGTAAAACTCAAGGGCTACAAGATACATTTAATTTGCCCGTGTTTCACTTTTTTTTCCTTCTGTTATTCTTCCGTCTGTACCTGTTTTCCACATGTCTATCTCCATTTTTACTTTCGTTGAGAACTTTGCTTCCTCCTATGACAAGTTTTTTGTGCTTTCACCATCCAAACCTTTCCTTAATCTTTTTAAAAGGCCCCTTTTCAATAACTTTTTGATAAACATTTATTGGCTTGCTGATGATACCTAAAAGAAGAAACAGCACTCTTTGTCCAAGAGTGGGTGGTGATGTAACTGTGAAGATCCCAGCTCTAACCATTTTACTCTTTTTTTTTTTTTTTTTGGTTCGTGACCTCTTCCCCACACACATCTATTTCCATCCACAGATCCTTCTCCTGAGTCATACACTCCAAGACTGCCTCTTGCATTATCCAGGGTGTGCCCAAATTACCGTTCCAAATTCAAACCCTAATGAAAAAATAATGAAATGGGATACAATGATGCGGTTTACTGCATGTGAAAGGACATTTCTCAAAGATTTTTTTTTACAAATTCTCCTTTTCAGGAGTCTCCTGTGACATGTGATGTTGCATTGAATGCAAATGGTGTCCCACACAATAAAAAGCACAATGTGTTGCCTGGTTTATCGAGACCACATCAGCTATACAGGTTCAACAAAGTTTCAGGCACATAACCTATAGAAGATGGCCACCATTGACCAAAACGATTCGTGAGTGGCACAAAGAGTTCACAAGACTGGTAGCATCCTGCAGAGGAAGGGGGCAGGTCAACCAAGTACATGTGGAGAGGATGTTGAAGACGTTCATGAGTCATTTGAGCACAGTCTCCATAAGTCTATTTGGACTGCAGCCAGGGAGTTGCAGCGACCCCACTCAAGGGTATATAAAGTGCTACACACGCAACTGTGGCTGTATGCCTACAAGGTTCAACTGCTGTAGGAACTCAAGTTGGACGACTGCATATGGAGATTGTGTTTGCAGTGGACATTTTGGAATTTCCAGACAAAGACAATGGATTCATACAACGTGTGCTCTTCTCAGATGAGTCAACTATCCACGTTTTTGGAAGGATAACAGACATAATGTCAGGATTGAGGGCTCTCGACCTCTCCACGGGGTCTGAGAACTTGAGTGTGACAGCCCAAAGGTTACCGTTTGGTGTGCATGACCGAGTCATTGGGCCATTCTTTACTGAAGCTACAATCAAGTCTGACAGTTACCTGGACATGTTGGAGAACATTGTATTTCTGCAATTAGTGGACCTGCAACCAGATGTCATTTCCCAACGTGACGGAGCCCCCCCCCCCCCCACACTGGAGTCTGACAGTGATAGTGCATGACTTCCTCAATCAAAACTTCAATAATCGATGGAATGGGTGCGACAGTCCATTTCTGTGACCACCATGTTTGCAGGACATAACCACACTGGACTTTTTAAAATCTGTGGTTATGTGAAGGATGTGGTGTACCGACTGAGCGTTACCGATAATGAGGATCTGAGGAAGAGAATTCAGGCTGCATTCGAAACAGCAAATGCAGGAATGCTGAACCGAACTTGGAAGGAGATTGAGTATCCCCTCAATGTGTTATGTGTGCCAAAGGGTGCTCACAAAGAGTGTCCTGATTATGCTAAATGATTATCTTGGCAATATAACTTCAAGAAACGTTCTTTCACCTGTAGAAAACCACATCATTGTATCCCATTTTATTCGTTTTAATTTATTATTGTTTGAATGTGTCATGATAATTTGGGGACGCCCTCTATCACTTACTCTGTTATTGGTCTTTTTTAACTAGATTTGCCAACATATGGTTGTTTGTCCATGGCCTATCCTTTTAAAATGCTGAGTATCATGCAAGGATTTTGAAGTCCGGCATGAAAAAAAACTTCTACAACTTCTATATTCTAAGGAATATATAAAGAAAAAGAACCAAAAATTGAAATACAGTCTGTAGAAAGGAACAACAGAAAATATTTTCAAAATCTTGCTCTTCCATGAGCCTCACTCTTGTATAGAAAAAAGAAACCACCACCCTGTAACCAGACAGAGGTCGAAAACATGGCCATGATAAAAGGCTTAGTTTGTACAACTCAGCTCAATAGAGGAATTTCTGCACAAAATGAACACTGTTGGAGTAGAAAAAGAACAGTTCATTTATTGAGCCCCATGTCTTCAGAGGAAAAGGGAGATGGTGGAATTGGTGCAGGGGAGGGGGGGGGTACATTTGACAACCAACTTCTGAAAATTGTACTGAAAACATTAAAATGAACAATTTCTTTAGCTTCTTGCTATTGTTGACCATCTGTTGTTTTGTTTCCCTTAATTCTTCCTCCAAATTTGGATTTAATTATGGAGCATTTCTTGAATCGAAATGAACAATATTACAACAATGTCACCACAATCATGATAAGCATTAAGCATGCAGAAACATAATATATACATTCAATTACTTGATTGCTAACTCATTCTTTCCCTTGCCTTTGTATACCTTGGATTCATCGAAGTAAAACTTACAATTTGTGTGACCACATAAAAACAATTTACATATATAAGTAGAAAACATAACGATAAATTATCTGCTTGCAAACTGGTAAGCCAATGATTTCTATAAGGGTTGTTTCAAGTTTTTTCTAAGAAAGGTGATTAACTATGAATCCCTTTCTTGATCGAGACGGAGAGTGTAATCTCTTCCTTAACGAATATTAACAAGTGATTCGAGGAATGTAATTTGGCAGAAAAATGGCAGCTCTAAATAACAATTTTCATCTTTCCAATTCCCATTTGGTTGGATGGTCAGGCAGTCAAGGTCATCTGATCCACTGCTTTTCTTATTAACAGGGAGATTGTTGAACGCTATTTTCATTCCATCTTTTTTGTTGTTATAGTAACAGTATTCTGATTCGATATTAATGTCCGTGATGCCAATGAAAGCTTGCGTTATTTTCATGGCTGCACACTCTGTCCTAAGGCTTTCGTTCTCAGCCAGATTCTGTGGCATTGCAAGCTCTCCTCCACGTCTTCTACAGATGTTGTCAGCATCTGTGAATGTCATCGGCCTTGTTTGCAGCAAGAAGTGCTTGCGGCTTGGATTGTTTCCGTCAGTGATGAAGAAAGCTGAAAAAGAATTTTACATGTGAGAAACTTATCAGTGATGCAAAATAATGAATGACATCATAATGTTTCAATAAGAAGTACAGACTCCACATCTAAATTGTCATCATTGGGGCTACAAAGTTTAACAAAAAGGAAGAATGTTTCCTGAAAGATGATGGATGAATCATACTCCATGGAGAGCAACTTTGGTTATGGTCACAATCTTGGATGGGTTGCCACTGATGCAGGATACCCTACTGAGGGTGCAGGAATTTGGAATTTGTTCATGGTGCCAGTAATAGCTCGTCTTCTCCTTTGAAAAGGATACATTGGGATCTTTAATGTTCACCAACTAATGTCAGCAGATAAGACACCCATTTTAACATCAGTCCTATCCGAGGGAAGGCCCACGCGTGTTACCACTTTCGAGGTCATTTGGTCATCGGAGGAACTTTTCAGCTTCTTAAATTAACCTAAACTATTCTCTCTGCCCAGGCTTCCTTCAGTTTTCAAAAACTTATCTTGGTTTGGGTTGTAACCTTTCAGAACTATTGTGTTGGCAAATAAAAGTAATGTAGCCTCTTCAAAGTACAAGTTTGCCAAACTATTTCCCACTCATATTTTATCAGCCTTTTAACTGTTGCAGACTCAATGTATACCAAAAACTAGAAATCATCTCAAAATGGAAAGCCAGTCCGAGTGTGATTTGGACTCCATCACCACCCACAGATTAATTGCCATGTTTGTACTTGAACTAAACTTGACGAAAAAGATAGTGAAAAAAATTGTACATTTTTTTCATTTTTTTTTCCCCAGTAGTCTCACAATAAAGGTTTGTTGAAGATTGGATGACAAAAGCTCGATGACAAAAAATAAACAAAACACGGAAGTGATTAAAATAAAATGGGACATCGTGTACTTGACGCAATGCGTTGGGGCTAATTTATAGTCACGATGACTTTGCCCTTTCACATTTTGACACAATTTTTATTTAGTTTCTCCATTTTCTCATCATAAAGGTTTGTTGAAAATTTGATTACAAAAGCTCAAATGGTAAATGAGGTTATGGCTTGGACAGAAAAACAGATACACACACAGTAGCGATTGCAACAACCATACGTGTAGAGACGGGCAAATGACGTATTCTGGCTCAGGTGCAGTCTGTGAAGAACAGAACTGCCCACTGAATAAAGCAGCATCAGTTAACCTGCATAAACCTTAGAAGCCACATATTGGAAAATCACCAGCTCACCCATTGATCTTATTAACTGCAGATGAAGAATACCTAAACAGGGTGGATGTATGATAGGAACCACCTGTTCATCAAGAGCTTTGCATGAAGTGCTGGTGTGACACAGGAGTTCATGCTCATCATTGTGGTTAAGAGGTGATCTATGTGCATGTGTGCATGTATATACATATATATGTATATATTTATCAGAATCGTCGAAATCGTAATCAATTTCAATAGTGGCCGCGGCAGGAAAAATCACATAAAAATATAAACTATCGTCGAAAATTGACGTTGCTAGAGGATGATCCAGAACTGAGGGGCCTACCGGAGTGCTCAGTTCCTCAATACCGGTGACAGACTTGTTGTAGCAACTCTGAAGTTGCAGCTCAAATCTGGGAGAATGGTACCATCCTAGCCTACGCTGGATGTTGGCAAGCTCAAGGATGAGAGGGGAGCTGAGGAGTTTGCGAACAGGTGGACTGGGAATTTGGGGGACTTGGGTGCCTTGGGGAATCCTGAAGAGTTGTGGAGTGCCTTCAGGACCACCATCCTTGATGCTGCCGGTGGATATCTTGGAACTCACCATCGGGCAAAGAAGAATTTTGTCTCTCAAGAGACACTGGATACCATTGACCAGAGTCACAGGGCCAGACTTAATGGCAGAGCTTAGTTGTTCAGGCAGTTGAGGCATAAAACTGGATCTGTGCTGAGGGTGGACCAGGAGGCCTATGTGTGAGGAATCTGTGAGGGGGTAGAGCATCACCTGTGGTCAAGTTATTCTTGTCCTGCTTACAGGGGAATCTGTGCATTGCGTATCCTCCAAGCCCATCCCTCGGTGTCATGCAGTTAGAGTGGAGGGTGGTGGGCTCTTGACAGAGGAGTCCGAAGTGAAGGCCCGCTGGGCCGGTTACTTTGAGTGACTGCACCAGCCTGATCCACCAGCTGTCGATTTGGATGTTGGAGTTGTTACGATCCCAATTGCTGACCATCCAATCAACTGTGATCCACCTTTGCTTGTGAAAACACAGGCTGTGGTGAACCGGTTGAAATGGGGTAAAGCTCATGAGATCTGTGGCATCCATGCTGAACTTCTCAAGGCTGCTGGAAATGCTGTACTCATGTCATTGCATGCAGTTTTGTGCTCTGCTTGGAACACAGGCATCGTCCCAATTGACTGGAAGAGGGGCCTTGTTGTCCCTCTCTGGAAATGGAAGGGTGATCGCCAGGACTGCAACAACTACCGAGGGGTGACACTGCTCTCAGTGCCTGGCAAGGACTTTGCTCAGATAATTCTTGATGGGGTTCGCCACCATCTGCTTGAGCACCAGCGTCCAGAGCAGTCAGGCTTTACACCAAAGAGACCATCGATTGATCGTATCCTTGCTCTTCTGGTCCTCACTAAACGCAGATGAGAGTTCCACTCAGGGATGCTTGTAGCCTATGTTGATCTCTGCAAAGCATTCGTTTCAGTGAATCAGGATGCCCTCTGGAGGATTCTTGATCTTCGTGGGGTGCCTCCAAAACGGATAAATCTGATGTCTGAACTATAATCTGATACTGACAGTGATGTGAGATGTGGTGATACCATCTCTGACTTATTTCCAGTTGTTATTGAAGTTCGTCAGGGGTGCGCACCTGCCCCTCACACTTTTCAGTGCTTGTATGGACTGGATTCTGGGGAGGATGTCGGAGAGATCAAGCTGCGGTACATTGTTTAGGAATGTCAAGATCTCTGACCTTGATTTGGCAGATGATGCAGTCATCTTTTCCGAGACTCTGGATATCCTTTTGGGGGCCCCTGTGGTGCTGAATGAGGAGTTGGAGCCACTGGGATTATGGGTTTCCTGGGTCAAAACGAAGATACAAGCTTTCAATGACATCTTGGATGCTGCTATCCTCTCTGTACCTGTTTGTGGTGAGGATGTTGGGGTCATGAAGAGATTCACTTGCTTTGGCAGTGATATTCATGTCTGCTGGCTGTAAGCGAGTGGTCAATAGACATCTGGGTCGAGCCTGGGGAGTCATGGATTCACTGGATTATGGTGTGTGGTACTGTCGATACCTGTGCAGGATGGAAGTCCAGGTCTTCAGGTACTTGGTGCTTCCAGTCTTGATCTACCAATGTGAGACTTGGACTCTGACCAGAGATCTGAGATGGAGACTTAATTCCTTTGGTATCGGACCTTGTCTCCAACGAGCGGTTGCTGAGAGAGAATAAAATGAGATTTGTTACCTTCATCGGCCGTGAGCGTCAGCTGCTGCTATATGGACGCATGTCTCGTTTCCTTGGCACTGATCCTGCTCATCAGATTCTCTCAGCGAAGGAGCCTTGTGAGGGGAGGAGGCCAATGGGCCGACCACGTGCCTCGTGGTTGTAGCAAGCAGGTTGATCAGCATCTCAAGGAGATGGGGATGGATCAGGCAACTGCCTGGGGCATTGCCAGATGGAGGCCTCTGGAGTACCGGCAGAAAGCGGATGCAATGACGTGCTGCTCTGGTGCATGCTTCCACACCTGACCTGACCTGACTTGCAGAGCTTTTATTTCTTTGAATTGGTATCAGAGTTTAGACAAGCATGAATACTTGCACCTTTACTCTTCATAACATACTTATTGTGTAAGTGCTTGAATATGCCTTCAACCGATTGTCTCATCGTGGCCTCAAATTAAAACTGGATGGCAGGCTATGTATTTGATCCGAGGAGATTGCACTTACGGTTCGTGCAGCAAACAATTATTGGCATCTGCAGGCATGCCTGTGATGGAAAATCAGACAGCTCTTTAGTAAACCATCGTCACAGTCCTCAATGAAGCTTGTATTGCAAGGGGTTTAGAAATCAGCCAGGAGAAAACGAATGTAATGCCAAAATCCATGGTTCAGGGTATACTCAAACTGGTGAACATTACAAAAAGACCTCTTAAAGAAACCAGAGCATTTTGCTACTTGATTGGTATGGTGTCATCTGATGGCTTCCTTGATGAAGGGATCAGCAGAATAATTGAGTAAGTCTGTATGACGCAGCTTTGCTTTACTGCATTTCATGGTATAGCACCATCAAGGACTTACTATCAAGATCATGATAGCTACCTGTGATCCTTCCCTGCCCGTCCATCATGATCTTTCCCTGCCTGTTATACGGGTGTACAACATGGGTCACACAGTGTCGACATATTCATATTCTTGAAAGTTTCCATCATAGCTGCTTGCAAGCTGCTGCACATTGGAACCATAATCTGGTCTGCAAAGCTAAGCTGGTTGGACCCATTCACCACCTGCATAACACAGGTACTCCTAAAACAGTTACTGTCTATTGTCCACCTTGAAACAGGCATACACCATGTTAACAAGCTGACCCAAGCGTGGAAAGACTGTCTCAATTGAGATACATGGCATGCAGGAGTGTGTGTCAATTGGCAGGATAGTACGGCCAGGAGAGTGTGCTGGAGATCCATCATTAGAAATGCAAGTGAAAGCAAGCATGAAAATCTATGAAAGGGAAAACAGTGCTGCAGTGGACCTCATCTGCAGCGTCCCAATCATCAAATTGACTGGAACATGAGAAAAGGTGTGTGCATGCATGGACGCATGGTGTGTGTGTGTCTGTCTGTCTGTCTGTTTGTCTGTGTGTCTGTGTGTCTGTGTGTCTGTGTGTCTGTGTGTCTGTGTGTCTGTGTGTCTGTGTGTGTCAAAGTGCAGCTTCCTCTCTAGTTGCAGTCTGTGAATGCTTCAAAAGCATCTACTGTTAAATTGCAGTGTCAGCTGCTACAATGCTGACACTGCTTTAAGCTTTTTTTTGGCAGTAACCACACCCCCCCCCCCTCCAAGATCAATCCATGCCTGGTTGGGGTCGGGGGGAGGGGGGTGGGGGGAGTGGTTGGTGTCATGACTTGTCAGATAAAAGAATGAGATCGCTATGCCTGTATAGTTGTCCCTCTTACCTAACAACGAGGTCACAACTTCATCTTTATCGATGATGATGCCAGTCCACTCTGTGCACATGTTGTTAACCCTACATTTCGAGACCACATCACTTGCATAGTCTGACCTGCATGATATGTGTGGACTAATATCTGATTGAACATGATTGGGACATTCCAGGATGTCCAATTTGTGGTCACAAAGTTCAAGCACAATCTCTTGAGCTACCGGAAGTGGCCTTGTCAAAGAATGGTGCAACATCCCACAGTGGGAGCAAGATCATCTAATTTGGTGAATGACAAAACAGCAAGCTTGTATTGGGATCAATTTGTAATCACACACATATTGAGAAAACCATTTCTGCAAATGTAAACTTGCCCTTGAGCATTTGTATAGATTTGTTCACTGAATTTACATACTTATTTTAGATAGCCATGTCGTTTTCACATGAACAACTGAACTGTAGCTTTCTTCTTTTTCTTTCGTATGCAGCACTAGGCTGAAAGTAGCATCATTGGCCGTAGGTGATAGCTTATCCACTCTTTGCAAAGGACGCCGTGGGACCTTTAATGTCCACCAACTAATTCTGGCACACAGGACGCCCATTTTAACGTCCATCCGAGGGACGACACACGCATTAATGAATCACCTGCCAATGAAACACCCGGATGACAGTTTATAGCTGGGTCGAGAATGGAACCCAGGCGAGACTGCTCAGAGGCGAGTGTGCATACCTCTAGTTCTCGGCCATCCTTGCTGTTTGCCCCAACTCTGTGGCTTTGACTGACATAATGTTGATTTATGGAGTGTACAGATCAATGTGGTAGTCCTCTTCAACAAGAATATTAACTTGCTTGAAGGGACCATAAAATAATATTATCCTCAAAATGTTTGTTATGAATTTTTGTGAGGATGTTACATGAATAAGATTCAAAGGTTTTTACCCTATTTATATTTGTTGGTGTTATTTTTTTTTTGTCTGACATAGTCAATCAATGTAAGCCTTCGGACAACATTCCAAAGAGGGTAAGATCTTTACATGCTAATTTAATTTCAAGTAAACAAGCTCAATGTCGTGCCTGATAAAACGACTAGTCCAAAGAAAAACAATCAGTTTCTGACAACCATGCATGAGAGCTTTTACAAGTTGATAAAGACTTTCAAAAAACAAACATCTTGCCATCTCTCGGCGAAACTCTCCAACGAGACTCCTTCCTCAAAGTCATGGTGACACCTTGTGAAGTCCGTCTCTGGCGTCTGCTCCTCCTCCAACCCTTCCCTCACTATAAGTAGCATATCTGCAGACTGCCATAGATAGGGAAGAATATCTAACCTCTGTTTTGCCTCAAAATCTCATGCAACCAACCAATCTTACTCTGTCCCCATCTTACTCTCTTGTGCCCACTGCCTACTGGAATCTGTGTTTGGCCTCGCCTGAATCCTACTTCAGTGATGGTGCCAGGTGGCATCACTGCTCATTTTCTCAAATCCTGCTCTGCTGCTCTTGCTTCTCTTCTGTTTTCTCGATTCAGTGGGTCCTTCTCCATCGACTATCTCCGGTCTGCCTGGAAGTCATAAAACGTCACCCTCATCCACAACAAGCACAAAAACAAGTCCTCTCAACCACAGACCAGCAAGCTCACTAAGCAAAGTCACGGACTCGATCAAAGCTGCCGACGTCATCTTTCCTGTTTCCAAACAGCCTGATCTCTTACCATGAGTTTGGATTCCATCCCAGTCATTCAACTCTGGACATGCTGCTACTCTTCCCTCAGCAATGGTTGGAGGTCTAAAATGTCAAAGAAGAGGTCAGCACTTTCTGCCAGGACTGCTTGTCAAGATCTCTGCCAGTGTAGCACACAAAGCCACCTTAATTCTTGGATTTTTCACTTCTGAAACCCCATAGAGTCAACGTTCTGCTATCAATGGAACCCTCACCTCCCCTCCTCCAGTGGAGGCTGGAGTGCCCAATGGCAATGTGTTAGGAC
Organism: Eptatretus burgeri; assembly: GCF_056783735.1. Classification (NCBI taxonomy): domain Eukaryota; kingdom Metazoa; phylum Chordata; class Myxini; order Myxiniformes; family Myxinidae; genus Eptatretus; species Eptatretus burgeri. The sequence continues at coordinate 35,463,386 of NC_140977.1, read as the reverse complement.
CAGTCTTGTTCTTTATCAGTCGATGCATTCTCTCAGATGCTCTGGAAAACCCTCTCTTCCTTTCTGCAGATGACTGTATCATGGTGTACAGTACCCCCATCCAACTAAAAGGCAGTCTAAAGCAATTGTGTCACTCTCCACTTTTACGAAAATTATTAGATGCTTCTCTGATGAATACAACATGTCCTTCAATCCTGAAAATTCTCAGTCTCACCCTGTTGCTCCAAAAGGACTGTCAAACTAACCCACCTATTAATTCCCATGGTCAGTCACTGGAAGAGGTTCAGTCTCTTACACTTCTTGGCCTCAACATCAGACGGCCTTTACCTTTCTTGGGCCGACTATATCGCAAAGCTTGCCTCCAAAGCCAGCTGTAGATGGCATCTAACATCGTTCCAAGTCTTTTCTTGAAATATCAGAACTACTCACGTGATATAAGGCCTTTTCATAGCTCAATGGAGTACTGATTTATCTTATGGGCTGGTGCGCCAGCTCACGGTCTGTCTTTCCTTGATTCTGTGGAATTGAAAGGTCTCAAAATTATTTGAATCTCCTGCGATGAGGCGAGAGCACAACATCTGCTTTCGGATCACAGGCACATCGGTGACCCACTGCCTCAGCTCCAGTGTTATTCCCTCTGTTCTCTCGGCCCTTTGACACTCCCAAATCAAGTGTAAGATATACATATTCCAGGAACCCCTCCTGGTTAAACCTTCATAATCGAGGCTGTGGCTGTGGACGTCTTTTGTTCCTCACTTTTTTTCCATCTGTGGAACCACTTTCAAAAGGCTAAACAGGACTATCCCACGCTTCCCTCCAGAGCTTCAAACAGTCGGTGCACTGTCACCTCTTTTAATCCTCCATTTCAACCCCCATTATTAACTCTTCCCAACCCAGCCCTTTTAATTACAGTTTGCAGTGTTTCCTTCCCTCCTTTCTCTCTTTTCCTGTTCAGTTCATTCCCTTGCTTATTATGTCAAAGAGTTTTCCTACTACTCTACTGTCAGTTCGCATGCTAGTTCACCATGCTCTCTCATGACCCTCAATCTTGGAGAGAAATGATAAAGGAAATTCAAAAAAAGAGATGTTATTAGAAGGGCACTCAGTAGAGCACATACTTCCGCCAAGTAATGCCTGATCCACGAGAACATATCGGGCCCAATACCTTTTTGAAATATCATGCTAGACAATACTATATCATTTTTGGCCCCGTCTCTCAAGGGTGAAGAATTACTTAAGAATTAAATAATTCTCGTATCCAGATCCGGATTCGGATCTTCACCAAAATCGAATCAATTAGTCTTTGCCACACCCCCAACCTATCCACCAAGTTTCGTCTGAATCCGTTCACAAGCTTTTGAGATATCGTGCTATATATCCTTCTTGGCCGTATCTCTCAAAGGTGAAGAATCACTTGAAAAATTCTAGTAGCCGGATCCGGATCCGGATCTTCACCAAAATCTCATCAATTCGTCGTTGTCACACCCTGAACCTGTCCCCAAAAGTTCATCCGGATTAGTCAACAACTTTTTGAGATATCCTGCACCAAATCTAACAAACAAACACAGACAGAGAGAGGGGTGAAAACATAACATCCTTCACCTTTGATGGTGTAGGTAATAAGAGATAACCAGAGAGTTGGTGTCAAAGCCACCCAATGCTCGCCTCTTTATACATTTATCGTTTATAAAAGACTAGTCTAATAATATTTTTTATAAAAGATTGCAGTGAAGTCTGATCCAAATAATTTTAAATCAATATATGTATTTGTATATTGTAATCAGTAAAAAATAGTGAGGTTGATAAAAACATTAGAAAGGAAATAACTTGCACCAAAAACTTTAACATTTTCACGCTCACGCTGACGCTGATGCTCACGGTGATGCTCATGCTCACGCCGGGGGTATCGCTATAGCTCTCTGTTCTTGGAACAGGCGAGCTAAAAACAAACAAACAGATTTACCCTTTTTCACAAAGCAAATTTATGGAATAATGTTTGTGCTCACCGGTTTCAATAATTTGGATCATCATGAGCTGATATTGTATCCTTTGTTCCATATCTATGAACACTGTTGACTCAAAGTCTCCTGTGCATGAGGGTAAATTCAAGGACTTGTTAATGCATTCGTTTCAAAACATCAATAACTATATTTCGATCTCATTAAAAGTAACAAAACATAACTGCAACTTTAAATCGTGTAGATTTAGAAAAATGATTCTATATTTATTCCATCATGATGGTACATTAAAGGATAGATCATTGTTATCATCAAGTATGTTTTTGCCAAAACAGAAATCAACTTGTGGAACCATTTTCTTACGTTCACCAATTTTCCCTCTTGTTTAACAAAATATTTTTTACTTTTGCTTATAACTTCACATAATAATCACTATTACGTCGAGTTATTCCCTTTTATGTTACATCAACCTCTTGCTTTAAAAAAAATTCTTCCATGAGCATTTACATGAGTGTGAGATATCCTCCCAAATGATTACCCCCTGTTAATCCCGAATAACTTGTAATTATTTCATCATAAACTTCTGCGCAGACAAGCAACCAACCCCCAAATCTGGTAAAATGGTCGTTAAACTCATAAATATGAATATTTATATGCAGCCTGTGGCTTTTGGCTGCATCATTGCTGGGAGCGCAGCTGTGCCACTGATGCAATGCCCCTGCTTCCAGTCAGCTGGTACTCATTTTGCCAACCTCGGAAGGATGACAGGCAGAGTCAACCCATCTGGTGTTATTTAACAGTTTGACAGGGGCTCAAACTCAAGATCCTGAGATTTAAAGCCAGCCGTCTTAACGACATTGATAGTTGCTGAAAATTTTGCATTGATTATTATTTTTCGGGGGTACATTTATTTGAAAAAGCTTCACGTTTGGTATAACCATTTATTAGTTTCAAAAAAGAGTTTTTTTGTTATCATAATGGGGACATAGTCTAATATATAAAAGGAGCTCGGTCTCAGTGTGCGTCCTACATACGTCCATCGATGTTAATTTTCCCTGTTTTCTCTGCAACTGCTTGTCGAATTGACATGAAATTTTCACGATAGTTTTGACTATTCATGTAGAATGTTTTAATGAAAATTATGACGTCTTAGGTGACGTGGTGTGGCAGTCATGTTGGAAAAAAGGAAAAACTTTGGACCTCTTTTTTCTCGGAAACCACACCAAGGAAAAAATTGAAACTTGGCACATGTGAAGTACTCCCCCATGGGAAGGAAGCAAGGGCGATTTTTCATGATGTCATAGGTGGCTTCGTTATGATGTCATAATTGCACACGTCGAATGCTTTATCCAATCAGTATGAAAAGTTTTGAGGGTCATCTCGGGCTAAATTGTATGGGGAGAAAAAAATGATGACGTCATCAGTCATGCAGTTCAGCAGCCATATTGTTTTTTTGCATAAATCCTGAAAAAAAAACTTCTTCTCTGAAACAGCTGAACAGATCAAGGTGAAACTTTACAGGTCTGATCGCATCTCTATGAGGAACAAAAAATTATCCAGCTATGATGTCAGAGGTCACATGGTTTGGCAACTGATTTTTTTGAAGAATAAACCTTTAAAAATATTCTTCTCCAGAATGGCTTGACTGATCGAGGGGAAACTTCACCCACATGTTCCCCAAGCCTTGGGGATACCAGGATGTTCGTGAATAATTAATAGGTCACATGGTCTAGCAGCGATATTGGATTGAACGAAAATCTTAAAAAAAAAAATTATTTCTCTTGAATCGCTGCATCAATCGATGTGAAACGTCAAAATTATGATATAGTAGTCAGGGGGAATATATGTTTTAAATTTCAACCTGATCGGACGCATGGTCTGCAAGCCAGAATTATTTAATATTTTCAATCTGGTTTCAAGGATTTAAATCAAACTTGGTACATGTATAATGATGTAATAATATGGGTGGAGGCATATCTGGTGACATTGCAAAGTTGAAGAGTGCCCTTCTAGTTTTATCAAGGCAATCAGTATACCTCTCTCAACATTTAGTGAAGAAAATTTGTTGTCCATAATCATTATTTACTATTTAGCAACATATTGGCCTACTTAAAATAAAAACAATGACAAAATCCAAATCTTGTTGAAAATATTTCATCAAAGTATTTTGAACTGGGGAAGAATCCACTTTCTGTTATTTTTGCATCGAATCTGAAACTTTACAAAATTTTATGCTGACTTCTTCAATCTCTCCATTTCGTAAATGCAGAAAAAGGAAAATGTTTGCAACTACAGTATAGCATCTATTTTTCATTCCAACAGCTCATTCAATAATTTATAGATCTTTATTTAATCCTCTGAACATCAGCTTTGGATCACAAACATCCTGTTCCATCAGGGCAATAAAATACAACGTAACTTGCAACACCCACAATAGGCCGTTGGCATATGATTGATTTTGTTGTAGTTCGTCAACATGACTTGCTTGATGTTGTTGTATCACACACACGGGTCATGCATGCTCGGTGCATTTGCACTTAACTTCGCTGATCATCATCTTCTCAGAACTAAACACTAACTAGCTATACAGAATCCATAACGCCATCAAAGGAAACACAAGGAAATTAGACGCAGGTGGAGGCCATTCAGCCCATCATGCCTGCGTCACAATGCCACACTAATTTATCAACACAAGATCAAAAAAAGAAAATGCAAAAAATAATTATTTTAATTAAGGTTTTTTTTGTCGTTTTTGTAGTTTTTAAAAATTATTTTATTTATTTTATTTTATTTTTCCAGGGGAGGGGTAATATGGGCTTGGATAAAAAAACACACAACATCAACCACATAGCACAACACCCTTTGATGAGACCCCACCAACAGCACTCCACACATATACACACAGCCACCCATCAATGCTCAAGCTACCTAAAAGTCCAACCAATATACCTATACCATTTTATTGCCAAAACTTCCAAGTTCCTATTTAATTCCAATTTAAACTTATCTACTGTTTCTGCTGAAACTTTTGCTTTTATACAAGGTCAAAGCTCGTGGAAGAGGTTGAACACTGAACAAAGCAGAATGCAACAGAACAAAAGGAACAGTAGGGAGAGTAGAGAAACCCCACCAGTGTGGTTGAAAGACAAAATAGAGGGAGACTTTGACAAATAATTAATAGGTGTGGAGAGGAATGATTGGTCGAGGACACATTGGGAGAGGCGTGGACAATATGGATACAGAAGCAAACTCGAAATAAGGAAAAACTGAAATTTGGAAGGAGGTGGGCTTGGGGGAGGGAGAGTTAATGGGGGGGGTTCAAAATATCAGGGTTTTGGATGGGGGGATGAGCTGAGATGGTGGTGAACAGCTGAGTAAGGGTGCCAGTAAGTAAGGGTGTGAGATGGGTGCCAGCACAGAGGGGAGAGCAGTACTCCATCAAGCTGCAGATGAAGGCGTTGTTGGTGCATAGGAGTTCAGGTGTGCCAAGAAAGGACTTCATATGGCGTTGGATGCCCAGTCGGTGACTGGCTTTGGAGCCCAAGTTTGAAATATGGTTTCCCCATAAAACATCATGGCTGATATAATGAGACCCAGGAGTGTGAGTGACTGTACTTCTTCAAGAGTATTGTTAAGAAAGTTGATGGGAGGGTTTGCAGATGGTCGTGTGTGTGTGTGTGTGTGTGTGTGTGTGTGTGTGTGTGTGTGTGTGTGTGTGTGTGTGTGTGTGTGAGTGTGTGTGTGTGTGTGTGTTAGAGAGAGTGTGAGTGAGTGTGTGAGAGTGTGTGTGTGTGAGAGTGTCTGTGTGAGAGAGTGTGTGTGTCTGTGTGAGAGAGAGTGTGTGTGTGTGTGAGGAGGTGTGAGAGAGTGTGTGTGTGTGTGGGGAGGGGTGAGAGAGTGTGTGTGTGTGTGGTGAGGTGAGAGAGAGTGTGTGTGTGTGTGATGAGGTGAGAGCGAGTGTGTGTGTGTGTGAGAGAGTGTGTGTGTGTGTGTGTGAGAGAGAGTGTGAGAGAGAGTGTGTGTGAGTCTGAGAGAGAGAGTGTGTGTGAGTCTGAGAGAGAGAGTGTGTGTGAGTCTGAGAGAGTGAGTGTGTGTGAGAGAGAGAGAGAGATAGAGATAGAGAGATAGAGATAGAGATAGAGATAGAGATAGAGATAGAGATAGAGATATGTATATATATATATATATATATATATATATATATATATATATATATATATATATATATATATATATATATATATTTTTTAATCAGGATTTAAAGACGTATACCAAGTGTTTGACCATCTTGCCATTTTGTCAAGGTCTGAAGAGAGGGAAGAGGCTGCTTTCTGCCTATTTGAAGGATGAGGGATTACATACAGAGAGTACCCAAAGACTTTGGGTTCCAAGGCAACCCAAAGACAGGTCACAAGGGTCTCCACCCAAGAGATTCTACCAATCACAGTCCAAGGCTCTTAGGAATCCCTGCCTGAATGCTGGTGTGTTTGCTCCCAGAGAATCCCTGTCCAAGTACATCTGTCCCCATGGCATTCAAAAACCCCAACCTCAAATTGAAAGTGGCAATGAACCACTTCCAATTTATTGTGCAATAACAGGCAGCTGCAGGGGGAAAGTCATCTCCCTCTTCTCTCTGTTGGTTGGGGGAATATATATTATCACTCTGCCCCCCTTTTTTGCCTGCCCTCCTCCCCCCCCCACCTGGTTCCATTGAGGAGAGCAAGTAGACGGGATGCCTTAATCTAGCTATCTCCAGATCAGACAATGTCCGTTCTTTCACAGGCAACACTAAAGACTTCTTACCCTAATACTATCTGATACAGGGTAGATGTAGATTCGAAACATCCATAAACTTAATGTCATCCAAGGCTTTCATCCAACTTTTACTCCTAATTAAATGTAACAATATATTCATTAATCCAACATCATTTCATTAATTTGCTGGAATATAAGTTTTTATATGCACTTTTTAATACAAATTTTAAATATATAACGGATTTCCTTTTTGATAGTTTGGCTCAAAAGTTATCAGCAAAATCATAGAAAAGGTTTCTCCATTCCCATTTTCTCACTTGAACAAAGTGAAATCATTGAAAGCAAATTAACTGCAGTATTTTATCAGTTTGTCACCAACTACTGTGACACATAAAATGAGTAAACACGACAGTCCAAATATCTCACCATCGTTTCCACGTTCTCCTTTGCTTCCTTTTTCTCCCTTGGGTGCAAAAATTTCTGCTGTATCACCCTTTTCACCTTTTGGACCAACAGCACCAACTTCTCCTGGGACCCCATTCATTCCTGAGTTTCCTTTTTCTCCAACTTGCCCAGGTGCTCCAGGAATCCCATTTTCTCCTTTGTCTCCCAATGGTCCAACAGGTCCAATGCATCCTTTGTTGCCTTTGACTCCAGGAATTCCAGGCATTCCACAGTCACCCTTTTGACATCCTATTCCTGGAATTCCTGGATTTCCAACATTTCCCTTTTCTCCTTTTGGCCCAGGTAAATCGGAGATTCCAGGTGGACCCTGGTTTCCAGGATTTCCCTTAATTCCTGGAAGTCCTTGTTCCCCTTTATCACCATTTTCGCCCTCAGGACCTTCTGGTCCAATACTTCCCGGAAGTCCAGGAATTCCTGCTGGACCCTCTAATCCAACAGGACCAATGTCACCAGGAATTCCTGGCACCCCCTGCTCTCCTTTTTCTCCACCCAAGCCTACATTTCCTGATAATCCCATTTCTCCCTTGTTGCCCTTTGATCCAGATATTCCTTTCATTCCAAGAGAGCCTTTGTCCCCTTTATCTCCTTTTCCTCCTGCTGTTCCTGGTATGCCTGGAAGTCCATCAACTCCTTTGTTTCCTTTTGTACCTGTAAAGCCAATTATACCTGCTTCTCCCTTTTCTCCTGCTGCACCAACTGGGCCAGTAGCTCCAGGTTGTCCAAGAGGTCCCTGATTTCCCTTTGGTCCAGCAATCCCAATCCCACCAGGAGACCCTATAGCACCAGTGTCACCTTTCTGTCCAGGTAAACCCTGAATTCCAATTTCACCTTTGTCACCTTTTAATCCAGGTAATCCTTTATCTCCAGGTAATCCTTGGACACCTTTAGAACCTATGACCTCTGTTATTCCTGGTGGTCCTTGTATTCCTGTATCACCCTTGTCACCTGGAGTTCCAGGTATCCCAGAAGTACCTGCATCTCCTTTATCCCCCTTTTTTCCTGGGATGCCATTAACCCCACTTATCCCAATTTCCCCTTTGTCCCCTTTCATTCCAGGTATAGCAGAGCTACCTCTATCACCTTTTATACCAGGCAAACCCATTATTCCCATTTCTCCTTTTTCGCTTTTCAAGCCAGGACTGCCTTGACCTCCTTTTTCACCAACACCACCAGGGGACCCAATATTGCCTTTATTTCCTTTTTCTCCTGGTAATCCATTAATTCCAGGAAACCCAATCTCTCCTTTATCTCCTTTTGAACCAGGCAATCCCATATAACCAAAATCTCCCTTTGGTCCTTCCCTCCCTGCTTGACCAGCATTTCCAGCTGTTCCTTTAGCACCTTTTTCACCAATAGAACCCTTGCCACCATTTTCTCCTTTAATTCCAGGCAGTCCAGTCATTCCTACATCACCTTTCGCTCCTTTAACCCCAGGAATCCCCTTGTCACCTTTTAATTTTGGCACATCCGTGTCCCCAATATTTCCATTGTGCCCATTAATACCTTTTGACCCATTTAACACAGAATCTCCACAACTTCCTTTCTCGCCTTTAGGTCCTGGCAACCCCATGCTTCCATTGAATCCTGGAATACCATTTGTACCTATGTTTCCTTTTCCTCCCTTTTCTCCTTTATTTCCAGGAATTCCTGATAATCCATTATCTCCCTTTTCTCCTTTTGGTCCATTTGATCCTAAACTTCCAGGAAAGCCAATATCTCCCTTGTGTCCTTTAGCCCCTGCTGTTGCATTAATACCAGGAAGTCCTCTATCACCTTTATCTCCTTTTGATCCCGGTAAGCTAGGAATACCTTTATCTCCTTTGTCACCTTTTGACCCTGACAAACCAATACTTCCAGTTTCTCCTTTATTTCCAGGAAATCCAATAATCCCCATGTCACCCTTTGTTCCTCTTGGACCAAGAGGACCAATACTGCCTTTCTGTGCAGGTAAACCATTCATTCCCATAATTCCTGGGATTCCCTTTTCACCTTTCGCTCCTGGTAATCCAATGCCAGGAAATCCAAAATCTCCCTTAACACCCTTTTCTCCTTTTGTGCCATTAACACCAAGTAATCCAATGTCTCCTTTGTTTCCTTTTATCCCTGGAAGTCCCAAAACACCAGAAGAACCTTTGCTACCATTGTTGCCTTTAACTCCTTGATCTCCCAATTTTCCTTTGTTTCCTTTGTTGCCTTTTTCTGCAGGTACTCCTGGAAGTCCCGTATCACCTTTCTTACCCAGTATCCCAGGTAAACCTTTATCTCCTTTTAATCCTGGCATTCCCATACCTCCTGGAACCCCTTCCTCACCCTTTTCACCTTTCTCTCCAGCTGACCCATTAACCCCAGGAAATCCTGCATTTCCTTTCTGTCCTTTTGGCCCAGGTAATCCTTCAGATCCATTGAATCCAGCAAGCCCAATATCGCCCTTTAACCCAGGTGGCCCTCTTTCTCCAGCATTTCCAGAATCCCCTTTATTTCCTTTTACTCCATGTAAACCTATCAAACCAGCATTACCCTTTTCTCCCTTAATCCCATGAGGACCAATGCTACCTGATTTTCCAGGTGGTCCAACGGGCCCAGCATCTCCTTCTTTACCTTTATTTCCTGGTATCCCAAAGCCTCCTGGGATACCTGCATTTCCTTTGTTTCCCTTTATTCCAGGAAGACCAATATTTCCTGGAAGGCCATAAACTCCTTGATCGCCTTTGTCACCTGGTATGCCTGAAATTCCTGATGGCCCCATATCTCCTTTATCTCCCTTAATTCCTGGCATCCCATGACTTCCAGATTTTCCAATTTCTCCTTCATCTCCCTTTTCTCCCGATATTCCTCTATTCCCTCTTTCTCCTTTAAATCCAGGTAAGCCAATATTCCCAGGATATCCATGATTTCCCTTGTCTCCCTTTTCTCCTCGACTGCCATTCTTACCAGGAAATCCTACACTTCCATTATCTCCTTTATTTCCAGGAAGTCCAATGTCACCAGCACATCCTTTATTTCCCTTGTTTCCCTTTAATCCAGGAAAGCCAGGATTTCCAATATCTCCTTTCATTGCAGGAGGACCCATTCTTCCAATTTCCCCTTTTTCTCCAGAAATTCCAGGCAACCCCATGTTACCTTTTTGTCCATGATCCCCAGGAATTCCTGGAATCCCCATATCTCCAGTCTTTCCAACTGGTCCAGGAATTCCTGAACTTCCAATATTTCCTGCATTTCCTTTGTCTCCTTTTAATCCAGGAAAACCAATACTGCCCATGTCTCCTTTGTCACCCTTTTCTCCTGAGGTTCCAGCAATGCCAGGGAATCCATGTTCACCTTTGCTTCCTTCTGCTCCTGGCAATCCATTGCTCCCTGGGTGTCCTGGTATCCCTGAATCTCCTTTTTTTCCTGGAATTCCTGTAGCTCCAGGCAATCCTATGTTTCCCTTGTCCCCTTTTTCTCCAGCAAGGCCATTGCTTCCAGGATAACCTGGTTTTCCAGAGTCTCCCTTAATGCCCGGAGCTCCATTAATTCCAGGTAAACCATCTGCTCCCACCAACCCCTTTAATCCTGGATATCCCATGGGTCCAGGACTTCCAGAATTACCGTTTTCTCCTTTACTGCCAGGAAATCCATTACTTCCAGGAGATCCTGTACTTCCCTTGTCACCTTTTTTTCCAGGAGTTCCATGGCTTCCAGGATGTCCTTGTTTACCTTTGTCTCCTTTTGCACCTTGCATCCCAGTTCTGCCTTGGGGACCCGAATTTCCTTTCATTCCAGGTCTCCCAGATAAGCCATTTATTCCAGGGCTTCCTTTGTCACCTTTCTGTCCAGCTGGACCACTTCTGCCTGAAGCTCCTGTCATTCCCTGGATCCCTTTCTGTCCAGCGGGGCCAATTGGACCAGGCATTCCTGTAGCTCCAGATTCACCATTATTTCCAGCAACTCCAGGAGGTCCTTTATCTCCCTTTGTTCCAGGTATCCCAGCAGTTCCTGGAAATCCTACATTTCCTTTAACTCCCTTCTCTCCAGGCAAGCCATTGCTGCCAGGCAAACCACATTTCCCTTTTGTACCCTTTTGTCCAGCAGAGCCATGTTTTCCATGATTTCCGGCAGATCCTTTGTCTCCTTTTGCTCCTCGTGGTCCAGGATGATGATTATATTCCATCATCCCCTTTTCACCCTTAGGTCCAGGAAGTCCAATAATTCCAGGCACTCCTGGATTTCCCTTTTCTCCCTGCACTCCAGGCAACCCATCGTATCCTGGTGGGCCTGCAAATCCTTTTTGTCCAGGAGGCCCAGTTGGTCCAGTGGTACCTGGGAATCCTCTGTCTCCTTTATCTCCCTTGTTAAGTGTTGGTGCTTCCATCCAACTTGGGAGATTTATATCTCCCTTACTTCCCTTTGTTCCAGGAATGCCAGGGGGACCAGGGCGTCCAGGATTGCCTGGTATTCCTTGCTTTCCATTTACCTTTTCACATTCTGCTTTGTCCCCTTTATTACCTTTAGGTCCCTGTATTCCAGGTTTTCCCATTTCTCCATTGTCTCCCTTTTCTTCTTCACCTTTGTCTCCTTTCCTCCCAGGGTATCCAATGCTCCCAATATCTCCTTTATCTCCTTTCACTGTTAGTTTATCTGAACAAGGTCTTGGTATTTCTATGCCCTTTTTGTCACCTTTACTTCCAGGTATCCCTGGGTACCCAGTGTCTCCCTTTTCTTGAAGATAGCTTGAACCTCCAGCATGACCATGGTTTGTCTTTTCTTTCTTCCCTTCTTCTCCATGGTGACCAGGCTTTGTCATTTCCAATTGATGCTCGTGGTCAATATCTGAAGCTTTATCATGAGGAAATGGTAAGACGGTCCTTGCTTTTCCTCTAGGAATCTTCTCATTTGACAAAACTGTTAACACAATGAATGAACAAAATATGTACTTTTCACATTTTGCGTTGGATGTCCAATTTTAATTGTTGCAATTGTGACAACATTATTTTCCATCTGGGATTTTTTGGTCATGTTCTGCAGACATCATTTTGTTTTAGTTTTGAGTCCTGTGGAATTATAAAGAATAGAAAAATGCTTTCTTTGCGATTAAGACATTTGTTTCTGATATATATATATATATATATATATATATATATATATATATATATATATATATATATATATATATATATATTGTAACGAGTCATTGTAAGAAATAATTCAATTGGTCACAATTGCAACAATGAAAAATGCATACGATAAATTTCCTTTTGGTAAATCAATTATATATTACATGCATGTTATTATATATGTTGTTTTAAAATGTATCAAATAACACATTTTTCTGTCAAGTAGTTTTTTTTTTAATGCGACAAAAATTAACTGCTTGATTGTTGGTGTGGTGTGATGCATTGCTTTAGCACTGCTATATCACCCCAGATTGCCATCTTGAATCATGTCTTTTCAAAATAATACAAAATCATTCTCTCCTAATTTATGTTATTTGTTATTTATAAGTCTTTTAGTCTTTAATACCATTGGCCTCATGTAATACATGTGCAGACCCATCTATGATCTTGGGAAATGTGGATGAGAAGAAATAACTTGAACAATTAAATTGAGGATTTGATAAAATATTTTAAGTAAAAAAATTAAGTAAACAGAATTTAGTTGAATTTCATGCCTTAGCACAAAAAGGTGTCATATCGACTGAAAATTTTATAATCTATACCTGGGAACTGCCTATCAATGGGTCTTTTGTGTGTAAAGTTAGATGTGCGGAATGAATTGCCCCAGCACGATTGAATGGCGTGCACGAATATCATTCTATTGAATGATACAAGGACAACACTGCTTTGTTATTATAGAATTTAATATTCTTCCTTTAACATCCACAGTTATTCCCATGTTCTTGTGGGGTTGGCCAAGGGAAGTTTTTGGCCCTAGTCTTTCATTAACCGACTGGCCAGGCATGATGTTCAATGAAGTAGTTGGGGCAGGAATTTGGAATTTGTTCATGGTGCCAGCAATAGCTCAACTACTCTTCCTGAAGGACACCATGGGATCTTTAACGTCCAACAACTAATGCCAACAGATGGGATGCCAGTTTACCATCCATCCGTTGGATGGCACACATATCGATGAATGACCATGCCTGCTCTGTTCTATTATTGTGTATGGCAGATTGGCTGCTGGGTAGCAATCATTTCTTGGAAGCATGGCAGTGCCGCTGATGCTGTGCCCCTTTACCCATGCAATGGTACTCATTTTGCCGACCTCGGAAGGATGACAGGTTGTCAACCCCACCTCGTGTTAATTCATTTACCAACGGGGCTCGAATTCCAGACCCTAGGATCCTAAGCCAGCTACCCTAACCGCTAAGCCAACACACCCTGCCTGTGAAACACCGGGATGACAGTTTATAGCTGGGTCGAGATTGAAACCCAGGCTAGAGAGTTTCAAAGTGAGTGTGTATACCTCTCGGCCACCCTGCCAGCCCTGTGTTATTAGAGAACTCTTGCATCTTAAAAAATCTCACTGGTGTTCAAGGACTTCAAATCAATGAAATGGCTAATTTCATGTTTTGTTACTATAGTCAAAGTTTTCTATAAGCATACACCTACATTCCTACAGGAACGCCTGATCTTGGAAATGATACACAATTAACTGTAATAAAACCACACAACTCTAGGTGTTTGAAATAAAATGGCAACAATAGTCTTTAAAATAAAAGCAGTCTGATTATACAATCTAACTGTACAGAACATTGTCACATAATATATTCATCACCATGGCTGTTTTGATCCTTACCGTCAATCACATTCGCATTTCCGACTCTGCAAATGAGAAATCCGTTGACAAGCAGAAGTAAGCTCAGGTGACTGAGGTAAAATTTTCTGGTCTGCATTGAGTGACTGCCAAAAAATGGTGTATATATAGATATATATTATACATTTTCTCCTTCATAACCAAATCATTTTCATCTTGTAATTCATGCGAAGCCCTTTATGCAGACTGTTATAAGTTCTACTTCAATAATACATATGAAGCAAAATTACAGGAAATTTCCTTCAAAATAACTGGTTATAATGAAATGAGATGTTATCATGCTGATGTTTTGTTTAAAAAAAATAAAAATAAAAAAGGGGAAAAAACATGTCATTAGAAATAAGTGACTTTCATTCTGAATTTTCAAAATAAATTCGATGGAGAAGATTGCACTACTTTTTTGGAAATTACCGAAGTGTGCTTGCAAAGTGAGATTACGATCGATAGCTAGTGAGCATGAGGATAACTAAAATGTGATATATGTTTACATGTTAATGTTATACTTTTTAGAGAGTAATTATTGAGTAAAATTCAAACACAGATGGAAATAGCATGTCGAGGAATTTAAATGAATAGAACAAACAATGAAAATGAAAATAATTTAAAGCCAAAGAAAGGGGCAAAGTGCATGATGACTTATTTAACTGCTTGGCAGATTTTAAAGCCTGTTTTAAAATTAATTTTAATTTATTGCTTATGAATTAAAAAATCATCTCTGAAGTGGAACATACGTACTTATATAGACAGAAGAACTGCAGATAATAAGACAAAACATGACGGCAGCAGCAAACGACCTGCACTTAAATGGTCTCCGACACCACTATCATTTCAAAAATGTCAAATCATAATGAAACATACAATTAAGTCCTATTTGTAATTATTAAAGAGCAGGAGAAAGACAAATGGAGAAATAATGCTATCATGAAAACACAAAACCTATCCAAATTTACAGGATTTGGCTGCACAGTAAGGTGATTATCATGGATATTCCTATTACAAAGTTCGTCAAAGGAAATAACAGTTTGACGAAGATTTCTATATACTTATGGATATATATGTATACATATATATATATATATATATATATATATATATATATATATATATATATATATATATATATATATATATATCCATAAGTATAAAAAAACATACCTTCAGCTTTTGAGCTCAGTGATGTTGAATCAATGCCTGCTTCACGACAGCAGCCATAAATATGATCACCCGCTCTACAAACCACCTTTTATTGTACTTTATGGAAGGAAAAAAACACTCTTAATCAGCCCTTGCCCACACCCTGGTGTGACCATGCGCTGTTTGTTTAAATTTAAATTTACAATAAACAAAGTCTGGTATTCTCAGTGCTGTATTGTTTGTATTTCTCCAATCTGGCACTTGGCAATGCAAAGTCTTGTAAGACTTGTCCCTCCTTGTTGACATAGCATTTAT
Organism: Eptatretus burgeri; assembly: GCF_056783735.1. Lineage (NCBI taxonomy): Eukaryota > Metazoa > Chordata > Myxini > Myxiniformes > Myxinidae > Eptatretus > Eptatretus burgeri. Next base: position 35,447,967 of record NC_140977.1, on the reverse strand, counting down.
ACGGCTCAGAGCAGTCTGGACTGTAGATAATGGCTTGACTGATGACCCATACATTTAAATGTGTATCTGTAAATCCACTTTCACGAAATATAAATAACCCATGATTCTCGACTTATGTAAGAACTTCGGAAAGTAACTTTACATCAGATATTTCTTGCATCAGGAGTCGTAAATTAACTTTTCCTACAGACCTACAATACACTTTAGCTCCAATACAACATAAAATACATGCATTCTATATAGCAGAAGCTAAAAGAGGAAAGAGGGAGTGGAGGAATACCAGGAGAAAAGGGAGATAGAGAAATTGGAAAATCTGGAAGTCCTGTAGGTTTTTAAAGATGTTCAGAAGGTTAAAAAGAAATGAAAACTTAAAAGATAGCTTCTTCATGATTACGAGATACTCATACCGTTGCAAAGTACTTTTTTGTGAACTTCTCAAACATAGGCTTTCTTTTGTATGAATTATGAACCAATTTGAAATGGCAACTTAATCCAATGTACTGTTGATCTCTGAAGAAGTTATGACAGTTTTATTTTACAACAATTCTGTATTCTGGTAAAGCATATAAAGAAAACTCATTGAAGAGTTTTATGCTTTTTTTCTTCAATCAGAGATGAACATGCTACAGAGCTTCTCATTATAATGCATACAGATTTTATATATACTAAACTATACTACATTTAAACGATATATACAGTATAGAAATATAGCTTTATAAAACGTATGCCAAAATTGAAATGCACACAGCATGTAAACTTAGAATAGTTATTTCATAATGTACGTAAGAACAGCACCTTCCCTGTAGGGGGTTATTATGTAATTAAATGGGTTGGGCTGGGTAACTAGCACCCCCTCTCAATCTGTTGGGATAATAACATCAGTGCTTGATGATGTGTTCCGTGACTGCCATCATCACGTAGGGCGTGCATCATTTCACCGCCATGGCTTCTCGGCATGTGCAAATAACACCAGCGCTCTGGAACCTTTGGCGAAGCCATGGCTTTAGAAGTGCACGCTGAATTCCCATTTATTGTTTAAAGACCCATCAAGTCCTTGTTTGTCTGTTCATCTGTATGGACATGTACCCTGTACTGTAATTTCTTGCCATCTACCCCTGTACTGTATTTTGTTTCCCCAATCTCTGTTCATTCCCCTCCACCTGAACAGATCGGCATACCGACCAGAACACGACACAGCCCCCCTGCAATAATTGCACCATTTCCTGGCTTTGTGCCATGGACATTTTTGGACATGTGGGGTTCGTCCCAGGTGCATGGGGGTAAAAGTGTTTTCTCCATGTTAAGTGCGGAGCTCCGCTCCTGACGACAGCTGGAAGGGCAAACGAGGTGCATATCCGGGTGTGCAGCAGAATGGGTGGGGCTGTGGGGGGGCATCCCCCAATGGCTGGCATGGGGCCAGCTCATAAGATCTGACATGGCCCAATTGCTGGTCTCAGGCTGCCTCGGAAGTTCTGACATGTGGCTCTTTGGCCCCGCCTGCCCGGGGGACTACAAAAGTGTGTTCAAGGTTCTGTTTCATTCTCTCTCTCTGCTCTGGTTATCGTTCTCACTCTCTCTCTCCCTCTCTCTCTGCCCTGGTCATCACTCATGCTCTCTCTCTCTGTCCTGGTCATCGTTCTCTCTGTCTCTGTCTCTGTCTCTGTCTCTGTCTCTGTCTCTCTGTCTCTGTCTCTCTGTCTCTCTGTCTGTCTCTCTGTCTCTCTCTCTGTCTCTCTGTCTCTCTCTCTGTCTCTCTGTCTCTCTCTCTGTCTCTCTCTCTGTCTCTCTCTCTGTCTCTCTCTCTGTCTCTCTCTCTGTCTCTCTCTCTGTCTCTCTCTCTGTCTCTCTCTCTGTCTCTCTCTCTGTCTCTCTCTCTGTCTCTCTCTCTCTCTCTCTCTCTCTCTCTCTCTCTCTGTCTCTCTCTCTGTCTCTCTCTCTCTCTGTCTCTCTCTCTCTCTGTCTCTCTCTCTCTCTGTCTCTCTCTCTCTCTGTCTCTCTCTCTCTGTCTCTCTCTCTCTCTGTCTCTCTCTCTCTCTGTCTCTCTCTCTCTCTCTCTGTCTCTCTCTCTCTCTGTCTCTCTCTCTCTGTCTCTCTCTCTGTCTCTCTCTCTCTCTCTCTCTCTCTCTCTCTCTCTCTCTCTCTCTCTCTCTCTCTGCCCTGACCATTGCTCTGACTTTCTTCTCTGCTCCCAGACCCCAGACGCTTTGGTTCATAGTTCCGAACGGAGCTTGTGGACCCTCAGTTGTGGAGTGCAGTGTTGGGGGTGTTCTGGAGAGCTGCAGGGAGAGCAGTATCAAACTGGGGAAGGTGATGGTTCCACCTACCAGTAGGCTGAGGCCATCTTGCCCCTCCCAATTGTCTCCCCGTGTGTGAGTGTCTGATGGGTACCTTTGTCGTGTTATCCGGTTGGTAAGGAATAGGTTAAGTTAAATCTGTGATGTGCATTTTCTTTGGTTTTGGTAAATACACACCTGTTTGCCTTTTATTGCATTTCCCCTTTGACTGCCCCAGTTGCCCTTTGACTCCATTAAAGCCCTTGAGTTCCCTTCTCTCCTTCCCTGTACAACACATTGCTTGCTATGAACATTGCCATGTTCATATTTTCCTTTCATTCTGCCTGTGTCTGTCCTTTCCCATTATTGGTCCAGCAATGTCTATGCATAGATTAGCCAGGAGATTTTAATTCCCCAAATAATTGGCTCACATATTAGTCCAGCGTTGTGCAAGTGGTAAGCTCGGCTGCCTTGATCAAGATACAATAAATATAAAAGTAATACAACTGCCGAGGGCGCAATTCCCCAATAAGGAGACTGCATGTACCACAGTTAAACGGTAGTTAGACAGAGGACACTGGGTCACGTGGTTAAATTATTGGCGCTCATGGTCAATTAGCGATCCGCCACGACATGGACTTATTCATGTGCGGTGGCCTCAATTCCCAGTGAGTCCGGGGAGAACTGGGGATACCCCCACCCTCGTACCCCTGCGAACCCGGGCCCGCAACAGTTTGGCATCAGGTGGTGTGATTGGACCTGAGGTGTGCTTCACGCACCACAAAATTATGAGCCATAGTCAGAATTTTATTGAAATATATTGGTGTGGCCAATGGCGGACCAACGCGGGCAGATCCTGGTGGGCTATGTAAATAATGTAGATAATGCAAATGATGAATTAACGACCCAGACCCGAACTAGGCAATGATAGAGGGCACTGAGGAGGCAGATATAGAGGTGGGACACAAAATCCAACTCTATCCCCCAGAAAGTGCAGCACCTGCAGCAAAGAACTACAGATGGGCACTGCTACAACAGCCCAACATAACCCTTTTTATGGAGCAACTCATGAAAAAATGGAAGCAATGAGCGGTAATATGCAAGTGATGAGTGAACACAACAGGGCCGATATGCAAGCAACGAGCGGTGATATGCATGCGATGAACAGCAGACTGGATGTGATGAAGGGTGAGATGAGACATGAGATGGGCGAAGCGATGGGCAGGGATGCGGTGCACCAGTATGTACGGGAATGTGTGCATGGCATCTGTGGGGAGGTGAAGGGAAGCGAGGCTTTCCTCGCGAGACTGGAGGGGGGGGGGTGGGGGAAGTAAGAGATCTTGGAATGCATGCAGACGTTATTTTCACAGCGTGATTCTATGCTCCAGGACCAAGCGAATAGGATCCAGGTCCTCGAGAGGAACCGGGAGGAGGCCAGATCATATTTCAGGAAATGAGCGACGAGGCAACTGCCTTGTCTGCCTCAGCCTGGCTACGCCTTAGCCCTGCGCACAATGGCGGCTCCACGAGGGAGGCCGCCCCCAAGAGGAGGGCTGACCTTGAGGAAATGGTCTGGGGCTTGGTGGACCGCTGGATAGCAAGGACTGGACCATGGCAGGCGGCTTCAATGGTGGCGCCCGATGGAACAGGAGTAAATACCCTGACTCGGAACTTCGGGAGGGCAGGGTAATTTGGAATATCAGAGGCATACACCTTACCAGGTGAGATGTTATGACTGTGGTCAGCCAGGTCACCTGTCGCAGGACTGCAGAGCTCTGCGCAGGGATCAACCACAATACCCAGGACAACCTCTTCCACCCCATACAGTCCGAACTAGCTGGCCCCCAGTTACCCCCTCCAGGCTCGGGGAAACAAATATGTGCCGAGTACGCAGGGCCGTGTTCGACAATGGTAGATGGTAAAGTGCCCTCATTGATGTGACAGGTCATTTGTAGTGACCAAATTGTCATTGGTAGTTTGACAATCAGGTGTAAAATTGCCAGTGCAGGGTTAGGCACCGTGGTGGACAAAGGAGCAAGTGCCACGATCATCAGCCCTGTGATCATTGATTCATTGATTCGAGTGTTGGTGGTTGGAATCAAATCCACTGTCTGAAAAATCATAGCCTGCAGCTGGCTACCGGGGCAATGGCTCCTATCATAGGGCGTGATTTCATGACCCTTAAGTTGGGTTCATGAAGGAAGAGCATAGAGGTTTAGGTGGCAGAAGTGTGCAACCTAATAGGATTGCATCTGCTGACCACCAGCGAGTGTAAAATTAATCTGGACTCGGGTGTCATGCAGGTGGGGTTTGAAGAGCTGCCATTAGTGGGCGTGAGTTACTTTCAAGAAGGTGGAGCTTGAAGGTCCCACTCCTTTGGCTATCCTCCAGGTGCCGAGGAAATAGTCCCAGCATGATTGCGGGTTCACCAAACCTGGCAGGAACTCTGTGGTTTGGTCGAGTGGTTGGCGGGACGACTGATCCCGGGGTTAGTCATGGGCCGCACCCTTGTAAATACTGATGGGCCTGTTGTAGCCATCAGGGTAATTAACACGAGCATGGAACCATGCACTATAGGGCGGGGAATGAAGGTACCTCAGTTATTCAAGTCACGGAGCTGAAGGACAAAAACATCCAGTCGGATCAACCCCAGGGGGAATCTCCAGCGTATGGTAGGAATTGGCCTGATCCCATTTGCGAGATGGTATACAGGAGCAGTGCAGATTTGGAGGAGGCCCAGTGGGAGGCCTTACAGAAACAAATTGACCTGCATTTGGAGATCTTCTCCTTGTCGCCTGAGGACATTGGACGTATGGGCCTGGTGAAACATCAGATCCACTCCAGTGAGGCCCAGCCTTTTCGTCAGCCTGCCCGATGGCTCCCCTGGAGCAAGAGGGAGGAGGCTGATGAGCAGGTAGAAAATATGTTTGATGCAGGTATCATTGAGTCCTTGGTAAGTCCTTGGATGTCACCAGTTGTGTTGGTCGAAAATAAAGATGGAACCATGCATTTCTGTGTGAACTATTGCCAGCTTAACAACGTGACCCCCAAAGGCTTCTATCCCCTGCCGAGAATTGATGAGACCCTCAATGCGGTTTCAGGTTCTAAATGGTTCTTAACTCTTGACCTCAAGAGTGGGTATTGGCAGGTGGAGATGGATAAGGCAGGGAAGGATAAAGCAGCATTTTCTACAAGGAAGGGACTGCATCAGTTCACTGTGATGCCATTTGGTTTGTGTAACGCCCCCACCACCTTTGAACGATTAATGGAGCATGTGCAAGGCGACATTCCATGGCAATCATGCCTGGTCTACCTGGATGACGTCCTAGTGCATGCTAAAACATTTCACCACGTCATAGCTAATTTGGACCAGGTGTTTTGGCACCTCAGACAGGCAGAGTTGAAGCTGAGCCCAGAAAAATGTACTTTTTTCGCAAAAGAGGTGGTCCATCTTGGTCACATAGGTCGCGAGGGGGTCAAAACCGACCCAGGTAAAATCACGGCACTAGAAGAGTGGCCCATGCCTTGTAACATCAAAGAGGTGCGGGGCTTTTTGGGACTCTGCTCCTATTACCGGTGTGTGGAGACAGCCAACTACCGGCAAAATTTGTGGAGATAGCCAGGCCCATTCACCAGCTTAGGAGAATGGGATGCGGTTTAATTGTACACAACCATTGTAGCTACCCAACCAATGACAGGACATTTACCCTGGACACGGATGCAAGCCTGGAAGGATTGGGTGCAGTCTTGTCCCAGACACAGGGGGGCATGGAAAGAGTGATCACGTATTACATTTTGGCCATGAGTAGGCCCAAACAAAATTATTGCATTACTCACATCACCCCCCATAAGATCCTTGTCCGTGCAGCCCGGGTGACAAGGCAAGTCTTGCCACGAACCGCTGAGGAGGAATTTGGAAATTTGACTTGTAGCATGGCCCAGCGGGAGGATCCCACATTGGGCCCGGTGTACGAATGCGTCTGGGTAGGTTAGAGACCCAATGGGGAGGAAGTAGCCCCCCTCCGAGCATGAACAAAGGCTTTCTGGGCTCAGTGGAAAACCCTTGAATTGAAAGATAACATCTTGTGTCGCAAATGGGTGGAAATTCCTTCTGAAAGAACTTCCTGGCTGGCAACAGTCCTACATCAATTCAAAGCACTATTTTTCAACAGGTTCACGGTACCTGCCCAGGTGGTCATTTGGGCAGGACAAAAACAACATCTCGGGCCCTCCAGAGGTTTTATTGGGTGAATATGGGGCGCAATATACAGGACTTGTGTCGAGCATGCGACGTCTATTCTGCTAAAAAGGTACCGGTATGGAGGATGCGAGCCCCCCTTCAATTACACCAGGTGGGGGTCCCTTTGAGTGGATGGCTATGGATATCCTCGGACTGCTGCCCCACACCCACCAAGGTAACAAATACATCCTCGTGGTTATGGACTATTTCACCAAATGGCTGGAGGCCTATGCGCTCCCCAACCAAGAAGCTGGTGTTGTAACACAGGCCTTTTTGGAAGGTTTTATATTGTCAGCATGGGATTCCGGAAGAGCTGCACACAGACCAGGGATGAAATTTTGAAAGCCAATTGGTAAAAGAAGTGCGCAGTCTCTTATCGATTTAGAAAAAAACAGGACAGCGCCGCGAAGACCACAATCTGGTGGGATGGTGGAGAGTTTCAATAGGACCTTGTTGCAACAACTGGCCCTCTTTACCACTACTCGTCAGGATGACTGGGACGAACATCTTCCGTTTTTGCTAATGGCCTTACTGGACGAGTCAGCACAGAGCCACTGCATGTAGCCCATCTTTGCTAATGTATAGGCGAGCCTTGCGGGCTCCTGCTGATCTGCTATGTGGTTCCGTGCCTGAGCGTCCTAATAAACCACTGGGGTCCATGCTTTCATGTGCGGCGGGTGTAAAGATGAAGCGTAGGTACGACCACCGGAGTCAGGCGAGGGAGCACTCTCAGGGGATGAAGATTTGGTTTTTCAATTCCCAGAGATGAAAGGGCAAATGCCCAAAGCTCACATTGCCTTGGCAGGGCTCACGGCTGTCATGGTGCAGATCTGTGACGTGGTCATTAAGATCAAAATGGGACCACGGGCTCTTCCTCGGATCGTCAATGCGGACTGATTACAACCCTATGCAGGTGGTCAAGTACCCTTATCGATCGCTCTGGCCTTAAATGCAGAGGCCAGACCTAGCACCTCCACGGACACGGGGCTCATGTAGATGAGAGACAAGGTTGTAGTGCCCACGTGGGGCACCGTATGGGAACTGCCCCCACATTCAGGGCAAAGGAGCATGAGACAGCAATAGAGTAGTTGGGGAATGGGGGGGGGTAGTGTGAAAGGAATTTTGCCAGTAGGGGCATTAGAAATGGCCCCTATTTTGCAAAGGGACATTCAACAGCATTAGGTTAGTTGGGGGGGGGGGTAGTGTCAGAATAAATCGTCCCCATGGGGGCATTATAAGCGGCCTTCCATGAGAGCCCAGGAGCACTAGCTAGAGGGGCTATCATAAATGGTTGATAGAAGTATTAGCTCGAAGGATGGGTTTGGGGAGAGATGAGGAAATTAAGCTTACATGGGGGTACCAGCAATGGGTACCTCCATCCGGGAGCAAAGGAGCACTAGCCTTCGGTGGTTGGCATTGTGAGGGCTGCATGGGGGCACCAGGAATGGTTGCCTCAATGGGGGCACTGAAGCACTAGCCAGAGGAAGGGATAGGATAAATGTTATGGTTCAAGAGCAGTAATTCTTAACCTGGGGGAAATTTCCCCCTGGGGGGGAATTTTTCGGATTTTAGGGGGGAAGTTATTTTTTATGTTGAACAATTTTCAAACTATTTATTGCGTTGAATCCTTACTTACTATTGTGTTATTCAAACTATCCTTACATTGTTTTCTTCAACCTATCTTTGCGAGTCGAGGTTTTCATCTTCAATGACCATACAATCTAAAGTACGAAATCGGTTTGAAGTGGAGTGTGACATGCATTGCGCACTCTCTAACACTGCTCCTGACATTGATGCACTGGTGAGCAAAAAGCAGTTCCAGCCATCTCATTGAAGTAAACGTGCTTAATCCATGCTCATCAATGATCCTGCTGTGTTTAACGACCAAAAACATCAATAGTTTTGCCAAGTCTATTGCCATTTTTAAATGATGCTCTGCAAAAAAACATTTCCCTTAATACGAATGATTTGAATAATCATGAACTTTTGCTGATTTTAGGAATGCTCATGTTAAAATAATATAAGACTGTTAATGTGATGCAATAAATTGTGTCAATATTTTAATGAAAATATTTATTGGAATAATTTTTTCAATAAATTTTAGTTTTAAAAATTAATTTAGTGCTGATAATGTGGTGGGGGGGGGGAAATATCATTATTCGACTATTTCAAAGGGGGGAAACAATACTAAAAATGTAAATAAACCCTGGGTTAGAGAGACAGTAGGGACATGGAACATGTAGTGGAGATGTAGATACGTATAGGGGGTAGTTAAAAGGGACTGTGTTTAGTATAAGGGATGAATGGGAGCACGAGTAAGATGGAAGAAATTAGTTCGATGATGCAGTGTGTGTTAATGGAGTTGGTTTTGTTATTGTGTGGTTGTTGAGTTATAAGTGAGGGGGCAGAACAACAGCCCGGTATGATTGGTAATTGAGTGCATGCGAAGGTTTGAAAGGGGGGGGAGTGAATCTCATCCAAGGAAATCCAAGGCTAGTTTAATGTTAGATAGAGTGATTAGGTAAATTTGCAAAGGGATGTTGTTCTGCAGTTGGTACTGATTGTTGCATGTACTATCTTTTCAGGATTCAGGAGATAGTGTACTGGCTGGGAGCATGGCTTTTGAGTGCAGTGTCATGATGAAGCAGGCAACCCAGACACTGGAAGGCCGTTGGCCAGGTGAGGCCATAGGTAGGTCCAGGGGGCCATTCAGTGTGCGTTCGTGGGCACAGGCGCCCAAGGAAAGGGGTCCGGTGCACCATATGCCATAGTGGGCATCGGGGGTAGAGCTAGGGAGGGCCTCCCCCATAGCTTAAGGTGAAGAGCAGGTAAGCTCGGAGGTGGCTCTAGCATCACGAGAGTGCCCCGTGGTAAGTATGCAGGTGGGTTGATCAGCTAGTGGAGCCACACTGCCCAGCCACGAAATTGTGCAAAGGCACAGAAGGAAAATTTGGTTGGCTCGGCAGAAAATTGTAAGAGTACCAATGTGTGGGCGACGGGAATTTGGGTTTCTCGAACCCCAAAGTTTAATGAAGGCCAATTTAATTGGCAGGGTGTAACCCCGGGAACAGTTTAAATGTGTAAGAATGTTTGCATAGTTAGGATTGATGTAGACCCATCACACCATCCACAGCTTGGTTGATCACCACCCATCGGACTTGCCCTCTGAGTGAGAGGAACAACAAGGTGAGTGGTGCAGTGTTTGTGAAATTTTGTGTAATTCTGCCTTTTCCTTCCTCAAGCAATCTTGTGGGGATTGCGTATGAATTTATTTGTCAGGAGATAAGACGTAGGAGACAGAATGTAGAGACGAATTTTGGTAGTATTAGTGAAGAGACGCCAACCTCAAGCTCACTCAAGGACACCGCCATCATTGCTATAGGTATGTGCACACCAGCGACCAGCTGACTATGTTGGTCGGACCTGGTGCTTGTGACCATTGCATTACTGCATTTACCTTTTTGTTTTCCATGCTGTGGGCTTTTTCCTGTGCTTTCATTCGTCTGTCTGTCACGGACCCAGGAGACATCGCTGGACGTCTTGCAGGACTCACCTTACCGTTTTGCATCAGCTGCCTACTGGTATTGTCACATTGCAGCTTTGAACATCACCTTGGTTTTAACCACTTGCTCTGTGTCATGTGTACCACTCACCTTGCTCATCCACTTTAGTGGACCACCTGTTAAGTGGCCCATGGTACTGCTCTTCCTTGTTGTAGTGGCCGTGTTCCCCCACCACCAAGAACTACCCCGTACAGCAGCTCAGTGGAGGGAGATGTTTTTGTTGTTTACAAGGGCGACCCCATAATGGCCTGTATGCCGGGCCATGGCCCGCTGGTTTTTGGTAGAAGGGCCTCCAGCCCGAAGATGAGCAAGAGGAAGAGATGGTGACATCGGCAAGCAGGTTTCTCGTCCATGGCAGATTTGGTTGAAATTGGATAACGACTGAACGTATCCCATTCAGACAGACAGACAGACATCAAATTGCTTAATTTAGTGTGATGCCTGTTCTCCAAACGGAGGAAAGTTGGAAACGAGCTATTGAAGTGCTGTTGCTTCCTTAGTTCAGAGGTGGTGGTCAAATACTCTATTATTAACATTCAAAATTGTATTTTTTGTCAGTTTACAGAAAGGACAAGAACATTGCATGTCATCAATACTTAAATTTTTTTAAATTTTATTTCTAAGGCATTGGAAACTAGAAGGGCACTCCTCGATGTCATGAAATCGCCCCATATGCCTCCACCTACATTATCACATCATTACAAATACTTGTACCAAGTTTGATTGAAATCGCTGAACCAAGATTCAAAATATGAAATTATTCTGACTGCCAGACCATGCATCTGATCAGGTTGAAATGTAAAACATATATTCCCTATGAATACTCAATCATAATTGTGATGTTTCACATTGAATGATGCAGCGGTTCAAAAGAAAGAGTTAAAAAAAAAGATTTTCATTCAATCCAATGTGGCTGCCAGACCATGTGACGTATTAATGATTTGTGAACACCTTGGTATCCCCAAGGCTTTGGAAACATGTGGGTGAAGTTTTCCCTCGATCTGTCAAGCTGTTGTGGAGAAGATTTTGAGGTTTTTGGTAAATCCAATATGGCTGCCAAGCTGTTAGTTGATGTTAGTTTGTTAGCTGCCAACTAGTTGACCTATGATATCAAAGGAGAAAACCATTTTGCTCCTCAAGGATAGGCAATCGTACCTGTAAAGTTTCACCTTGATCTGTTCAGCCATTTCGGAAAATAAGATTGTTGAAGGTTTTTATGTAAAAAAAAAAATAGGCTGCTGAACCACATGACCGATGATGTCATCATGTTTTTTTTTTCTTCCACACAATTTAGCCCAAGGACCGGGCGTAGTGGCGTGCACCTGTAATCCGGCTACTCGGAGGCTTTTGTTGGAGGATCACTTGAGGACGGGAGCTCTGTGTTGGGCCATGCTATGAGAGGGTGTAGGACAGCCCAGAATCATGGCGAAACCCAATCCTTATCCCTGTGTCGTAAGAGGCGACCAGGGTTGCGTCAGGAAGGGCATCCGGCGTAAAACCTGTGCCAAATCAGTATGCGGATCATAATGGATGATCCGCTGTGGCAACTCCTAACGGGAGCAGCTGAAAGACGAACAACACAATTTATCTCTAGATGACCCTCAAAAATTTTCATACTGATCGGATAAAGCATTCGACGTATGCAATTATGACGTCATAACGAAGCCATCTGTGACATCATCAAAAAAACGCACTTATTCCCCATGGGGAGTAGTTGCCATGTACGAAGCATACATTTTTTTCCATCAAACGGTTTCGGAGATAGAGGTCCAAAGTTATTCTTTCTTTCAAATATGGCTGCCACACTATGTGACCGATGACATCATAATCATCATTACAACATTCTGCAAGAGTCGTCGCACCTATGGTGAAAACTTCGTGTCGCTTGGATAAGTACGGACATACGGACGGACGAACAACCCGAAAACATGATGCTACCGGCGATTTCGTCAGCAGAGGCATAAAAAACAAATAGCCCAATGTATGGGATTTAAACCTGAGATAGCAGTTATATATATTAGTTAATGCTGTAAAAGTATTTGTAAAGGTATTTATACTGGTATTCTGATTGACCCTTCAGTTCCCATTGAAAGAATTCCAACTTTGCCTTCCCTTAACTGAACAAAGGTTGAAACTTGCTAAAAGGTCATGATAACTCTTGCCTTTGTGGTATCTCTCACTGATCATTCTGATCATGGAACAGACAGAGACTATTTGTTATCAAATAGTTTTACTTGTTTTTATTAGTCCCCTACCAGTTTCACCCGAGGGGACGATAGGTCTGCTCTCCGTGTATCCGTCCGTCTGTTCGTCCAATCAATTCCACCTGTGATTTTTCTGTTTTCCCCCATACCCTGAAACTTGGTACATGGCTTTATTATAAGTTACAGAACAAGTTGGAGTTTCATGGTGTTTGGTCAATTTTTCAGTTATGTCCTTGTTGGATTTAGAAAATATCACATCGGGAGGGGACATGTATTTGCAAAGCAATTATTATCGCTCTCATTTTACATGCACTTTCTATCAGGGGTAACTTGTTTAGAAATAACTCGGCTACAGTGATGTCATCGATATTAATCTGCAAACCTGTGATCAAAGTCACCATGCAAACCATAACCCTGGTGTTGGCTTAATGGTTGGGGTGGTGGGCTTGGGATCCTAACATCCTGAGTTAAAATCTCCCCTTTACTGTTGAATTAACACTTGGTGGGGGTTAATTCAGCCTGTTATCCTTCCAAGGTTGGCAAAATGAGTACAAGCTTGCTGGTGTCCTGTGCTGGAATGGTGACCCGTCCAGGATTGTGCCCAGTAGCCAAAGGAGACTGCTTAGGCAGCACCAATGCTCTGCACAGAGTATGGTCCCTATGGATGGATGGATGCGAACCATCTTGGGCATCAAGTATATGTGCACATATAGACATTTCCTGTTTATTTGCCTCTTCCCATCTAGTCGATATTAAATATCCCAAAATACTTTTTTTTTAACGAAGGCCATTGTGTGCTCATACACTGACAAAACTGAGCTATTAAACCCCTTTTCAAGAATTTTGAGTATCACTGAGGTCTGAACATTTCACCATATCAACTTGGTACGTCTTTTGCAACAATTTTCACTGATCTCGTGCATTATTATCAATGCAGTAATCGTTGCGTAAGTCATATGATGAAAACATGTTCATACCCCGTGATGGAAGTCCTGTGTTCTAAATTCCAATTCAAACATTTGATATACGTTGTTTAACTTTTTCACTACTTTATCACCACCGCTTGTCATATGATGTTTTTGTCCTTGATGGGATGAATAAACTTGGGCATAAAAATGTTGTTTCTCAAAACAGCAACAATTATGTAAGGCCTCCAGGAGAGAAAGAAAAAGGCAATTGGAATTGAATTGTTTATGTAGCCGGTCATGTGTCTGTTGATAATCTGAATTTTTTTTTTAAATCATAATCATCCATTTGCATTACAGCATACAAATTGTGTAAACGTTCGTGTACCTGTTTGTCATGCCAAAAGTCATTGTTTAATTAGAGATTTGTGAATATAAATCGAAGCGAAGTTTGCTGAGACAATTTTTAAACCACCATCCCACTGAAATGTTATAAAAACATCCCTTTCCGACTGTGATAGTTTCAAAGCATGATGTCTAAAAGAGAGTTAATGGAGCTCCAACAAGGAATGATAACTGGTTGTTCTAGAATGGGAACTTCAATCATCAGGATGGTTTCCACCATGGTTGCCACTCTCAGACCTACTCGAGAAAGCATCTCGTGAAATCGAAGACTAAAGGGAACATTAACCCTGACTATTAATTTTGGTAGACCATCAGAAATCACCTGAAGAGGGAAGAGAACCTTGTGACAGGTATTTGACAGAACATGAGACGTGACTTTTCATGACCTCAAACCTCGATGATGTGACAAAACAGTCAACAGGGAGTCAGCGATGACGAGTTCACATACATATTGCTCAAGGTTTGTAGCAGGGTCTGGGGTGTGTCAGAATGCCATTTATGAGCTGGATAACAACTAGACCGAAATCTGAAAGGACATGAGGATGCAGATATACAGTATGAGTAATGATGGATATCCCACCTTCAAATTTGCAAAATAAAATCTCGTCTCAGATGTTAGGACCAAGCTGTGAACGTGGCACAGACAAGCCCTTCCTGATTTAAATTTTCCACATACAGTACCAAGGCTTTGTCCCACATTGTGAATGAAATTGTGTGTCCCTTGAATATTGGTAGGATAATTTATCTGGAACCCTCGACAGTTGTCCGATATCAATACTAAAGGCCCGGTCACACCTTGACGTTTTAGCCAGCGAAGGCAACGTATTAAAATGTATGTAAAACGCTGGCTTACGTTGAACTTTTGATGTTTTTTTTTAAAGATTCGGACGTATTCATAGCGACTTGGTCTTATGTATAACGCATTGGTGATGGACACAGAACGTTTCGTTGTGTTATAGATAACTTATACCAACGAATGCTGAACCTGTTGTCGGCCTACACAACCGATGCCCAACGATAGTCTAACTTAGGCATAGTGCGTTGCACGCATCGCCGACGATGTCGTGACGTAGCCTATTAAAAGGCTGACGCACAACGATTCGAATCATAACTGCCGTAGAAATGGAAGTGTCAACAGCGCGGTCACACCTTGGCGATCTTGCCAGCGTATGCCGAGCTAAGAAAAATGTGTCTAAAACGTTGGGGCACGTCAAATACGGTATGAGTAAGTTTGGTATACGTGAGTACAACGCTAAAGTACGCTATCATACGTCGTAGTAAGTAGAGTACGTCAAGAAATTTTAAACATGTTCAAAATTTTACGACGTACTCGGCGTATGACACACGTTCCGCATGCGATGGGGATAAGTTTTACACACGATATGTGGACGCTTACACACGTCCACAAAGGATACTTATAAGCTACTCATAAGTCGAAACACGTCGCGGTAATGTCTTTTTTACACGAAACTTATTTCTAACTTATGTTTGACGTGCTTTGAACCAATTCTTTACGTAGTCCCAACACACATCGACGTATGTAGACGTATTCCAATGACGTCTTCCGGTCGACAAAAAAAAAAAAATTAACGTGTTTCTAGCTTACAACTGCCATATAAAGACGTGTTCCGAGCGGTTTTGGGAATTGGTATATAAAAATGCTGCTCATAAAAGGGGAACCCAACAGTGTTTTCGAGTTCCTTTTTGAGTCGATGTCCATGTCAGCAGTAACAGTATCAGTATTAGTATTAGTATTAGTATTAGTATTAGTAGTAGTTTGTTCATGTTGGCAGTAGTAGGTGAGTGTGAGGGGGAGGGTGTGGGTTATGATGGATCGTCCTTGCGTTTAACGATTTAACGATTTAAATGATAAACTCAACGATTTAAATGGCTGCATCTCCACTATTGAAAGTAGACGCTTGCGCTCAACAATTGGATTTTTTTTACACTCAACGACTTTTAAACGGTACCACTCAGCTAGTTTCATTGTTTACAATGAACGATTTAAATTGCTGTCACTCGCCTTTGTTTTTTGACGCTGGGGTTTGGAAATTTGAAGCATTTCTTCTGAACGTGTTAAAACGCTCAAACTCGACTATTTTAAATAGACGCTGCCGATGGACAATTGGAATCATAGCCAAGCTAGACATCGAAGTGTGAACATCCTCGTCATGCCGAAGAAAAGTTTGAAGAATGCTGCAAATAAGTGTCCTGGCCGTGGCCGTGGACGCTGACGCAAGGACGATCCATTATACCGACGTCTTTCAGCCTATGAGTAACTTAAAAGTAACGTTTGTCGATGTGTGGCATCGAACGCGTAACGTGCCAAACAACACGTTAATCATAGGTTAGAAATAAGTTTCGGGTACGCAAAACATTACCTCGGCGTGTCTCAACTTATGATTAACTTAGAAGTAGCATGTGTTGACGTCTGTCAACGATCGCAGACCAGGCATACAACTTGTGGCCAGCGTAGCGGAACGTGTGAGTCATACGCCGGCATACGTCGTGAAATTTCAAGCATGAAAAAATTTGAGGACAACCAAAAAGTACAACGTTTAAAGCCAACGTGCAACGACGTATGGCAGTGTTTTTCAGCGTGCTCTCAATGTTATCAAAACTTACCCATAACGTATTCAACGTGTGCCAGCATTTTAGAAAAAAAATTCAAAAATCGGCATGTTGGCTAAAACGTCAAGGTGTGACCGGGCCTTTAAATGCAGTTTTTGAATCTCCATCAGGAATTCCTTAATAATTGGGTGTAAGGTGATGAAAACATTTCTGCTCCTGGCTGAAAGTTTTCATCACCAAACCGGCATGTTTCAGTCAAACGCAGGATGGATGATAGCCCTCCTCCCATCCCCTGAGAACTCACGCTGAGGGCCTTTTGGCATACGCACCACACTTGCCAAGTGCAGGTTGTTGAGCGGTTGGGTGGAGAATTTTGAATTTGACCCAGGTGTCTGCGATGCCTTGCCGACTCATCGTCAAAAGAGACTATGGCATCTTTAACGTCCACTTGCAAATGCAAGTAGATGGGACATCCAGCTTAACGTCCATCCGAGGGATGGCATACTCTATGAAGGAAAGCCCTGCCTGTGAAACACCAAACCAACAGTTTACAATGAAGAAGGACCACTCCTTTGGCATCTTCAGACGCATAGGGCTGCCACAGCAGATTTTCCTTCACCAAGGGGCACAGTCCTGGACTGGTCACCACTCCAACACAGGATACTCAAATGGCTCATCCTTCCTGTTAAGCTGGCACTCATTTTGCCTGTCCTCGGAATGATGACAGGCTGAGTCAACCCACCTGGTGTTACTTTAACGAACCGATAGGGATTCCAACTCAGGATCCTAAGATCTTAGGCCAGCCACCTTAACCATGAAGCCAACACCATGCCGACAGTTTTTAGTCAGGTCAAGAACTGAACCTCGACTAGACAGCTCAAAGGTAAATGCGTTAAGAATACCTCGGCCCATCATTTTTAACTGGCTGAGAGTAGTATTCTGAATTTGAAAATGAAACGTTTGAAAGTCGATGCTCAGCAACCTCACTTTCAGATTTTATTTTTGTGCCACTTTATCAACACCGCCAGTCATATGTTGTGCTTGTCCTTGATGCGACGAATAAACCCTGAACTTACACAGACTTTATCTCTGTCACACCATGGCCAAAGTATTCAATGTCTCAGAGTTAAGATATGAAAAGTATTAATTTATTAATCTTATTCTCATCAAGAGTTGAGTGTTGCAAGAGATACGGTTATGATTTTGGATGAGGTATGCAATCTGAGATTGTGGTGAGCAGCTGTCTTGAAGACCTCGAGGGAAGAATCAGATTTAAGAAAATGTGGAAGTTGATTCCACAGGTGGGAGAAAAGAGGAACAAATGAGTGGAGGTGAGCTGTTATCTGGATTTTGGGAGTTTCACCAGAAGTTGTTGACAGACCTTGAGTGCCCTGCAGAAACCTGGGTGTGGGGAGGAGGGACAGAGTATGGAAAGAGAAGAGGGGGAAAGACCAGAAAGGAGGCAGTAGAAGACAAAAAGGCCACCGACCTGTCTCTAATGTGAAAGTGATAGGCCCATAAACTCAGCTTCATCACAGGAGATTACAATAATCTTGAAGGCCTTGGTTTCCAAGATGTCAATCTAAGCAAGGGGTGATGCAGGAGCACCAACTAAAAGGGAAGATCAGTACTCCATCAAGCTGCGGATGAAGGCCTTGTAGGTGGATCACAGTTCAGGTATGCCAAAGATGGACTTTGCACGATGGATGATGCCCAGTCGGCGACTGGCTTTGGAGGCCAACTTGGAGGTGTGGTCTGACCAAGAAATATCATAGCTAAGAGTGAGGCCCAAAAGTTTAAGTGAGTTGAACCTCTTCAAGAGGATTGCTAAGAAAGTAGATAGTTCTTTCAAAGAGAGATATTAAGTGTGTGGGATTTGTCAGGGGTGAAAGACATATTCCAAGTTTTTGACTATATGATAGGGAAAGGAGATGAAAGGAATCCTTCGAGAGACACATGTTGGATACGAGAGTAGAGGAAGTCAGTGAGCCAGCATGTGTGGAGTTGGCCTTGGTTGACATAGGCAGACAGTTTGGAGAGCAAGGTGGGTGCAACACTGTATTGTTGCGAATTCGCGCCCGCCGGCGTGCGAGCGGCCACGTAACTCGAATCGCGGCACGTCGCCCACCGGACGGACAATTCTGTCGTGACCCTCTCGGACTAACGCCGGGAACTAGTCACGGGTGGGCCTTTCGGCCTCACCACGATCGTGCCAATCAGCCCCCTGCGTGGGATAGGGTTGTTCGCCAAATTCGACCTACCTAAGTACCCACACGGAGGGTAGACCGGGCGATCGCACCTCGCCGCAGGTCGACTCCGGACACGGGCCACTTTAGGCGACCCGTTCCGTATTATCGGGATAACCGAGCGGTGTTATCGTCAACCTCGACGGGTCCGATTAATTATCGGGCGTATTTAGCCCGCTACCAACCCTTTACGTGAAGTAAGATGGAGATTCAATTAAAGAAAAGACGAAGCGAAACGGGAAAAACAGTTCAACATAAGGCATATTTATTCCGCGGCACACGGAAAGCACACATATACAATTACAACAATTATGCACCAAAAGCAATTGCAACAAAAGAAACACAACAATGCAGATCTACCACCAACTACATGAGCACACGGCAACACTTACACAGTTTTACTTTACAGACGGTGCCGACAACACATATACTCAAAAGCAAAAGAAAAGGGCCACCCTCAACGACAAGGGAACAGACGGGGCCTGTGGGCGCGAGACCGGGTGGAGCCTACCCGTCTTGTGATGAGCCGCAAATGTGGCGGCGGTGCCCCGACTCCGCGCTCCTCCGCCGGTTTCGTTGGCACTGCTTGGAATGGGGTGGGAACGGAGCCCCCTTTCCGCACTATCTCAGCGTGGGGGGGGGAAAAGGGGGGGAATTGTTGATGCTCTGGGGAAAGAGGATAGCTGGTTTGCTTGGGTCCCGCGACGAGCGACTCCACTGCGACCTCGACTGCGCTCCCGGATTCCCCTCTCTGCAGCTCCCCGACAGACTACGAACCCCGACAGACTGACTCTCCTCCAGACTCGTCTTGACTGCTGCTGCCACACTCCACCGCCGCCACACCTCTCCAACTCGTCCGAGCCCAAAACTCTCCCGCTGCCACACTTCTCCAACTCGCCCGAGCCCAAAACTGACTGAATTCGCCCCGCGCTCGGCGCTTTATAGTACGGCAGGAGAACCCATATGCAAATTTCTGGATCAGGATGAGCTCGGGGGCGGAGCCACGCTCGCCCATTGGACGGAGGAAAAGTGGGCGTGAACCTCCCCTGATCCTCAAATTTGCATATATTGATTCTACTCCGACGTGCCTGGAGGCGGGGCCAAATCGCCCCGCGCTTGCTGATAGGACGGATCGGAAGTGGGCGTGTATCATTCCTGATCCGACTTCTCCTCGGAAAGGCCGCTTTTTGCACCCACTGCTCGGCGTGCGTCCTGCACGAGGCCAGGACAGCCTGACGCTCGGCGTTCACAAGTGGTGCGGGAATGGCCGCAGAAGGAGAGGCGAAGGTGGTGGAGGGTCTAAAGTGGCGGTCCCTGGCCACGGTGACGCTGGGAATGGCGGTGATGCGATGGTTGCGGGATGGTGTGCTGTGAAGGTAAAGGTCGTGGCTGTTGGCGTTGTTGTTGTTGTGAAGCGGCGTTGCGGTTGGTGGTTGTTGTGTGATGGTGGTTGAGACGTGGTTGGCTCAAAATAAAGATAGAACAGAAAAACGGCTATCTTAAAGGGTCACAGCCCGAATGAATCACATTTATTCCCACTAAACAACGGGTTTGGGGCTAACTACACATGTACTTACAGAGATATCTCACCTACGGGACCTGAATGGTGGTTTGCGAATTTCCTCAACCACAACAGTATTTAATGCTCAGAGTCTGGCCCTGATCTTATGTCTGACATTGAGGGCCTTACTTGAGAGAAGGTTCTAGAAAATGCAACCTCATAATATGCATAAAACGGAACATTGAAATTTCCCAATCCTAAATCAATCTGTCATCTTGTGGATGGCAAAATTTCATTTCCTGAATAGTTAATTTCATCATTGGAGAAAGAAGCAAGCAAACATTTCAGCCGGGATCAGAATAAGCAAAGAACAAGTTTTGCAGGTAAATAAAATATCCCCTGCGAGTTTACCTGAACAGGTTGGGGCCTGCCTCTTGGACTGCAGACTTGCCTCATAACAGAGCTGGATTATATCATCAGAGGCAGATTTAACAGATAAAGCAAGACACAGCACTTACCATTGCAGAGGGGCTTGCCAGACTATGCAGATTACAGTGGATCTGAGAACCAGTGTGAATTCACACTCACCCCACTGACTGACGCACAGTGCCTTGACAATATCTTTCTGTGTTCCTTCGACAATATGCAAGACTACTAAGTGTCCCAATAAATTTCCACATCCATACATGTCATGGCAAATATTTCCTCCACATATTGTGAAAGTTACCTTGTCTCGTCATTCATATTAATTGACTTGCGAGGAATCCAGTGATATTATTCTGGGGGCACCATATGAAAATTGGTCTTCATGTGGATTCACTTACTGACACGTACAAACGTCATCACAAATATCGTGACCAAACAAGTAACCCAAGCCAACTGATTTGCCGGTATCACCCTTATTGGACGATTTCCGGGATCAGTCTGGACCGAAGAGGCTGGACATGCTAAAAACCTGTCCAGATATGGAATCTATTTACTATGTGAGAAAGAGGTGGAAGGGGGCTTAAAAACGATTATAAAAAGAGGAGAAGAGAGGATGGTAGGATAGAGAAACTCGGAGATTGTGGAAGCAGTTGTCTACAAAGAGAAAGCATATGGAGGACAGGATTGGGGTATGGGGGTATGCGTGAGGAATATTTCTATGGAAGAACATCTTGGAAGGAATAAGCGAGGGGAAGGAGTGAGAGTGATAACTTCTACTTTTGTGATTGTAATAAATAGATGATCTCTCCACTCTTTTGCTTTTATCTTCTCTCAGTCTCTTCAATTTATAACCACCATGCCCCTCTCCCCCCCCTTCTTACAATCAATTCCTTTGGAAACAATTCTCCTCCTTCTTCTGAGCTCTCCTCTTTTCCTTTTCGTAAAGTTTCCTTTTCTCAATTTCATATTGCGTTGGTGACATGTCAATAGCCACTAATTGTATTCATAAGTTTTAACAAATTAAACCATGAAAATAAATAACATCATTTGATACAACCAGGAAGCAACAACAGTGATAAATGCTTCACAATACATGTCCCCAATCAATGTGACATTTTTTTAAGTTAAAAAAGGGCATAACTCCGTGAAAAATTGACGAAACACTCTGAAACTCCAACTTGTTCTGCAGCTTATCATACTAAAGCCATGTGCCAAGTTTCAGTTGAATATGTTAAAGGGTACGGGGAAAAAGTCTGGAAAACCACAGGTGGGATGGACGGATGGACAGACAGACAGAGAGCAAACCGCTAGTCCCCTCTGATGAAAAAAAATTAAACAAAAAAAAAAAATCAAAGCTTATTTATACCTTTCTAAACAAGATCGAGGCTCATGGAAGAGCAACGTCGCAGTGGATAAAAACGAACTGAGAATGAGGCAGTGGGGGTCATGGTTGGACACAAAGATGAAGAACAAAGAGGAGGTGAAGAAACATAGCCACCTGAAAACGAGAGGGTTTTGTTCGGGAGGATTAATGGGGTAGAAAAAAAAACATCAATGGTATGGATGAGGATTGACATGGGGAATGACATTTATTAAGACAAACACAAGAAAACCAGCTTTATATGATTTCATACTTCTTGTACAGTAAGTAGCAAAGGTTAAAAGTCCATAATTTTTTTTTTTTTAAATACTTTATTAACCGTTGGATTCTATGTTCAAGGAAATAATGAGATTCTGTAAGTCTGAAGGATAGTAAATGAAATCCATGAGTCAACACAACATTTACATTGCCTTAATATGAACACCAATCAACTTCATGTAACTTCCTTGAGATTTTTTTTCTGAGGTAGAAACAACGGGGAACATGCAAGAGTTCAACAAAAGCAATTTCTCGAAAATCCCCCTTGAAAACTAGGGCAGTGGAAGAAGCTCACAAAAAAATCCCAGCAGGTCAAGACAGTTTGAGTGTTTCCAAATATAATCCAAGGCCAATGTAAGACGTCGAACATTGTCCAACTGTGCACATCTTCGCCTCATGAGTGAGGACAGAGCAGCCGTTGAACAAATGTGCTCACGGAGTTGTCCGAAGGTGCGGGGTCGCTCCGGTAAGGGATCCTTGGCTCTCAGTAGAACTCGGCATCCAACTAGCGATGCAAATTTCTCCAAGATTATCGGTATCAGGAGGCTTGGACACGACATGGTGTTGATATGACGTCTCCGTTCATTCTGGAGAAATCTGCTTTCTTGAGAGCTACCATGAAGAAGAATCACTAAATAAGTGGGTCGAGGGCAAAAAGTTGCAACAATTACCATGTTGTGGATGAAAACATTAGCTTCAACTGTTTCATGTCAAACAGGTATTGTTTCTAATCAAATATTTAACCTGTTGCATGTTAAATGCCATGCCCTATGTCATATAACTTCCCCATCTCAGTGTTATAGCAATGTTTGATGACAGAGCAACAAGTAAATATCCAAACTTCGTGGTTGACTTTTTAATAACCCGTGGGCAAAGGTACGATCACTGCAACAATAAGAATAAAAACTAGATATCTGCTATCATTGGCGATCTCCTGCGACTTACCCTTGGCCCGCAATCCAATGATGGCCACATCTTTTTTCGGACCACCATATGACCTTGATCTTCAACATTTAGGGATCGAGTGTACAGACAGAAAATGTGTCCCCATCTTCAATCTACCCATAAAACTTAACATCATGAAGAACGAAGGAAAACGATTCAAGTTTTGATCAAAAAGGTGGGTCGAAGAAACTCTGTGGTACCATTAAAAATTGGGGGCACTAATTGTAGCAACAAACCCGACAACAGCTACAACCCTCCTCCGATCCTATAAGGGAGGCTTAATAAATAATAAGGCTTCCCTTACAAGAAACTTCAATGCAGGAGTAGACCATTGGGCCCATCAAAGCTTGCACTATTATTACTGACCTTTGGTTGTTTGTCCATGCTCGATCCTTTTAAATGTTTTGCATCAAACAAGGAAGCAGCACGTACCATTTATAAAGTCCTTGTGGTCAGAGCCTCTGCTATGTATGTGGGTGGCCCCCTGCAAAACCTCACATGGGGGGCCCTTTCTATCGGAGGGCCAATAATATGGTGACATCTTCAGGTGAAGAATCGATTCATGCCTCGCCCCCGTATGGGGGTTAGCGAAATATTACAATGACCAGATCTCTCTGTCTGTCTCTGCCTGTATCCGTCTTTCCGCACCATCATGGGTATACTGTATCTCGGTGATGCCTGGGCCGATTGTTACCAAACTTGGTCGGAGAGTTGAGTAACATGGGTCAACCAAAGTGTGATATGTGGCCAATAATGACCTATGTCAAGGTCAAGGATATATATATATATATATATATATATATATATATATATATATATATATATATATATACATATATACTCGTACATATTTCAGGTTATTGAATTCAACCACCGATTATTTTGGAGGTCGAATTTGTTTTATGGATTTCACGAGTATCATGCTATGTGTGATATTTCTTGTCTCTTTCTTTGTTTATCTGTTTGTTTGTCGTGAGTATTTTTCTCTGCAACCGCTTCTCAGAATGACACGAAATTTTCACGAGAGGAGCCGACGATGCATGAAGAGTGTTTTAATGATAATTATGACATCATAGGTCACATGGTATGGCAGCCATATTGGGAATAAGGAAAAACTTTGGACCTCCTTATCTCCGAAACTGCACCAAGGGAAAATTTTAAAATTGGCACATTGCAAGTACTCCTCATGGGGAATAAGTGTAATTAATTTTTTATGACATCATAGGTGCCTTCATTATGACGTCATAATTGCATATGTAGAACGCTACATTCGATCAGCATGAACATTTTTGAGGGTCGTTTATGGATAAATTGGTCCACAGAAACAAACAAAAGGATGATGTCATCAATCACGTGGTTAAAAACCCACATTGTCTTCTTTTGAAAAAAAAAACCTTCAAAAATCTTCTCTGAAACGGCTGAACAGATTGAGGCAAAACTTCACAGGTATGACCACCTATCTATGAGGAAGAAAACATTCACATCTATGATGTCATAGGTCACATGGTTTAGCAGCTATATTAGATTTACCCAAAAAGCTAGAAAAATATTTTTCTCCAGAACAGCTGGACAGATCGAGGGGAAACTTCACACACACATGGTCCCCAGGCCTTGGGGGATACCAGGGTGTTCACGAATAATTTATAGGTCACATGGTCTGGCAGCCATATTTGATTGAGCGAAAATCTTTAAAAAATTATTTCTCTTGAACCTCTTCATCGATCGATGCGAAACTTCAGAATTTTGATTTGGTAGTGATGGTGAATATATTGTTGTATTTGTGGGGTAGATTGAGGAACTTCATAGTAATGGTAGGATTGCAGAGAGTAACATGGCTGGTGGATGTGTCAGAGACATCTCAATGTAAATTAAGAAGGGCAGCTGTGAGCTTAAGTTGTTACATGTCACCACGGGAGAGGGGGGAGAGGGTGGAAAGGTGGTTGTGCTGTGTTAATTAGGGAGAGAATAAGGCTAATTTCTTCTATTATGTGATTGTCTCCTGTGACCTTTTCCTATGGTTTTTGCATTTCAAAAATGGCGATAAAAAGGAATCACATCTTTAGAACAACAACAACCAAGCCGAACATTTTGGAGCAGGCAAAAACCCTGCCTCCAGGAATGACAATTAGCAAACCACGCCCCGGGGGTGGATGATGGATGGGAGTGACATCGGGAGGATCAGAGAGGATCAGGAGAGAGAGGAGGATTGAGGCAGGATCGGTGGTCAGGACACAAAACAGGAGTGTGAAGGGAGGTTCTGTGAGGAACGTGATTGAGACAGAGGCTCTGGTTGGCTGCCCTCGACATGGCGGAAAAGGCAGCGCGAATCCTGTTGTTCGTTTGTGTGAACTTGCATGCGTGATGGAGCAAGACGCTAGCCATTGACTGTTCGGCTGGGTCATGTGAGACCGCGCCTTGGAGTCTCATGATGTGCCATCGGGGAAGAAGGTAGCGCCATTTTTCAGAGGAGTGGGGTCAGCAAGTGTGATCGTGAAGAGAGACTGTACGGTGTTTCCTGGGCCCTTCATGAAGGGACCATCCACACAAACTACCTCCTGTACGTTTCCTGCCCAGAGAGCGGCTCAGTGCCATTTTGGGTACGGTTTCCTGCGCAGGACGACACAGGTTCAATCGTCAAGTTCTCAAAGATCACTTCTGGACCCAAAGGTCATTGCCAGAATTACGGAGGGATTTTCTTTTGTTTTATCTTTCCCCCTTGTCCGGTTTTGTAACTGTGTGTCGAGGCACCTCAAATAGGAATTTAGGTTACCTCACGTTTCATTACCTCGTGCTTTGATTTATTTTTATTATTACGCTTTGATTTATCCCTACTATGAATATATGATTTATGTCCATTAAACACCTATTTATTAAAGATTGTTTGTGTCTGTCTATTTGTTGTGGGTTCGAGTATAAACCCATGTGCCTCTGTCTGCTGCGCGTCCTTGCCGTCCTCCATCCTGCATGCACCATTAATCTCCGAGGAACTTGGCTATTCGCCTCCAAGGGAAATCGTTTGGTTATCTGTCCAGGTCGGTCTTAACACCTTGGACATGACAATATGTTTAAGTTAAAACCTGATCAGACACATGGCGTGGCAGCCAGAATTTTTACATTTTTGTGATCTGGGTTCATTTTTAATTATTATTATTTTTTTGAATAAGGCTCACTTGGCTGTGCCTCGATGGGTTTGAGGGTAGAGGAGTCGCAGCTGAAATGTGAATCTTATCCAGGTTCCTCCTGATGACTTCATCTTTGCTTTTCGCTTGTTCGGGTTCCTTCTGATTACTCCAATGCAGGACTGTACCTATTTGGTCTTCCATTTGATATGAATTGAATTAATTTTAATCCCATTCTAAATTAAATTGAATAATAATAATAATAATAAAACATCCTGAGTCAGGGGCAGGTGCCTGATCGAAGCGGGGTTGCATCAAAATGGGACGTCTTGGGACCCGGTCATGATTGCCAGCAGTTATAAAGTGGCAGTTCTAATTATGTCTCCTATTAATTACATAACACACCAGTATACAAAATACACCACACAAAACTACACAAACACCACACAAAACAAGTCCTGGTGAGGGTCTGTAACCTCTGATTGTTCTTTTTCTTGTTTTAGATTTATTTGGCCTCCCATTATGGGACAATATTATGAATTGTACTGTATTTGAAAAATGGAAGGAAACTTCTAATTCCCTTCTTTGTCTCTCTAATGTTTGTCTCAGGTGGCCCACAAAATGATGACAGTTTTCTTTTATTCACAGGTTGAAATGTATCACCATTTCGTCGGTCACCCTGCCCACTTCTCTCCTTTTCACTCTTCATGCCCACATGCACCACAAGTTCTCCCCTCCACTTTCTTCCCTCTCGTCCGACACGTCCTTAATAATATATTTTCCCTCCACCACTTCCTCCTCGCTTCACTTCTCTTTGTCAAACGTTTCTATTCTCTTTGGAAATTCTCCTTTACTCTTTATCTCTCCCCCTCGATGTCATGGAGCCACCATGGAGGTTACAGGTTCATAATGCCATAATGCTCAAGTGGTAATTATGTTCAATGTAAACATATTATTTCAATTTTCTTTTCTAGATTGTAGGACTCAAGAACTTCAATTTGTAAAATGAAAGACATAAAACTTCCAAAAGTAAGTGCAAGATGTATTTTTAAATGTCACTAATTTCTCATCCTTGGTATCAGTATCATCATCAACATAATCATCATCATTGTGCTTTCAGGCCACTGCGAGGCAAAAGCCTCCCTGGGTTTGGGGATACTTTTGGGATACACACTTGCCAAGTACAAGTTGGCGAGAGAGTTTGGGAAAGAATTTGAAATTTGTCCAGGATGCCAGCGATTTTTATCCGCCTCCTCTTCACAAAATACAGTGTGGGATCTTTTGCGTCCACAAACAATTATTGTTGACAGACAGGTCCTTCAGCTTAACATCCATACAACGCATTACACACACAATGTTGCGTCGTCCTGCATGTGAAACACCAGGATGACAGTTTATAACTGCGTCAAGATTCAAACCCAGGCTAAAACAGCTCAAAGGCAAGTGTGCACACCTTTAAGCTATGCCACCAGCCCTGTGATATCGTATGAAGCAAATAACATAATCATTGCCCACAGTTGTTTGCAACTGGGAATATAAAAGGAAAGTTGTCAAACCTTTATCTTGTATGGTTCATAAATTTAAAATCCATGCGGTTTATCTTCAACATTAAATGATTCTTTGTCCTTGTATAAAGTTTAATCAACCATTGGAGGGGAACATCCTTACTCCTTTGCAAAATCTTCAGGAGTTCTGCTTGAGTCGCCACCTGTTGTTTGATTTTCACAAGTTCTGTGACGTCACAATCTTGGCCTGAAAAATATATAAAGCTCATGAAAGTTTTGTACCTTTTTCCTACAGGTAAAGTAGAGATATTCAAATAAACTGTACAGGATTCATGCGGTCAATGCAAAGCAAATTTACAAACTGCGATTGAACACAATAAAAAAAAATTACATTTTCAAAACAAAAAATACTCCAGAATGAAGAAAACTTTAAAAGGTGCATATAATTGATGTAAATAGAGAAGAGAGGGGAGTAAAGGAAGACGAGGGAAGGATCATCTGTGGAAGGTGCATGGGGGAAGGTTGACAAAATTTCACCACTGTTATCCCGCACGTGCGAAGCAAAAAGAGGGGTTAAGTAATTGGTTAACTTTGTCTGTTCTGTCTGTCTGTCAAAGACGTCAGTCTATGCTCGAGGAACTACTTAAATTCAATTGTATCCTATATTTTGAACGTTGTAGAACACGAATGGGAACATGAATCGGAACTCGAACCTGCAGTTCAGCAGCTCTTTGGCTCTGAATTTGGCAAATTGTAAGGAATCTCTTCCTGAGTGCACATCCATGCAGAGGAGTAATATATATCTCTCTCTCTCTCTCTCTCTCTCTCTCTCTCTCTCTCTCTCTCTCTCTCTCTCTCTCTCTCTCTCTCTCTCTCTCTCTCTCTCTCTCTCTCTCTCTCTCTCTCTCTGCATGTCTGGCAGTCAAATAAAATTGAAAATCATTCCAAACAGGAAACTTCCTGTTTTAAGGATGTTATAAAGGACACAAACAAGAGGCTCAAATAACTAATTTAACGTGTTACATAAGGTGGTGTAAAAGACGGTGCATCAAAGATGGAAAACTTCCAAAAAAGGTTTTTTTTCCGGCAGCTTTTAAAATCTTTACTTTATTTGAAGTAAATTACAGACTTGAACACTGTAGAACACAAATCGCCTTTTTGGCATCTCCAAAAAAAACAACAACAACCCCCAATTCAGCAGTACTTGGGTAAAATATGACGCCACTTTAGGCGATCTCTGCCAATCAAATTTGCTGCTCGTGCTCTCAGAGTTTAGGGAATATTGAGATTCAGACAAAATCGGCACAGACATGTCCCCAGCCAATGATGCGACCGAGCAGCCTTGTGCATGTCGAGGCTCATGGAGGAGCTCGAACATAGAATGGAACAGGATGGAAGCAAACAGAAGGAACAATAGAAAGAGAGGGGGGTTAGGGCACACCAACAGCAGGGTTGAGAACAAAATAGAGGTGGACTTTGGGAAATAAGGCATGTGGGGAAGAATGAGTGCTCTGGATGGACACAGGGTGTGAACAAGATGGACACAGAAGCAATCTCTCAACCACAAAAGTGAAAGGAAAAACAGAAAAACAGGAAACTCGGAAAGATGGCTTGGTTAATGGGGGTATAAAAGATCATGGTGTTGGATGGGGGATGATCTGAGAAATGGGTGAACAGCTGTCTCATGAAGTCCTAGAAGGAAGAAGAAAAAATTTTCAGAGAAGAATTATCTTAAACTTACCATGAGTTTCCAGAGCATCAGGAAATGCTGCAGCAACTTCCAAGGCAAGGAAATAAGCTGCATAGTTAGCCATTGCCTTTCCAGTGAAAGTGGTCAGGGCACAAATTTGTAATTTGACCATGGTGCCGGCGATATTCCTCAACACCTTGTGAAGCACAACATAGGTTGTTTAACGTTCACCAGCAACAACTAATGCTGGTAGATGGGTCCCCAGCTTAAGTTCTTATCTGACATATTGATATGGCACATTCATTGATACGTACAATGCACTGCTTGTGACACACCAGGGTGACGGATTATAGCCGTGTTTGGAATCAAACCCAGACTAGACAGCTTAAATGTGAGTGTACGACCTCTGAACTGTCCTGCCAGCCCATAATGCATTGTTACAGAAACAAATTTGTAGCACGTTTAAAAACTATTTTTTTGTTACAGTGAAAGCTTGAATTTGCTTGCTTGGTGTTTCCTCCTGACCACGAATCTCATGATGTTGGGATCTCAGATTCAAATTATTACCTCTACCATCAAAGGTGAACTGAGGATATGTTTTACCACTGTCTGTCTGTCTGTCTGTCTGTCTGTCTGTTTATGTGCAGAATATCTCATAAAGTTGTGGACGGATTCAGATGAAGCTTGGTGGAAATGTTGGTTGTGTGATTAGAATTAATCGATTCGATTTTGGTGAAGATCCGTTATCCAGATCCGGCCTATCAGTGGGATACAAAACGGAAACTGTTCCACCTGGTGGAGGTATGTGCTCTACCAAGTGCCATTCTAGTTTATAACCTGTGAACATTGGTATCAGATATCGCTGGTACCATACGTAGGCTCGTATAGTTTATGGTGGTGAGAATGAATTGCTTGTATGTATCTGTGAGTTACTCTTTTTGTTGTCTGAAAGTGATGCACGTATGCAAGTGCCTCAAGTGTGGAATTCGTTTTGCACATAGCTCCAGCATTGATGTTGTTGACATGTTGAGTAAGTGTCATGTAAGTTATGTGTTGAGATTGAGGCCGAGTATTGTCTGGTGTCTGTATTTGAGCGTAATGATTGGATAATGCAACGTGAAAGTGCAAGTGGGACTCATGTCTACCTGGGGTGAATAGAGATTCTGTAAATTTGAAAGAGGATACTTCCATGTGGTTGTGGGTGAGGCAATGTTCCAGAAGGGGTATATATTGCTGGAGTGAGTCCACAGCTTGTTGGGTGTTGTGATTTTGCATAGCAATTGCGGGTGTTGTAGCTAATGGTGGTGGGAAATCTTGGAGAAACCGATAAAAGATGGTGGGGGAGAGTATGGAGCACTGAGGTGCTCCATTTTGAAAGATTGTTGTACGAGATGAGGAGTCTTGGATTTTTGACCTGAGCTTGCTGGCCAGACAGTTGGGTTTTTTGTGATGATTATGCATTATTCTATTAAGAATTTTGTTGTTATGAATATGGTTGGGGCGAGTTTTGTGATATGAACCATATCAAAGGCCTTGTTGAGGTCTATTTAAAGAAGGACTGTGCAAAGGGGGGTTGGGGTGTGCCATCCAGAATTGTGTGACTAAAGCCATCCAGAATTTTTTTTTTTTACAAACAACGTCAAGCGTTGAGGAAGAGCCAGAACACTGAACAGATCAGGAAGCAAAATAACAAAATGAACTGCAGGGCCAAGGGGAAAATAGATCGAGACGGACAAACAAGGGATGTGCGTAAGAACGAGAGATAGGAGAGGATGCAGGGGATGGACAAGATGGATACAAATTCTCATGAAGGAAAAGCTGGAAATTTGGAATGAGGTGATCTTAGTCGGGGGGGGGGGTATTGGGAGTACAGGAAGCCATGGTTTTGGATGGGGGGATGAGCTGAGAAGGTGGTAAACAGCTGGCTTCAAGAACTGGATGGAAAAATGAGATTGAAGAGAATGTGGAAATTTGTTCTACAGGTGGGAAAAAGAGGAACAAACAAGTGGAGGTGAGTAGTGATTCAGGATTTTAGGAGATTAACCAAGAGGGCATTGTTACTGGACCACATATGCCATGCAAAACATGGGGGGTGGGGGTAGGGGTTGAGGGGGGAGCAGCACAGAAAACACAAAGGGTGCATGACCAGAAAGGAGGCAGTAGAAGAAAGAGAGACCACTGACATGTCTGCCATGTCAAAGTGATAGGCCAATAGACTCAACTTTATCGCAGTCCATTCCAATAATCTTGGAGGCCTTGGGTTCCACGACATTAAGCTGAGCAAGGTGTGAGACACGGGTGCCAGTCCAGAGGGGAGAGCAGTACTTCATCAAGCTGTGGATGACAGCCTTTTCGGGGGATACGAGTTCAGGTGTGCTAAGGAAAGACTTTGCACGGCGGAGGATGCCCAGTCGGTGGCTGGCATTGAATTACCAAGTTTGAAATGTTGTTTGTCCTTGAAAGATCATGGTTGAGTCGCGAAGCTGAAGAGTTTGAGGAACTTCTTCAAGTGGATAGATGAGAGAGAGAGAGACAGAGACAGAGAGAGATATTAATATTAATTGATTTGATTTGTCAGGAGTGAAAAACATATTCCAAGTATTTGACCAGCTTATGAATTATTCAAGGTCTCAAGAGAGAGAAGCAGCTGCAGCCTGTTTGTCTGAAGGATGGGGGATGTCATGGCAGAGGGTGGGGTCATCAGTCATCAGCAAATACATGGAGGGTTTTCCAGAGATTCGGAGTGATCATTTATGAATATTACAAATAGGATGGGGGCCTTGAAATACTGTCTTCGGGGCACTCCAGCCTCGACAGGGAGGGGAAATGAAAGGATTCCATTGAGAGCTACATGTTGGCTATGTGAGTGGAGGAAGTCAGGAAGCCATGTGTGGGGTTTGCCTTGGATGCTCGAGGCAGAGAGTTTGGAGAGCAAGGCAGAATGCCAGAATGCATCGGAGCTCGAGTTCCTTGGGTTTTCCACAGACTATCTTCACCTCTTGATGAACGATGGTACCACTTGTAGTTAATTCTCTGCGGAACCTATTCAGCCATAGTACCAGCACACAATAACATACAGTGTGTACTTTTTATCAGAATAGCATGAGATAATTAATGTCAACAGCCATAGGGCAAATGGGACAGATGGCTTTTCAACTGCATCAGTTCAAGACTGCCTGCTTCAAGATGATCTATCTTCTGCTACCAGCAAAGCAGTACAGCAGTTTTTAATTCAATTAAAAGTTTAACAAGGTCAGATGTATTCATACTGAATAGTCATAAGTGAAAATAAAATTATCCATTCATAGGTTGTCTGACACAAACCTTATTATGACTTTGAACCCCTTTACCAATGCAATTATATCATTTTCCCACATCTGATTCCACATTTGATATCAGTATAATAAATGTGTAAGACCTGCATGTACATGGCGAGCACACTTGTAATGCTTTGAAAACATACGTAACTTCCTACCTTTCAGTCCCAGCAAACCAGGAGGTCCAGTTTCTCCTTGTGCTCCCTTTCTCCCAGGTTTCCCATCATCTCCCCGATCACCTTTATCTCCATGACAACCTGTATGGTCTCCTTTATCCCCTTTCTGACCACGAGAACCAGGAAGCCCAGGGTACCCTCTGTTACCCTTCTCTCCTTTATTACCTTTAAACTCAAGCAGTCTCCTACCTTCTGTCTCTATGCTATCTCCTGTGTTGTGACACTTTGCTTTCTCTTCTGCCTTTCTTGTTCTCCCTTGAGAAAGTTTGCCCACATCCCCTCGATATTCATCCCGTAGGTACCAAAAAAGATGTCCACAGCCTTGCTTTAGCTCATTCGTCATTTTTTGTCCTACGGGGTCAATGTAACTGTGATGTACCTCCTGATACCGCCCTGAAAAGCACCTTGGTGTCAGAAAACCTGCCTTTCTTTCCTGCCCTTTTTCTCCAAAAGCTCCTAGACTTCCTGACTCTCTATTGGGACTTGAACCACCTTGTCCAGCGAAAAGCCTGTAATAGACACAGCTGTCACTTTTTCCTCGTTCTTTGGGTCCTCCAAATTTACCAAATCGACCTCTACGTATGTTTGCCGCCCTAGTTTTATTAAGCAAATGTACCCTGGGATATACAAGTTCTCCAACATGTCTAAAATATCCCTTATTGACTAAATTTTCCAATAACTTTTGCAAATGCAATTTCTTATCATCCTTCTTGTCAGCAGATATTTCTTTCTTTACCAACGTTTCCATGTCCCCTGTTTGTCCTTTTTTCTCAAGCACAGCTGGAAGCTTTTCCTTCTCAACAGGTACCTTGGAAATTTCTGCTTTATGAATAATCACGCTCTCTTTTTTATTCTCCTTTAATCCTGCTGTTCCCATGGAGCTTGGCTTAAAAGTCATTCCCAATAATCCAGGATTTCCAGTGTGACATCTACGACCATCACTCCCTTCTTTCTTATCACCTTTTACAATGAAAGATGGATAAGGACAAATTATTCCTCCAGATTCCCCTTTTGCCTTCATGTTCCCCATAAAAGCAGGGAGTTCATCTCTTCTTGGATCACCGTTTCCTCTTTTGATATTTAAATCTATGAGTTTTTGACCTTCCAATCTTCCCAACATTTCAGTTTCTTTATTTATTGTTCCATGTACTTCCTTGTCACTTTTATCCACCAATAAATCAGGCTTTTTGTCATCTGATATTTGTCTCAATATTCTTGAGGATGGATTTTCATCTCGATAGCGTTTAATCCCCAACATGTCGACACTCACTTTGTCATCTTTTTCAACTTTACCCAAAGCGAAGCTTGCGTTTTCAAAGTGTCCATGCCCCCATGGCAAGTTGTCTCCTTCCTTGTGACATGGACATTTAGACTGGCTTCCTCGATAAACTTCATATTTAATTTCTACTCCTCCAGCACTTTCTCTTGTCCTGTTGACTTTCCTTTGTTCAATAAGCCTGATTAAAAAGTCTTTGTCTCTCTTAGATCTAGGTAGCCAAAAGTGCTCAGCGATTTTAGTTGTTTCATCGTCTTGCAATTCTTCACAACAAATTTCTTTGCTCTTTCTCTCTACAAACCCCAAAATTATGTTCCCTCTATGTCCATGAGAAAGACTCGAGTCTTTTGGAGACTCCCGATATTTCTTTTGTTCTTCCTGTCCGTACACACCATGGACCATGCTACTTTTCATGTCTGACTTATCTCCAGTAAAGCTATAATCTTGAGGACAGCCGAAGTCTCCCTTAACTGCCTTTCTCTCTCTTGTTCTTGCAAATCCCACGAGATTCTGAGACTTTTGTAGCATTTTGTCAAGTATGCGTTCTCCAAAAGCTCCAGAGTAAGTCTTCTGTCTTCTTATGGTAGCATCATCCATCTGTCCTGGAGATATTTTCACATCCGTTTCAAAAAAACATAAAACACTTTCGAAATGCAAATCTAAGTTTACATATAAAGGGGATAATCGACAAAGGAACTAGTTAGTACAACATGACAACATGCGTGGATTGACCGTAGATGAGATTAAACAGGTGTAAATTATCAAAAATGTGCACAGTTCAATCAAATAATTAAAATGCCCCTCAAATGACTTAACACGGAATATCTGCACTTTTCCCATGTTTATCTTTCGAAAGCCTTTGAGAAGAAATTAAATAATGGCATTGTAATGAGTGTCTTTTGTAATAGTAAAGGTGAGCACACACTGGCTTGTTTATGATAAGAAAAATGCGATCATATCCTGAAGCTCACCTGGATGAGGAGCAACAGGCACTCAAACCTCCTGCAGACACCCTTAGACCCTGATTTGTTTTTAAATACCACGACAAACTTTGATACACCATGAGTGATGTGGTCAAGTTTCATCAAAATCATGTGTGTGGTTTCGGAGAAGAGAGTAAATTCCTAATTTGGGGGTCAAACTCCCCCCCCCACACCGTGAACCCCCTTAATGAGCGCAGATTTTGATGCAGTCAATACATCTTTGTCAGGCATCAGATTTGAAGCTTGTGGCCAAATTTCATCAAAATCGTGTGTTTCGTTCAAGCAATAATGATTGAAGTGTTTATGGACTGACTGACTTACGGACATTGCTTGATCGTATAAGTGCACCGGACTCAAGTACAGGTGAGCTAATAATTGTATTTATATAGTGCATTTTGCCTCTGGATACAAGGGGCTAAGATAATGAGAGAGAGAGAGAGAGAGAGAGAGAGAGAGAGAGAGAGAGAGAGAGAGAGAGAGAGAGAGAGAGAGAGAGAGAGAGAGAGAGAGAGAGAGAGAGAGAGAGAGAGAGAGAGAGAGAGAGAGAGACAGAGAGAGAGAGAGAGAGAGAGAGAGAGAGAGAGAGAGAGAGAGAGAGAGAGAGAGAGAGAGACAGAGAGAGAGACAGAGAGAAAAGACTTGGGAATGGGGGGGGGGGGAGGTGGGAGTGAAAAACAGCCACGTAAAAGGGTATAAATAAGTCTTCAGGCACTTTTTAAAAGACTCAACTGTCGTTATATTTCTCATTGAAATTGGGAGTTCATTCCAAAGCCAAGAGGTAATTGATTGAAAGGAACCATAAGCTGCCTTTTTGTGGAATTTATGTACAACAAGGGAAGGAGCTGCTGTAGAACGAAGTGAGTAAGATGTTCTCTGCTGTGTAAAACATCCTGAGATGTTTCCTGGAGGATAAGATGACAAGGACTTGAACGTTTGAAGAATATTATTCTTTGTTGTATTTTGGCTGTAACTGGGAGCCAGTGTAATTGGCTTGACATGGGAGTTCCATGGGACCATTCAGGTTACTGAAAGATCAGATGAGCACACTTTCTGTAATCGATACAAATCGTGTTTCGTGAATCCACCAAGTGAAGAACTAAAATAATCTAGCCTGGAGGTTACGACTGCATGAACCCAAACGAGTGCATGAACAACATGATGACAAGTATCGCTATTCATACAAGCCAGTGGTCCCCAACCTTTTGATCCCACGGGCCGCATTCACTACTCCCAAGGATGTTTGGAGCCAGAAAAAAATTGATGCATTTTATTAAGAAGCTTGATACTGAGAAACATTTTCAGAGTCAATGAGAAACTTGATACTGCTTCTGCTCTCCCAGGATCGAGTTGATGTCGGGCACCAGATGGGAGGAAGCAACACGAATAGTCTTCCAGGTGCATGTCGGACAAGGCGTTTCGGTTCTTGTTCTTGGAGTACTTCAGCTTGCTGAAGAACTGCTCGCGCAAGTATATGCTGCCAAACATGGAAAACAAATTCTGGGCATGCTTGATCAGGTTGGGGAAGGTCTGGTGGGGTAGCCCCTGTAGAACTCCTGGAGTTCCTTCTCCAGGAACTGGGCCTTGATGTCGATGTCACTCTTCAGCTCGATCAGCTCCTCCTGCAGGTCCGTTGGAGCTTGCAAGGGATCGAATGAGAAGGGCATGGCGAAGATCTCGAAGCTGACTTTGTGCTTGCAGAAATCTTGGAATCATTTCTCAAACTCCTTCTTCAGACGGGCCAGCTCTGTAGCATACCTCTCACCTTCAAAAACAGTCTCATCCTCACCATGCTGGCCCTGCAGAGCAGTGAAGTGGTCGAGTCGGCTGGCATGCAGTTGTGACTCCCACAGCTCCAGCTTGTTCTCAAAGGACTGGATGCAGCCATAGAGGTTGTGGACCAGCTTGCCTCTTCCCTGCATGGAGACGTTGAGGGCATTGAGCTTCTCAGTGATGTCAACGAGGAAGGCGAGGAGGTCATCCAGCCACTGGGAGTCTGAGAAGTGATCAACTGGCTGGCCCTTCATTCCCAGGAACATGGCCAGCTCATCCTTCAGCTCAAAGAAGCGCTTCAAAGTGTGGCCCCTGCTCAGCCACCTCACGGCCGAGAAGTACAGGACATCCCTCTAGTTTGCATCAGGCTCCTGCAGCAGCTCCTTGAACTGATGGTGGTTGAGAGCATGCGCACAAATGTAGTTGATATTGCCAATGACCAATGTAAGGCTTTTCAGGTCACGGCGCCGGCCGGCAGTGGCCGGCAGTGGCATTGTGTAAACCCCTTTAAAATTGCTACATGGAACTGTGTTTTGATTGGAAAGTCCTCCTGGGCCGCAGCATAGGGCTCCATGGGCTGCATGCGGCCCGCGGGCCGCAGGTTGGGGACCAATGATATAAGCTAATGGATTTTGCAGAACCTGGGGAAATAATTGAAATGTTATCAAATACTGCTGCTTTGCACTCATCAATACCCACAGTATTACAGAAAAAAAGTCCTGAGCAATAACTCGGGGAAAATTGTTGATGCCACGTTATAATCTTTATATTTGTTTACATTTAACAAAATAGTGTCGGACCCCCACTATTCGTGGGGAATAGGTTCGTGGAAAATTCCGCGAAGAGTGAATCCGAGAATAGTGGGGCATTGTTTCAATGGAAAAAGGGGGAGGGGGGTAGGGGGTTAGTGATTTATGAGGGAAAAATTAAAAATCTCATGAAACACCTTGAAAAAACAAAAACACGAAAATGCGAAAAAAACGTGATTACGCACAGGGCCGCAAATGTCGAAGCAAGTCACATTTTATAAACTTCAAATCTGCGAATAGTGGGGTCCTACAGCATATACATATACACTACCGGTCAGAAGTTTTAGAACACCCCATCTTTCAGTTTTTACTGAAATTTAAGCAGTTCAAATCCAGTGAATAACTTGAAATGGTACAAAGCCAAGCGGTAAACTGCCAGAGGTTAAAAAAAAGTTTAGG
Source organism: Eptatretus burgeri (assembly GCF_056783735.1). Taxonomy (NCBI): domain Eukaryota; kingdom Metazoa; phylum Chordata; class Myxini; order Myxiniformes; family Myxinidae; genus Eptatretus; species Eptatretus burgeri. The sequence continues at coordinate 35,410,005 of NC_140977.1, read as the reverse complement.
TAACCAAAAACTGAAAAATAATATAAATTTCAGAGTTATTAAAAAAGCCCTTTTCAGGGAACAAGTAATGGGTTGGCAACTGCAGCTGTTCTGCAGCAATGGAAGTAAATGAAGCCTTGAAAGTTGATGCAAACAATTCCTACAGGTGTCCCAACTTTTGTTGATTAGTTACAAACCCTCTGTCTGTATAAAAGCAGTGTTGGAACAGAATGTGTTGTTACACCCTAAAAAGCATGATTTGGACAATATTGCACTGCAGGAAGTAGTATATTGCGATCATAATGGTGAGAAAACGACAATTAACAAAGGAAAACAGATAGACCATGATAACTCTGAAAAGTGTAGATCTTTCCTTTTGAGAAATTCTAAAGCAAGCCAAGGTTTCAGTGAGTACAGTTTCCTACACCATCAAAAGGCACTTGGAAACTGGAGGAAACTCTGACAGGAAGAGGTCTGGCAGACCCAAAGCCACAACACAATCAGTCGACAAGTTTCTGAGCGTCAACAGCTTGGCGGCTCAAGAGTGATAGGCGGCTCACCAGACAGCAGCTTCAAGCACAGCTTAATACTGGTCGAAGTAAGGAAGTCTCAGTTTCAACTGTGAAGAGAAGACTTCGAGCTGCAGGTTTGACAGGTCGAGTGACAGTAAGAAAGCCATTGCTAAGATGGCAAAATAAGAAAAAGAGGCTTGCCTGGGTCATGAAGCACCACCAGTGGACTACTGAAAACTGGAAGAAGGTCTTATGGACCGATGAATCAAAATTTGAAATCTTCGGTTCATCACACAGGATTTTGTATGCCGTCGAGTTGGCGAAAGGATGGTTCCTCAGTGTGTGACACCAACTGTCAAACATGGAGAAAGACGCGTGATGATCTTTTTCTGGATCCAGAGTCGGCGACTTGCACAGAGTGACTGGCCCCCTGAACCACAAGGGCTACCACAGCATTTTGCAGCACCATGCAATACCTTCTGGTCTACACCTATTTGGTTAGGGGTTCATCATACAGCAAGATAATGACCCGAAACATACCTCCAGGCGATGTCATAACTACCTTCGAAGAAAAAAACAAGATGGTCGGCTTCAAATCATGGAATGGCCAGCACAGTCTCCAGACTTAAACCCCATCGAGCTGGTTTGGGATGAACTGGACAGAAGGGTGAAAGCAAAGCAACCTACAAGTGCAACACATTTGTGGGAACTTCTGCAACAGTGTTGGGAAGAACTTTCTGAACAATATTTGATTTCCATTGGAGAAAGGATGCCACGAGTAAGTTCGGCTGTTATAGCTGCAAAAGGTGGCTACTTTGCTGAGTCAAAATTTTAGATTAAATTTTGTTCAACAAAACGATTCCATGATTTCCTTCTTATCTGCAATTGTTTATTTGTTCTATGCTCTAATTTCAGAGTACATTGAAACATTAAACTGCTTAAATTTCAGTAAAAACGGGAAAAATGGGGGTGTTCTGAAACTTTTGACTGGTAGTGTACATATACATATTGTCGCGGATTCGCGCCCGCCGGCGTGCGAACGGCCACGTAACTCGAATCGCGGCACGTCGCCCACCGGACGGACAATCCAGTCGTGACCCTCTCGGACTAACGCCGGGAACCAGTCACGGGTGGACCTTTCGGTCTCACCGCGATCGAGCCAATCAGCCCCCGCGTGGGATAGGGTTGCTCGCCAAATTCGACCTACCTAAGTACCCACACGGAGGGTAGACCGGGCGATCGCACCTCGCCGCAGGTCGACTTCGGACACGGGCCACTTCAGCGACCCGTTCCGTACTATCGGGATAACCGAGCGGTGTTATTCGTCGGCCTCGACGGTTCGATTAATTATCGGGCGTCTTAGCCCACGACCAACCCTTTACGTGAAGCAAGATGGGGATTCAATGAAGGAAATGACGAAGCGAAGCGGGAAAACAGTTCAATAATAAGCACATTTATTTCGCGATGAACGGAAAGCACACATATACAATTCCACCAAAAGCACATGGAAAAGAAGAAGACAAAAAGCAAATGCAACAATGCAGATCTAATACCGACTACGCGAGCACACGGCAACACTTATACAATTTTACTTCACAGACGGCGCCGACAACACATATTCACAAAGCAAAAGAAAAGAGAACCACCCTCCAGGATGAGGGGGTAGGCGGGCCTGGGGCCGAGACCGTGTCGGGCCTACCCGTCTGATGATGAGACGCGGAGCGGCGGTGGTGCCTCAACTCCGCGGGCCTCACGGACAGTGTCTGGTAGGGGGTGGGAAGGGGGCCCCCTTTTGTCGCACTATCTCAGCGCGGGGGGGGGGGAAACAGGAGGGGGTTGCTGATGCTCGGGGAAAGGAGGATTTCACAAAATCGCGGGTCCCGCGACGAGCGTCTCCACCACGACCTCGGTCGCGCCGCCGGCCTTTCTCTCCGCAGTTCCCCGAATCCGACGCGAGCACCCCCTCGTCCGCCTTCGCCGCCGCCGCCTCTCCACAGCTCCGTCCTCTTCACTCCGACTCCGCGAACTCCCAACTGCACTGCCAACTGCGAACTGCTACTCAACTTCCAACTCAACTGCCAACTGCGAACTCCCTCTGCGAACTGCTTCTCGGAACTCCAAAACTCAACTCCCTCCACTTCCAACTCAACTCTTCCTCCTGCGAACTGAACTGCCTCGACTGACGAACGCGGCCCCTTATATCCCCCGTGGCCTCGCTCCTTCATCTTTGACCCTCTGCCTCCGACCTTTCACCTCTCTTGCTGGCTCCCCATTGGCCCGAGGAAAAGTGGGCGTGAATGCTTTTTCATCCATGAATTTGCATATAGCGACCGCCCTCCAACGCCCTGGAGGCGGGGCCAAATCGCCCCTCGCTCACCGATTGGACAGAACAAAAGTGGGCGCGAGTCGTTTTTCTGCGGAAAGTCCGCGATGCTTTTGAACACGCTGCTCGGTGCGCGCTCTACACGAGTCCAGCATCGGTGCCCACGAGTGGCGCGAGATGACGGTGATGCGATGGTGGCGAGTTGTGACGGTAAAGGTCGTGGCGGTTGTGGTGAAGCGGCGTTGTGGTTGGTGGTTGTTGTTGTGATGGCTGTTGAGACGTGGTTGGTGGTGGTAATAATGGCGGTTGGTCCAAAATAAAGATAGTAAAAGAAAAACGGCTATCCTGAAGAGTCGCAGCCCTCATGAATGACATTTATTCCCTCTAGACAACGGGTTTGGGCCTAACTACACATATACTTACCGAGATATCTCACCTCAGGGACCTGAATGGTGGTTTGCGAATTTTGTCAACCACAACAATATATATATCTATATACATATACATGTGGAGTGCGACAAGCACTGCCCCAATCCCCATTGGACACAGTCTGACACCAAACCATCCCCTTCAACCCAGAGAGCTCAGCCTGCTGACCTTGTCAAACAGACAAAGATCATATGGTCAATAGCAGTTAAATATCAAAAGGAACCACCGATCTGGATTTTATCCTTATTTACCCTCATCAGGATGGCATACTGATAAATATCTTACCAATGATGACCACATTCATCATTTATACACCAGACACACCTCCTGACTGTTATGGTGAGCATCACCACGGATTGTGCCTCACAGGGTAAAACCATATAATCCGCAAAGAGAAACCATCCATCCGTTACCCAGATGATGAACTGTGTCCAATGCGGATCGGGGGAGTGCTCCTCACGCTCCACATGTTTTGATTTGATCGTCATCACATCACGTGCCTTCTGGTTGAATGGTTTGCATTAGCGGGAACAATCGTCCGGGTGGCAGATGGATGGTTGCTCTTTGTGGATTATGTAGTTTTACCGTGTGAGACGTAATCCATGGTGATGCTCACGAAAACAGTCAGGAGGTGTGTCTGATGTATAAACGATGAATGTGGTCATCATTAGTTAGATACTTATTGGTATGCTATCCTGATGAGGGCAAATAAGCCCAAAATCTGGATTGGAGGCTCTGTTTGATGGTTAACAGATATTGACCATGTAATGTTTGAAAGAGTCACCAGGTTGAGGCCTCTGGGTTGGAGGTGATGCTTTGGTGTCGGACTATGTCCAATGGGGATCGGCAGAGTGCTCGTCAAACTCCACATGTTTTGATTTGCCCACTGATCACATCATGTGTCTTCTGGTTGAATGCTTTTCATTAGCAGGAGCAATGATGTCAGAAGGATGGTTGCTCTTTGTGGATTACACGGTTTTCCCTTGTGAGACATAATCTGTGGCAATACTCACCAGAACATCAGGAAGTGCATCTGACGTGTGTGTGTGTGTGTGTGTGTGTACACACACACACACACACACACACACACACACACACACACACACACACACACACACACACACACACACACACACACCTCTGGAAAAAAATAAGAGACCACTCCAAAAAAATTTTAAATCAGCATCTCCACATGTATGTGAGCCATTCCATTCCAGTGTCTGTTGAATTCCAACACAGGCACACCTCATTCTACTTAGTGAGGTACTGATTAGGTGATCACCTGAACCGAATCTTATTTAACAAGGAAAAGTATAAAAACCACTGCTGTGGTCATCACTATCCTCTTGCAATAGGACCAGCTGGATGGCAAAAACAGTGCTAGTAGTACCTCAAAAGTAATTGGAATCAAAAAAATAACTATTGACCATGCCAAAAGAGTTGAAAATAAAAGTTTTGAGTGAGGAAAAGAAGCGTTCAATTCTGGCTTTACTGGCAGAGGGATACAGTGAGCGTCACGTTGCTTCCATCCTTAAAATTTGAAAGACGGCGGTTCATAAGAACAAGGTCAAGCAGGAGACATTGGGAACAACAAAGCTACAGACTGGCAGAGGGCGAAAACGACTTTCCACTGAACGGGATGACCGCCAACTCATTCGAATGTTACTCAACAACCGTGGGATGACATCAAGTGACCTACTAAAATAATGGCAAGCGGCAGCTGGGGTGAAGTGCACAGCGAGGACGGTTCGAACCAGGCTCCTAGGGGCAGGGCTGAAGTCTTCTTAAGCTAGAAAAAAAGCCCTTCATCAATGAGAAGCAAAGAAGAGCCAGGCTGAGGTTTGCAAAAGACCAGAAGGATTGGACCGTAGAAGACTGGAGTAAGGTCATCTTCTCTGATGAATCCAATTTTCAGCTTTGCCCAACACCTGGTTGTCTAATGGTTAGACAGAGACATGGAGAGGCCTACAAGCCACAGTGTCTCACACCCGCTGTGAAATTTGGTGGAGGATCGGTGATGATCTGGGGGTGCTACAGCAAGGCTGGAATTGGGCAGATTTGTCTTTGTGAAGGACTCATGAATCAAGCCACGTACAAGGTTGTCCTGGAAGAACACTTGCTTCCTTCTGCTCTGACAATGTTCCCCAACTCTGAGGATTGGTTTTTCCAGCAGGACAATGCTCCATGCCACACAGCCAGATCAATCAAGGGGTGGATGGAGGACTATCAGATCAAGACCCTGTCATGGCCAGCCCAATCTCCAAACCTGAACCCCATTGAAAACCTCTGGAATGTGATCAAGAGGAAGATGGATGGTCACAAGCCATCAAACAAAGCCGAGCTGCTTGAATTTTTGCGCCAGGAGTGGCATAACGTCACCCAACAGCAATGTGAAAGACTGGTGGAGAGCATGCCAAGACGGATGAAAGCTGTGATTGAAAATCAGGGTTATTCCACAAAATATTGATTTCTGAATTCTTCCTAAGTTAAAACATTCGTATCGTGATGTTTAAAAATGAATATGAACTTATTTTGTTTGTATTATTTGAGGTCTGAAAACACTGAATCTTTGTTGTTATTTTGATCAGTTGTCATTTTCTGCAAATAAATGCTCGAAATGACAATATTTTTATTCGGAATTTTGGAGAAATGTCAGTAGTTTATAGAATGAAACAAAAATGTTCATTTTACTCAAACACATACCTATAAATAGTAAAACCAGAAAAACTGATAATTTTGCCATGGTCTCTTAATTTTTTTTCCAGAGCTGTATTCATATATATATATATATATATATATATATATATATATATATATATATATATATATATATATATATATATATATATATATATATATATATATATATATATATATATATATACATACATATATATATATATATACACATATGAAATCAACAGGTTTAATGAAAATGGGCACAAATTAGCATATTATTAAACAAAACACTACATTTAATATTTTAAAAACATATTTATTACTTAGAAAAAAAAAAAATCAAGCACATTTGTTTTAAAAAATCTTTCAAAAGACATCATTATTTAAATGACCTTTTCCATGAACACTGAAAAAAACAACATTAACGATTCACTCACAATAAATAATCATTAAATGTGAAATACGACATGTATCCTAAATTTGTATAAAATTTATTGTGCAGTCTTAAATAAGCAAAATACTCTCATGCAACATCATCAATAACATCATCGATATTTTCATCCACATCTTCATTTAGCATGGTTGATTTGTTGTAGTCTGTGCCACCACGACAATCCCCACATGCTGGAACACATTTTAAACTAGAATGGTCACTTGATAGAGCACATAACTCCGTCACACAATGTCTGATCAAGTAGAATATATGGGGCCCAATAATTTTCAGAAGTATCATGCTATACATCATTTTTAGCCCCATCTCTCAATGGTGAAGAATCACTTGAAAAGACTTTAAAAATTAGTCTCATATCTGCATCCGGATTCAGATCTTCACCAAAATCGAAACAATTTGTC
>NC_140977.1:35395731-35398231 GCF_056783735.1 Eptatretus burgeri | reverse complement strand
TAGCTATGATGAAGAGGCATTCGATATGAGTGAGGAAAGTGTAAAATAAAACCTATTGTTAAGAAATTGTTGAGCAGGCCAAAAAACATGGCGGCTTCAGAACCCAGTGATGTTACGTAGGAAACGCCTTTCGACCTGTTATTGAATTAGGTGGCTGAGGATCGCCTGATGAAGGATATAACTAAATAAGGCCATTAATTATCTTCAAAAGGAGTGTTTTAATGAACCCAAACACCCAATTTTCACTCTTCCACTTCCTTGGAGTTTTCTTAGTATGTATGCAAAGTTTCAAGCTGCTCGGTTTCATGGTTTTTGAGTTATGGAGGAGGCACACTGACACACTCACACACACACACACCCTTTTATTAGTATAGATGGAGCATATGTTGTGATGGGGAAAAAAAAAATTCTTCCAAAAATTATAAAATGCATTTCCTAGACTGTGCCGCAGAACGTTGCCTGCTCGTAGCAATTTGAGGTGGGTCGAGAATTGGGGAGTGCGCACTCGTAATAACAATAAGGATAATAACATGACACCTACTTTTTGCAAAGAACACCATGGGATCTTTAATGTCCAACAACTAATGTTAGGGGTCATGTGTTTGTAGTTATTAATGTAAAGCATATTGAATCAGAACTAAAAAAAAGTTTAATTACAGTATTATATAGAGGTCATTCGGAACATCATGCTCAATTTGTTATTTGGGTTGCATCTTAATGTACAGGTTGTCGCACATAATTTTGAAAAATTATAATTTAAATGATTTAAATTAAAATATGGTACAGTATTCCAATTTCAATGAAATTAATAAATTCGAACTATGGATGTTGGCATTTCATTCTGTTTGAGTTTGTTATACTTTCTGCTGTTTTCTTTTTTTTCACAAGAAAATTGTGTCCTTCTTCTTCTTCTTCTTCTTTCATATGCAGCACAAGGCTGTGAGTAGCATCAATGGCTGAGGGTGCAGCTGTGCTGTTGATGCAGTGCCCTCTGTAGGTTAGGGCAGGAATTTTGAATTTGTTCAGGGTGCCGGCGATAGGTCACCTACTTTTTGCAAAGAACACCGTGGAATCTTTAACGTCCAACAACTAATGTTAGCAGGCAGGACACCTAGCTTAACACCCATGTGAGGGATAGCACACGCATTGCCCTGCCTGCGAGACACTAGGATGACAGTTTGTAACTGGGCCTCGATTCAAACCAAGGCTAGACGGCTCAGAGGCAAGTGTGCATACCTGTAGGCCATCCTGCAAGAAGCAAGTGTGCATACCTGTAGGCCATCCTGCCAGAAGCAAGTGTGCCTACCTGTAGGCCATCCTGCCAGAAGCCAGTGTGCATACCTGCAGGCCATCTTTCCAGCCCAATGCAATCAAGAGCGCAGTCCAAAGCAGTGCTTTTAAAATTACAGCAAGGATTGAAGAGACCTACTCCGTGCATGCTTGATGTTCAGCACCTTTTTGAGCAGGAAAATGGCAAAAATTAGTCAATGGCAACAAAATACACAATAGATTCCTCGATGGTGATGCCATTGAATGCGGCTTGCCATTTCCAGCATGTAAGGCTTGGATCCATGCGGAATGAGGAGGCAGTCCTTGGAGCTTTTGGAACATCTCCAATAAAGTCAGTATGACTGGCATCTTCGCAGCTGAATATAAGTCAAAGACATCATGCAAATAAACAATATGATTGCATTGTTGACAAAGCTCAGATCTTTTTGAAGATATATGACAGACTACGCTTTCTGACCTCATGATTGGTGTGAAGTTATCAGAGGAATTGGTGGACACACGTTGAATGAACTTGCAAGCTTTCAAATGATATCATCATCATGGCACACAAAATAAAAATGCTAAACTCTGTTCTTGTTTCATGGCTGTTTACATTAAATCCTTTAACATATGTACAAGTTTCTTAATAAATAAATAGTTCAGTTTAAAGTGCAGGATGGCCTACAGGTATGCAGACTCGCCGAAAAGCTGGCAAGCCTGGATTTGAATCCTGACCCTGTTATAAACTGTCATCCTGGTGTTTCACAGGCAGGTTGATTCATCAATGTGTGTACCATCCCTCGGATGGACAATAAATTACACGTGAAATCTGTCGGCATTGGTTGGTGGACGTTAAAATATCCCTCGGTGTCCTTCACGAAGAGTAGGCGAGCTATCGCCGGCACCCTGAACAAATTATAAATTCCTGCCACACCTTGTGTTCCGCCTGTACCAAGGAATGAAATGCAAAAGGGTCAAACCCCAAGAGGGCCACTAAACCCCTTTAGCTGGGCATGCGGATTCTTAAGAGTAGTAGGCATCCTTTGTGAAGAGTAGGCGAGCTATCGCCGGTACCCTGAACCAATTCCAAATTCCTGCCGTAACTCCTTGTGTCGGAGTGGCAACTCATCTAAGATAAGTAACCCGAGCCAAGAAACTCCTTCAGCAGAACCGATGTTCTATTTCGAGCATGGTACATAATTGATTGATTGGTTTTAGTCTAAAGTGGGCC
>NC_140977.1:35315731-35385731 GCF_056783735.1 Eptatretus burgeri | reverse complement strand
GAGAGAGAGAGAGAGAGAGAGAGAGAGAGAGAGAGAGAGAGAGAGAGAGAGAGAGAGAGAGAGAGAGAGAGAGAGAGAGAGAGAGAGAGAGAGAGAGAGAGAGAGAGAGAAAGAGAGAGAAAGAGAGAAAGAGAGAGAGTGGGGGAGAGAGAGAGAGAACGAGAGAACGAGAGTGAACGAGAGTGAACGAGAGTGAACGAGAGTGAACGAGAGTGAACGAGAGTGAACGAGAGTGAACGAGAGAACGAGAGAACGAGAGAACGAGAGAACGAGAGAACGAGAGAACGAGAGAACGAGAGAACGAGAGAACGAGAGAACGAGAGAACGAGAGAGAGAGAGAGAGAGAGAGAGAGAGAGAGAGAGAGAGAGAGAGAGAGAGAGAGAGAGAGAGAGAGAGAGAGAGATCGAGAGAGATGACTTTTATGTCCTTTTATTACAAAAATTGATTGCCTCGCATGCAGAGGCTGACAAGGTTGCACACAATTTTCATAAACAAACAACAAGAAAGTTTAGACAGAGGGAAAACAGTAACTAACTAATGAGTGAATTTTAACTGACCCTCAGATACTTTACAGAAGGCATTGTTTATACACCATTGGGTCTCAAACACCTGTACCTGAGAGCAACACCAGAACTTCAATTTAATTCTTGAAACACAAAGGGCTTTAAACACTTCTAAGCTATCTGTTGTTTACAAATCATTACACATTTTTGATTTTCTTGTCTTGTATATCGCAAGCTTAGCTTGTGAAAGGAAAAAAATAAATTAGGATTGCTGTTGTGGAGTTGAAGGGCATACTCGGGCTAAAAATAAAGGTTGGAAAATCAAAATTACTGGAGAGACATGCCAAAAGCATCTTCAGGAAAACAAATAAAGGGGTTAAACGGTTACAGTGTATATACGCGTGAGGTAGTGTTTCCGTTTGTCCACAGAAGGGACATTGCTGACTTTTTGTTTGTGAAAACCGGTGAATTAGAGAATTTGTTGACAATACCCAATGTGTGATTCTCCATTGGAGATCTCCAACCCGTTTTGGTACAGGCTGTCTATAGTACCAATTCCAAATAGGATAAAGGGGAGGGGTTTTTGGTAAGACTGTGACCCATCTACAGGATATGGGGGAGGACAAAGAGGGGAAAAAGACTTTTAGGCATTGTATGTTCAGGGTTTTTCGATTATTCCCAGAAAAGGATCGAGATCGCCCAAAACCAATAGGTTCTAGACTCGTAGAGCCAGATAGATAAAGGTTTGGGAAAGGTGGAGAAAAGTCAGAGGTGGGTGTGGGAGGGTTTTTTTTCCAAACTTTTTGTGAGGAACAGTATGTGTGCAGTACCGATTTTAGCACGCTGTCCAATTTGCGACATGATCTAATGCCAACTTCTGACGCAAGAGCAGTGGCACTTAGCCACCTATCATTGGTGACATTCTTCAAGTGGCACACCTTCGTTATTGCATTGTTTATGAACTGCTGAATGAAAGCATTTTCCTCTTCATTGCCTTAAAATAAACTGTTGTGAAACAGTGGCTCGTTGAAGAACATGGGTTCAGTGTAGGTCAAGGGGTCACGACGGCAGCCGAAAGCTTGCCATGCATTAAGTAGCCTTCGGTGAAAAGCAGGTAACCCAGACAACTCTATCTTGGTTGAGTCCATCAAGAACAACTCTTGTGCAAAGTTCAATTTCCCAGCTTGTCGGAAGATGCAAACTGGTGAGTTGTCTCCAGACCAAACAGGGTTCATACAAGAAGCACCATACTGTTCGCAGCTGGAAAGCCATGATGCGGCACTCGACATTCACGAGTCCTTGGCCACCTTCAGCCACTGGTAAGTTCAGGATTTCCGGTCGCAGCCAATGCTTTCCAGACCAGAAGAAACGAGTAATGCATTTCTGTATATTGTCCACGATGTCTGCAGGTGGCTGTAGGGCAAGTACCTTGTACCATAACGTTGAGGTGACCAGACTGTTGATGACTAGTACCCTGCCTTGGTAGGACAGTTGGCAGAGTAAACTCTTCCATTTCAGTGAAATTAGTTCCATGCATGCCAACAAACCTTCCCAGTTATGCCTCACAAAATCGCCCGGACCAAGAAACACTCCCAAGAACTTGATCCCGTCACTTTTCCAAGAAATATTGCCAGGGAGACAAGGAGGGAGAGGAAAGGGGGGGGGGGTGGATAAGGGATAGGCAGAGGGTTGGAGCCACAGTGCTTCTGTTTTAGCCCAATTTATTCTGGCTGATGATGCTTTACTAAAGAGATCCAAGGTACTCGTCATCCTAACAATGTCTTCTGCATGATTTATGCAGACACAGATGTCATCTGCAGAGACGATGCTTTTTAAGGGATTAGTTCCCATAGTGACGCCAGATAAGGATTTATGAAGGGTGTTTAAGAAGGGTTCAAGAGAAAGAGTATACAATATTCCTGAAAGAGGGCAGCCCTGCCTTACCCCTCTCCCAAACCCAAAAGGGGGTACAAGTTCATTGTTTATTTTTAAAATGGCCATTATGTTTGAATAACATAGCTGTATGTGTGATAGAAAGAGGGGGCCAAAACCAAAAAAATTTAAAACTTCCAAAAGTTATGTGTGAGAAACACAGTCAAATGCTTTCTCCTGGTCCAAGAAGACCAGGCCACAACTTCCATGATTTATCTCACAAATATCAACTACATCTCGAATAACAGAGATACTATCCTGGATATTACGCCCGGGGACACAGTATGTTTGGTCCATATGTATAATATCTTTTAGTGGAGGTGAAATACATAAGGCCATAGCTTTTGAGAGGATTTTATAGTCCATACACAGCAGGGACACTGGCCTCCACTGTGAGATGAGCAAGGGATTCCCGTTTTTAGGAATCAAAGTAAGTACAGCTCTTCTGCAACTTAGTGGGAGTTCATTCTTCTCCAGGCTCTCTCGGAAGACCAGAAGCAATTCAGGTCCAATCAGGTCCCAGAATTTTTTGAAGAACTCCACTGGTAGACCATCCAGCCAAGGTGATTTCCCTCCATTCAGGCTCTAAAGTGCAGCAGAAAGTTCCTCGAGTGTGAGTGGTGATTCTAAATCCAACTTTTGCTTAGGGGATAGAACACTGATACCATCCACCAATTGAGAAACCAGTTCTAAATCAACATCTTTTGCCTGGTAAAGTTTAGAAAAGAAAAGTTTTGCGTCGTTCTTAATTTCTACCGGGTTAGTAGTGACCAAGTTATCAGGACGTTTTAAAGCAGTGATGAGGGAATGAGGCGATTTTGATTCAAAGTCAAAAAAAACCGTGTTGGGTTATCCAAGAGATGAAGGTGTTGAAAGCGTAATCTCGTTAACGCTCCTTGGGTATGGTTAGTGATCATACTATTGAGAAGAGATTTTTTTTCTCATGCAGTCTTAGTTTTTCTTAGGGGGCAGGGTGGGTTTTTAGGTTGCTTTGAATTTGTAGAATTTCTTTCTCCAGTTCCGCTTTTATTCTGCGTTCTACTTGTGTATTTAAAGAGCAGAAACGTTGACAGAAATTTCGAATTTGGACCTTTATGTTGTCCCATCATAACTGCTGGTCTTTAAATTGGGGCTTAGCACCTACTAAATTGGACCATACACTTTGAAAGGCACTATTAAAAGAGGGGTTGTCTAATATGGAGATGCTAAGTTTCCAAAAAGAGTGGCGATTTTGAGACAACCCTATTCGGTAGCACATGGTGATAAGGTGATGGTCCGAGAAAGCAGATGGAGAAATTTTCGTGGTAGGTGAGAGGTTAATAAGCCGGTAGGCGACGAGGGATTCGCTAGGATTGAAGCACTGGATACGATGCTTTTCATTCTGACCGATCCACCGACGAAGATTGATTGCCAAGACGTATTGGTTCACATACAATTGTTCCTCTGCCTGGCAAGATTTTTCCTATTGCGTATTTTGCCAACGAGCACTCCTCATAAAAAATGACGGTAAATAGACACCCTATTTTTGAAGGACTACCATTTGAAAAATAATCGGTTTGCTGGTTTGTGCTGTGGAGCCTCGCGTTGCACACACACACACACACACACACACACACACACACACACACACACACACACACACACACACACACACACACACACACACACACACACACACACACACACACACACACGGAAAACCCGATAAACTCTCAATGCTCTTGTTTGACCACACCTCCTGAGCCACACAATATTTTTCATAAGCCACTCCCACTTTAAATAATAAATTATTGGAGGTGGTGTGTGGGTCATGGAATCGTTTTCGGTAAATAAATAAATAATTGGAGGTGGTGATTGGGTCTTGATCGTTTTCGGTAAATAAATAAATAATTGGAGGCGGAGTGTGGGTCGTGGAATTGTTTTCGGTAAATAACTAAATAATTGGAGGCGGAGTGTGGGTCGTGGAATCGTTTTCAGTAAATAAATAAATAATTGGAGGCAGAGTGTGGGTCGTGGAATTGTTTTCGGTAAATAAATAATTGGAGGCGGAGTGTGGGTCTTGATCGTTTTCGGTAAATAAATAAATAATTGAAGGTGGTGTGTGGATCGTGGATTCGTTTTCGGTAAATAAATAAATAATTGGAGGTGGGGTGTGGGTGGGGAATCGTTTTCGGTAAATAAATAAATAATTGGAGGCGGAGTGTGGGTCATGGAATTGTTTTCGGTAAATAAATAAATAATTGAAGGTGGTGTGTGGATCGTGGAATTGTTTTTGGTCAATAAATGAATAATTGGAGGTGGTGTGTGGGTTGTGGAATCGTTTTCAGTAAATAAATAAATAATTGGAGGTGGTATGTGGATCGTGGAATTGTTTTCGGTAAATAAATAAATAATTGGAGGTGGTGTGTGGATCGTGGAATCGTTTTCTGTCAATAATTATATAATTGGAGATAGTGTGTGGATCGTGGAATTGTTTTTGGTAAATAAATAAATAATTGGAGGTGGTGTGTGGGTCGTGGAATCATTTTCAGGAAATAACTAAATAATTGGAGGTGGTGTGTGGGTCGTGGAATCGTTTTCAGTAAATAAATCAATAACTGGAGGTGGTGTGTGGATCGTGGAATCGTTTTTCGGTAAATAAGTAAAGAATTAAAGGTGGTGTGTGGGTCGTGGAATCATTTTCAGTAAATAAATAAATAAACAATTAAAGGTGGTGTGTGGGTCGTGGAATCGTTTTCGGTAAATAAGTAAATAATTGAAGGTGGTGTGTGGATCGTGGAATTGTTTTCTGTAAATAAATAAATAATTGAAGGTGGTGTGTGGATCGTGGAATTGTTTTCAGAAAATAAATAAATAATTGGAGGTGGTGTGTGGGTGTTGGAATCATTTTCAGGAAATAAATAAATAATTGGAGGTGGTGTGTGGGTCGTGGAATCGTTTTCAGTAAATAAATCAATAATTGGAGGTGGTGTGTGGATCGTGGAATTGTTTTCGGTAAATAAATATATAATTGGAGGTGGTGTGTGGGTCGTGGAATCGTTTTCGGTAAATAAATATATAATTGGAGGTGGTGTGTGGGTCGTGGAATCGTTTTCGGTAAATAAATGTATAATTGGAGGTGGTGTGTGGGTCGTGGAATCGTTTTCGGTAAATAAATGTATAATTGGAGGTGGTGTGTGGATCGTGGAATCGTTTTCTGTAAATAACTAAATAATTAAAGGTGGTGTGTGGATCGTGGAATCGTTTTTCGGTAAATAAGTAAGTAATTAAAGGTGGTGTGTGGGTCGAGGAATCATTTTCAGTAAATAAATAAAAAATTTAAGGTGGTGTGTGGGTCGTGGAATCGTTTTCGGTAAATAAGTATATAATTAAAGGTGGTGTGTGTTTTGTGGTATTGTTTTCAGGAAATAAATAAATAATTGAAGGTGGTGTGTGGCTCGTGGAATTGTTTTCGGTAAATAAATAATTAATTGGAGGTGGTGTGTGGGTCGTGGATTCGTTTTCAGTAAATAAATAAATAATTGAAGGTGGGGTGTGGGTCGTGGAATCGTTTTTGGTAAATAAATAAATAATTGGAGGTGGTGTGTGGATCGTGGAATCATTTTCGGTAAATAAATAAACATATTCTTAGAAATCCACAAAGACAGAAATGCCGGCGATTCCATTTATTTTGGATCCTTTTCACTTTGGTCAATAACGTTTGGATCGAGGAGAGATCGAAGGTGGAACAACGGTGTTGTTCCTTACAAACACTGTATATACACCTTAAATGACAGTAAATAGACACCCGATTTTTGAAGGACTACCATTTGAAAAATAAAACCTCAATCAAAAATCGGCTCAAGTAAAATTTTCTAAATATCTCGAAGTGTTTAATTCCGAAGTCTCGTTTCTCTACATTCAAAACTGAAGGACAAGTATTGAAAATACTGTACGCGGTTTTTCGGCCGCTGCACAGCAACGGGTGGTTGCTAGGCAATGAAATTCAAACGCGCACATTTCCAGTTTATATTCCACCTGTTGGCAAAGTTTCATCAAAATCGGTTCGCTGGTTCGTGCTGTGGAGTCTCGCGTTGCGCGCGCGCGCGCACACACACACACACACACACACACACACACACACACACACACACACACACACACACACACACACACACACACACACACACACACACACACACACACACAGCTGGAAAACCCGACAATCATGGATATCTAGCATATTATATATAGCGAATCCAATAAGGGGTGAGTTTATGTAAAATCTATCCAGCCAGGCAAAGGCCACCTGATTGTTGGCAACTTTACTCCAAGTAAACTGATGGGTGTTTGGATTTTGTATCCGCCATATGTCTTGAAGACTAAAATCCCTTATTATGTCAGACAGCAGTCTGGCTGATCCGGGATGAGGTTCTGCACCATTCCGATCACGTGCGGGCTGAAGGGTACAATTGAAATCACCTCCCAATACGATACACTTTTGCAAATCTAATTGCCTCATGTAGAGTCGTAACCTTTTGAAAAAGCTTCGGCGGTCTGTGCCCTTTGAAGGAGCATAGACATTTATTAAAGTAAATTCGATGTTATTGTCAACAAAATCCAGGAAAGCAAGGTAACCTGGGATTATTTCCTGAAATTAAAGTTATAGAGGGCAGAAGTGCGGACTAAGCAGAAAAGCAACTACTGCTGTGCGAGAGTTGGAATCACGAAAATAACCGGTCTTTTTCATCATTCTATTCGAAACACTGTGCGATGGTGCAGTAGAGTGGGTTTCCTGTAAAAAAGCAACATCTAATTTTTGTTGTTTAATGAGGTTGACTACTTGGAGCATCCTGGACTGGCTTGCTCCACCATTTATGTTTAAGCTGCCAAAGATCGCCATAGTGATGAAGAGGTGGCAAGCAAAGAAGTGCACGCAGGTCATCATTTCATTTCCATTTTAGCTTTCACAATGTGCTTTTTAAGCCTACTGCACTGTCGTTCGGTGAAATGGTCATCATAAGGTCGATGAATGATATTTTTTGCTGTTTCAATAAAACCGTGTAAGTCAGAAAAGTATTCCTTTATATCTATATGCCTTTTCCTAAAAGTATGATTTAGAAATTTAAGGATTTGCGATGGTGAGACATCAGGAGTACTGTTTGTAGGGAATTCTTCGATGTCATCTGGTTCTCCTTCTGACATGTCAGAAGCACTATCTGGAAAATTTTCAATTTCTAATTCACAAACTGTGTTTCTACTCTGTAGTATACAGGTATCAGGTTGTTCTGTTTTCGACGTGGAGGGGAGGGGTGAGGGAGGCTCTGATTCCATGTTGAGTAATGTAGAGGGGGGGAGGGGGAGATGGAGTGAGGGGAGGGGGGAGGGTAGTAGTATCAGCGTCTGCCTCAGGTTTTTCAGGATGCGGTTTTTTCAGAGCTTTGTCACAACACTCAGGTATGACTTCAGGGGTATTCGATGGAGCAATTTCCACCATTGAGGAGTCGGTGGTGGTGAACTCGTGGCACGATTGGGGGGTTCTGGAGACAGTGTTTTAGTGCCTTTTCGGTAAGATCCTTACATGGTTCAATTTCCTTATCAGAAGTAGGGATCTTGGCTGTAGTTTCCTTAATTATCTCTGGGAGTAAATCCCCTTCACCTTGATCTACCAACAGGGGTCTATTTCATCATTGGAGAGTGACTCATACCGATTTTTCATTCAGAACTGCAATGGTTTCGATACTTTTTCACACACTGTGTCACATAAGCCTGGAGTTGTTTCACTCACAGCCAAAACCACTTTTTTTCCTTTATGTGGATTAAGTACGTTCTGATCCGTTTTTCTTTTCCTTAATAAGGGAATAGGTGTAAACCCACCCCAAAAACTTGAGGTACTGTCCTCTGTATCATTAGGGTCTGATGTTTCATTTTCTGAGACTGTAACAGGATCATTGGTGCGAGCAGGTGGGGCCGTATTAGACGGAGCGATAGTATCCTTGGCTGTTGGGGAAGCAGTTTTTGGGCAGAAACGTTTTAAATGGCTGAAACCATTGCAGTTAAAACATTTCAGCGTTTCCGTCGACGCCTACACCTGGTACTCGTGCCCATCTATGCGAAATTTAAAGACCACATTAAGCACTTTATCGACATTAGACGAGGGAAGCACAATGTACGCCTGTCACCTGAAAGACATCACGTGTCTCGCCTGCTCGTTCCGGCATTGCAAAGGAAACATTGTAATCTGAGAGACTACGGTCCCGAATCGAGATAATTATTTTACCAGTGCTTCATTCCTGATGATAGGTGGGACATTACTGAGTACAATTTTGGTACTAGTTGTGGCAAGAGGAGAGGCTAAGATGAAACAACCATTTTCAGTTGATATTCCAGTGGAGACGATGTCTTGTACTAAATGATCATCCGATACAAAAACAACTACTCGTTTATTCATGCGAGAAGCTGCGAGGACTTTTACAAACCCAACCATATTACCAATGGCAGAAACAATGTCATCTACACTGACCTCGTTAGGAGGAACGCAGACGACGCCATGTTTCCGCGTCAAGGCCTCATAGGCCACGTAGCGGGAACGTGTCGACATTCTTTGATTTGAACAAACGGAAGTAAGGGGAGGGGGTGAGGGTGGAAATGAGGGGAAAGGACATATAACCGCTCAGACCTGTGTTTCGCCGAAACAAAAAAAAAAACACACCCGTAATGTAGGTAAACAGGAACGCACTCGATAACGGAGTAGGCTACCGGCTCGAAGCTTACCTATACCACAAGCTGTGGGGTCTCTCTCTCGTCCGAAAGAAGAAAAGGGGAAAGGTAGGTGAACAAAAAATATAAACACAAAACCGTTATGAACTGCACGGGGACAAAAGGGTGGGGGGGGGGCGTAACGAACTCAACAGGGTGGAGAGAACTCAACAGAAACCAAACCACATAGAGAGATATATATATATATATATATATATATATATATATATATATATATATATATATATATATATATATATATATATATATATATATATATATATATAGATGGGGTTTTGTGTCGTGTTCAAAATAAATTTCGCCATTTTATACACACAATGTAGATTTGACATCACAAATGTCATCACAAATTCAACTCACCTGAGAGTTGAATGAATTAACTCCCACGGGTATGTTCACAAATCAAACTTGTTCATTTTATTTTCGAGATTGACAAAGCAGTCAAGCATAGTTTTTCATCGGATTTTTTTTTCAACTTTAGAGTTTCTTAGATAAGTACACAGTTTTGAGGCAATTGTACGATGGTGCGTCCAGTTTAACGTCCATCCGAGGGATGGCACACTCATTGATGAATCAACCAACCTGCAGCAGACATGCACGTTCTCTCGGCTGCTCACTCTGCCAACGATTTGGGTATTACTATATATGAAGTTGGTTATACTTCAACACTTTGATTTGCATCATTTTGGTACGTAATAATAAAACGGCAGGTAAATTCATGTTTTCAATTTTGATCAAAAAAAAAAAATTGTGAAATAAACGGACATACTTGATCTTCCTAACCTTTCTTCAAACACCCCGATTTCTTCACTCATCACATTGTGCAAACAAACAAAATTTGTTCTCCAAAGTTATTGTGAAAAGGAAAGAAAGTGTTATAGTTACGATGATAAAGTTTGCTCTTGAAAACTATCACACAAAAGGTGAAAAAAGGTGATAGTTTTTCATTCTAAATTACGTGCAAACGCAAAACGGAAATCGCCTCCACCCATCATCGAGTGCTAACGAAAATAGGGTCCGTCAGCAACATCCAGCTCTGGGTGTTGTGAATGACAATTAGCATTCTATTACGATTCCTCATCCTGATATCACATTACGATATCACATTATGATATGACATGATGATATCAATTTACGATACCACATTACGATATCACATTATGATATCACATTACGATGCCTCATCCCGATATCACATTACGATATCACATTATTATATGACATGATGATATCAATTTACGATACCAGTTTACGATATCACATTACGATATCGCATCACGATATCACATTACGATGCCTCATCCCGATATCACATTACGATATCACATTATTATATGACATGATGATATCAATTTACGATACCAGTTTACGATATCACATTACAATATCACATTATTATATGACATGATATCAATTTACGATACCAGTTTACGATACCAGATTACGATATCACATTACGATACCACATTACGATGCCTCATCCCGATATCACATTACGATATCACATTACGATGCCTCATCCCGATATCACATTACGATATCACATTACGATGCCTCATCCCGATATCACATTACGATATCACATTACGATGCCTCATCCCGATATCACATTACGATATCACATTACGATGCCTCATCCTGATACCACATTACGATATCACATTACGATATCACATTACGATGCCTCATCTCGATATCACATTATGATATCACATTAATATATCACATTACGATATATTACGATATCACATTAAGATATCATATTACGATATGACATTACGATATAACATTACGATACCACATTACGATACCAGCTTACGATATCACATTACGTTGCCTCATCCCGATATCACATTACGATATCACATTACGATTCCTCATCCCGATATCCCATTAATATATCACATTATGGTACCACATTACGATATCACATTACGCTATCACATGAGGATGCCTCATCCCGATATCACAATAATATATCACATTACGATACCACATTACGATATCACATTACCATATCACATTACGATACCACATTACGATAACACATTACAATATCACATTGTGATACCACTACATGATATCACATTACGGTACCACAATAGAATATCACATTACAATATCACATTAGGATATCACATTACAATATCACATTACGATACCACATTATGACATCACATTGCAATATTTTTGTGGGACGGGTATCGGTGGCGGGCATGAGCGCTAGATGGAGCAGTAGAGTCGGCTCCACCGAACACCCGGAATCGAGATCGTACCTTTCCGATAACGCTGAAAGTATGGGTCCCTTACAGGACCGTGAATCGTCAATAATTCAACCGCGTGGGACAGGGTTATTTGCCAAACTTTAAAATACCTCGAGGCCCACGTGGCGAGCTACAGAGGAATTCACACCCTCGACGGATCTCGAACGGGACGAGCCGTTACCGTGTTCGACCCGTGCGTAACCCGATCGGATGGTTACCGAGGTCCTGTCGGTCCAAATGCACAACTACGGCAGCAACAGCCTTTTTAATCCACCAACACGCACCATGCTAAACCAATGGAGAAAACACAGAAACGAGCTGATACATTTAACAGGGGATTTATTTATAATGGGGGGGGGGGGGGGGAGGGAACACACAAAGACCAGAGTTAAACCGACTAAAAGAAATGCAAGTATGTACAAGGCACTTAAACAATTATACTTGAAGACGGGGCCCAAGGACACACACACGCACACATAAATACCCGAAAAGAAGTGATGGCCGCGGCCTTTATTGGAGGTTCCCAGCTCGAGGGAAGATGAGCTGGGAAGCAGAGCTATCTCGGACCTTCCCGCCTCATGCGGTCTTCGACGTCCTGGATCGGCTGAACTCAAACCCGCAACTCGATGCAATGATGGACGCCAGCCGGCGTGAATGTGGACCAGACAGAATGAGGGGAGGCAAGACGAGACGATCAGGTGATGAGGCTCACAAGGCGACGAGACCTTCACGTTCCCCAGAACGCCCCGAACAATTATTCTGGCCAACGCTCCTGCCACAAGCACATCGTCTCTTTATGCTGGTCCAGGCAACCACTCTTCTTTTCAGGTGGGAGGGGCTTCTTTCCTGGCCACTCGTCTCCTGATTGGTCGGACCCATCGCGTGATTCCCTGGCCTCCTCCATTGGACAGGTCCATGGTAGGCGGGGCAACTCCCACCCTTCTGGGCAGAGTCCCAAGCGGAGGCGTTTGTGGCTTCGCCCACCTCCTCACCTCTGGCCACGTGCGTAATGGCGATCGTGTTGAGTCGTAAACGGGGCGGGTGAGACGCCCGCTCCTTGCCGATTGGCTAAAGAGGGATGCCATGCCTGTTAGACTCTGTCCACGCACGTGCTCGCCAGTGAGCGCGCGAAGAATGCCGTGAGCAGTGTGTTGTTATTGTGAAGGCGAAGATGGGCGTTGTTGTCGTGTGGATGTAAAAATCCTAACTATAAAAAAACTCTGCAGCACACGAACATTTAATTCCCATTAGACAAGGGACGGGACCCTAACTAGAAACACGTACCTACCGATATAACTGTTCTATAGGGACCTGAATGTTGAGTGCAGTAATCTTCCAAATTCATAACAATATCACATTACGATACCACTTTTCGATATTACATTACAATACCACTTTACGATATCACATTACGACACCACATTACGATATCACATTACAATACCACATTACAATAACATCATGATATCACTTTACAATATCACATTACGATATCACATTACGATATCACATTACAACACCACATTACAATACCACATCATGATTTCACTTTACAATATCACATTATGACACCACATTACAATAACATCATGATATCACTTTACAATATCACATTACGATATCACATTACGATATCACATCACAACACCACATTACAATACCACATCATGATATCACTTTACAATATCACATTACGACACCACATTATGATATCACATTACGATATCACATTGTGATATCACATTACGATATCAAATTACAATATCACTTTACGATATCACATTACGATATCACATTACGATATCACATTACGATATCACATTACAATATCACTTTACGATATCACATTACGATATTACATTACGACATCACTTTACGACATCACATTACGATACCACATTATGGTACCAGATTATGATACCACATTATGATGCCTCATTTCCATGCGACAATCCTCTTATGGATTTCCATCATGACATCTTTTGACATTTTACTTGTGTTGTGCAATTGTGATGGATGAAGGAGAAGAATGCGGAAGAAGAACAAAGAAGAATGACACCATATTTCGATGCCACAATACGACACAACAATCCTATTCTGCTTTAGCATCATGATATCTTTTGACGTTGTTCCATCACAATCCTACAATAAAAGTAAAATGTCAAAAGATATCGTGATGCTAAAGCAGAATAGGATTTTTGTATCGCATTGTGTCTTCATCATGTGGTGTCATTCTTATTCTTCGTTCTTCTTCTTCATCGATCAGAAACCCACACCAAAAGTGTAAAGATGTCGTGTTAGTGATCCATATAAGAGGATTGTGCAATTGTAAGGTGACATTATTCCTATCTTATTTGGCTGATTTTTTTGAGATTTCACTCCTCTGTTTTTACGTCTTTCTTAAAATGTTTTTTTCCTTGTAATAATAATAACAAGCCAAAACCCCGTCACAGACTGATTCCGTTCCATGAGCCCAATATGACAACCAGTGGCGGCTCTTGTAAGAGCCGGATCCCAGTCGATGTTCTCCATGCCCTACCTAATGAGGCCTACAAAACCTCCTTGTACACGACATTTTTGGTGTACACTACTCCTTGTGAAGAAGTCCTCTGATTTGTGACCGTGTCTACTTTGACGTACACCGTGTCAAAACTTCTCAGGTCACACTACCGAGAAAAAACGTGACGTGACCGCTAGGAGGAGCACAACATTGGTCCTTCAGTATTAATATATAGATAATAATTCGAGGTCTTTTAGGGGTCTTGTTGGTGTTAGGGGTCTTAAAGGGTCTTCAAAGGTCGAAGGGGTTAAAAAATACATTCCAATCGTATGTGATTAATCGACACAAAAAGCATCACACACACCATTTATATATTTATATTAGATACAGCATAATTATTCATTCAGTTAAATTATGTTTAAAATCAATTCGTCAGGAGGGTTATTATTTTAAAATATGGATGCATAGAACGTTTGGAGCAGCTTCGGCCTCGCGTAATGCTGCTGCGCTGCAAGTGGAAGGTCATGCTGCTGCGCTGCAACTGCTGGAGGTGCCCAGTGATGTTGGCGATATCGGTGATGTCGGTGATGTTGGTCGCTGATGTCGGCGATGTCGGCGATGTCGGTGATGTCGGCGATATCGGCGATGTCGGCGATGTCGGTGTGCAACATGGCCAACTCGATGAACCGAGCACACGTTAAGTCAAGCACCTCCAGTACCACAGTTTTTTTTTTTTTCTTCTACATTTACCTATCCAATCAGCGTCTCGTTTGTCTGCTCTCCGAGGCAGGCGACCAATGACCGTGTCGTCCTCGTGCCATCATAACTCCTCCCCCCCGCTCCTTCAAAGACTGCAGCAGATTTTATAACCATAAGCCGCTCTGAGAATGGTTCTTCGAGTTGAGACGAGAGGGACTGGTTCGCATTTTGTTTTTTTTGTTTTTTAGTCTTCTATCTCGTTAATCCTTTCTGTTTTGTGCTCTCGGTCTTCTTTCCCCGTGCACATTTGCTTCTCCTTGAGCTGCTGCCGAACATTGGGAGCAATGGCTGAAAGGTAGCAGCAGATTGTGAGGTAAATCTCGGTCGACTTTCTCGTCGTTCGTGCTTGTATTTACTGTGTACAGCATTGGTGTTTCATTCAGGAAATGTTTTTTTTTTTTTCAACCTTTACGTTCAATTCCCCACGATGAAGATGTTTTCTTGTTCATCTGCGTTGGACGTTTTCATTTAAACATTTCTTGCTGATTTGCGTTTGAAGAAAGCGGGGTTGGGGCTCACGAAGACAAAAGGACCCGTTCTTTGGGCGCATCACGTACAAGGAACTTCATTCAACATGTGAGGAGGATATTCGGCCCATCAAGCCTCCTCCACCCCACAGCTTTAAGCTCTACCTATCCAATCTATACAACAACACAGAAACGCCAAATCACATCGTAGCCTCCGGACAATTGGCAGGTATTTACTTCACTTTCTGGAAGGGGGCTTAATGTAATTTTTGTGGTGAACTGATGCTTATCTTTCATGAAATTCAGGGGTGAAAATGAGCTTCCATTTCAGTGACATTACCCGTCTTCGACGGGTACCCTGCTAGTTGTAGTTTAAACGTCACATCGCAGATAGGTCGGTGTTTACTACCCTCCCTCCCTCCTCCTCTCTGGGCTTTGCACCTTCTGCTTTTTCCGTGCTTTGCCCCACACCCTCCTCTCCCCTCTGCTGCCACTAGTTTTCCAAGATCTTTCCACGTCTTAACTACTCTGTGTGAAAGACTCCTGCCATTTCTTGACTCTCTTCACCTTTGTTACCTCTGTCACCAAAGGTGAAGGAGGTTATGTTTTCATCCCTTTCTGTCTTCTGTGTTTGTTTACTTGTAAAAGCGAAGATTTTTCAAGAAAATCGGTCAGTCGATTTTGTTAGTCTGTCTGTCTGTCTGTCTCGTCGCTTACAGGCCACAATTTTAAACCGATCTTCACGAAACTTCAGCGCATGGTACAGTTTGTGATGAGGAAGAAGCCTATTTTCAAGGTCAAAAGGTCAACATAGGCCAAAGGTCAACAACGATGGTGAGATTTCTAAAATCCTCAATTTTAATCCGATTAACTTGAAATTTGAAGAGCATTCACATATCAGGTGACTGAATTCAACCACCTGTTATTAACCTCCACCATCAAAGATGGATGGGGGTTACTGTTTTCACCCCTTTCTGTTTGTTATCTTGCCAAAATGAAGTTTTTGCAAGATATGTTAGTCAGCTTGTATGTTTTTTTTTTTGTTTGTTATTTGTTTGTTTCTTTGTCTGTAATCACGTATAAAAAATTCTGCAGAGCACAGTTATCGGAAATTTTTGTAACTTCGCATATCAGAGGCCTATAGAGGTCCCTTTCAGCGCATAAAATTTTTGAAGGTCAAGGTCAAAGTTCAAGGTCACTTTGTCGCAAATCAGGGGAGTCGACGAAACTCTTATTTTTTGAGTAATTTTGATCGGATCGTCTTCAAACTTCATGAGAATATAGTTCATGGTCTGGCGCTCAGCTGATTAATTTTTGGTGGCGATTGGCCTTGACCTTCATGGTTAGCGCCTAAGGTCAAACATATTTGACCCCAAGGTCAAATTTTCAAGTTTTACGAACCATATCATGTAGTACCTCAAATTGAACACCTCGATGAGTGCTTTCTAGATATGTCAAGCTTGAGACATTATGATGTCATTTGCTGACATTATGAGGCAAACACATATTTTTCATGGTTACTCTGTAGAACGATTCTCATCGGAATCTCTCATAGGCAGATATTCCTCAAGGAGTCGCTCCTGGTGGATAGCAGTTCTGTTCACCTCAGTGTGACCTTAAATAAGTCACACGTGGTCACCTTTTGGCAAGATATGGGTCACCCTGCGGGTGACATTTGGTTTATTTGTTTGTTTGTTTGTTTGTGAACAGTATTACAGAAAAACTCCTCGACGGATTTCGACGAAACTTGGTGGGGGGGGGGGGTTAGATATGGTCCAAGGATCATGCCATTAGATTTTGGACTTGGTCCAAGGATCATGCCATTAGATTTTGGACTTGGTCCAAAGTCCAATATGGCCGCTATGGCGGCCATTTTGAAAAAATATTTGAATTTTAGTTTTTCAATTTCTACATGTTTTAAGTGATTTCCAACCCCTCCCCCCCAAAAAAAAAATTGTTAGAGAAAAAAAAACAAAATTTTGCAACTTTTTTTTCAACAAAACTTCCATTTTTTTTTTTTTTTGCATTTCTACATGTTATAAGTGATTTCCAACAAAAAACATGCCAGAATTATAATTGCGGCTGATTTTGGAACTTCAGGTGGATATACCCACGTAAAATCAATTTCTGTCTCAAGGAATTCAGTTATGACGAATTAATTGAGTATGTAAAAGTTAAAAGTAAAAGGGAAAGTTGCAAACTATAACTCTGTGAGCACTGTTGACGTCAAATTGAATGAATAGGATATCAGGTTCACTTCAGTGACCAAGCAGTATTCGCGGCGGAGGTTTTGCACTCTACCGAGTGCTCCTTCTCTTGTTTTTGATGTCACCACAGGACAATAGGTCAACATGGGCCAGATTTATAAAATCCTTAGTTTTCATCCGATTGACTTCAAATTTGAAGAGCATAGATATTTCAGGTCACTGAATTCAACCAGCCAATTATTTTTGAGATCAACATAGAACAAGGTCAATAACTAGGGTGGTATTTCTAAAATCCTCAATTTTCATCCCATTGATTGGAAATTTGAAGAGGAGTTACATATTTGCTCAATGATTTTAACCACCAATTATTTTTGAGGTGAAATATGTTTTTTGGATTTTGCAAGTATCATGCTCTGCACAACGTCGTCTTCTTGTTTGTTTGTTTGTTTGTCTGTTTGTTTGTGTGCAGGATATCTCAAAAAGTTGTGGATGGATCCAGAGGAAATTTTGTGGACAGGTTTGGTGTGTGACAAGGATTAACGGATTGGATTTTGGTGAAGATCCGAATCTGCATCCGGTTACAACAATTTTTTAAAGTGATTCTCCATTGAGCGATAGGTCTAAACTGATACATAGCAAGATATCTCAAAAAGTTACGGACATATTCGAATGAAACTTGGTGGACATGTTTGGTGTGTGACTATGACGAATTGATTCGATTTTGGTGAAGATCTGAATGCAGCTCCAGATACAAGAAACCGGATCTTCACCATTGAGACATGGTGCCAAAATCGACATATCGCATATTTCAAAAATGTATAAGGTCAGATATATTCTCCTGGATCAGGCATTGCATGGCGAAGGTATGCACGTTATCCTGGCTCGTGACCCCCCCCCCCCGACGTGATCCTGGCTCGTAAGCCACCCCCCCCCGACGTGATCCTGTTTCGTGACCCCCCGGACGTGATCCTGTTTCATGACCCCCCGGACGTGATCCTGTTTCGTGACCCCCCGGACGTGATCCTGTTTCGTGACCCCCCGGACGTGATCCTGTTTCGTGACCCCCGACGTGATCCTGTTTCGTGACCCCCCCCCGACGTGATCCTGTTTCGTGACCCCCCCGACGTGATCCTGTTTCGTGACCCCCCGACGTGATCCTGTTTCGTGACCCCCCGACGTGATCCTGTTTCGTGACCCCCCACCCCCGACGTGATCCTGTTTCGTGACCCCCCACCCCGACGTGATCCTGGCTCGTGACCCCCCACCCCCGACGTGATCCTGGCTCGTGACCCCCCACCCCCGACGTGATCCTGGCTCGTGACCCCCACCCCCGACGTGATCCTGGCTCGTGACCCCCCCACCCCGACGTGATCCTGGCTCGTGAACCCCCCACATGATCCTGGCTTGTGACACCCCCCCCCCCGACGTGATCCTGGCTCGTGACCCCCCCGACGTGATCCTGGCTCGTGACCCCCCCGACGTGATCCTGGCTCGTGACCCCCCCCGACGTGATCCTGGCTCGTGACCCCCCGACGTGATCCTGGCTCGTGACCCCCCGACGTGATCCTGGCTCGTGACCCCCCCGACGTGATCCTGGCTCGTGACCCCCCCCCGACGTGATCCTGGCTCGTGACCCCCCCGACGTGATCCTGGCTCGTGACCCCCCGACGTGATCCTGGCTCGTGACCCCCCCGACGTGATCCTGGCTCGTGACCCCCCTCCGACGTGATCCTGGCTCGTGACCCCCCTCCGACGTGATCCTGGCTCGTGACCCCCCCGACGTGATCCTGGCTCGTGACCCCCCCCGACGTGATCCTGGCTCGTGACCCCCCCTTGACGTGATCCTGGCTCGTGACCCCCCACCCCCGACGTGATCCTGGCTCGTGACCCCCCACCCCCGACGTGATCCTGGCTCGTGAACCCCCCACGTGATCCTGGTTCGTGACCCCCCCCCGACGTGATCCTGGCTCGTGACCCCCCCCCTGACGTGATCCTGGCTCGTGACCCCCCCCCTGACGTGATCCTGGCTCGTGACCCCCCCCCCCCCCCGACGTGATCCTGGCTCGTGACCCCCCCCCCGACGTGATCCTGGCTCGTGACCCCCCCCGACGTGATCCTGGCTCGTGACCCCCCCTGACGTGATCCTGGCTCGTGACCCCCCTGACGTGATCCTGGCTCGTGACCCCCCCCTCCCGACGTGATCCCGGCTCGTGACCCCCCCTCCCCACGTGATCCTGTTTCGTGACCTCCCTCCCCACGTGATCTTGGCTCATGACCCCGACCCCATGTGATCCTGGCCCGTGAGCATCCCTCTCCCTCTCTCCCACACCCCCATCACATCCCCACTCCACGTGTGACAGATCTCGTCCTCTGATTTGGTTTTCTTCTTCATTTTTTTTGCATTTTTCTTTCTCGTCTCTCCAGCATCTCTGATGAGAGCCATGCGCCTACTTATGAAGTGCCGTGGTTGTACCGCTTCGCTGTGTATTGCTGGCATACTTTCCCTCCTTGCCTTTTTTCTCTGTCCCGGACCTGGCAGCCATCACCACTCTCTCCTTGCCAAAATCAAGGACAGTTTGTGGACTCACAATGAAACGGCGCTACAAAACTTCAAGTAAGCCTGACCTCTTCCGACGGGTCACCACCATATTTTTGTTGTTGGTCCAAATTCTTGGCATTGATAAAAAAAAATTTCAACTGAAGTTAGCAGCATATTCCTCCCTTGACTTGTCTACCCATTATGGGGAACAGGATGTGTGGGGAAAAGAAATCAACTCGGACCATAAAAACAAATTCAAGCAACAAAATTCTGAAAGCTTTGAAAGAAGACCATGTTTATAATGTTTTATAAACATTTTTTCTGAAATAGTAAAGTGCAGTAGCAACGATGTTTAATGGTTTACTTGATTCCATGTAATTATCTGGTTTATGCAGTTTGAGGGATTTTTTTTGAGAAATGTATGAGTGGTACCTCTGCAGAGTGGAAAAAAGAAAAAATCAGGAGGGAGAAAAATATCATTTCATGTATGACTCTGAGTTCAGGAATGACATAATCACATCTTCCTTTTTCAAAATCGCATCCAACATCAATGATGAGGGTCAGGGTCAAGTATGGGAGCATGTGCCAGAACAGCGCGTCGCTGCGTCTACTTTCCGCCGGTACTCCAGGGGCCTCCGTCTGGCCTTCCCCCAGGCAGATGCCAGGCCCATCCCCATCTCCTTGAGATGCTGGTCAACCTGCTGCAACCATGAGGCACGTGGTCGGCCCATTGGCCTCCTTCACTCACGAGACTCCCTCGCTGAGAGAATCTGGTGAGCAGAATCAGCGTCAGGAAAATGAGCCACATGTCCATACAGCCACAACTGACG
Organism: Eptatretus burgeri; assembly: GCF_056783735.1. Classification (NCBI taxonomy): domain Eukaryota; kingdom Metazoa; phylum Chordata; class Myxini; order Myxiniformes; family Myxinidae; genus Eptatretus; species Eptatretus burgeri. Next base: position 35,364,970 of record NC_140977.1, on the reverse strand, counting down.
CTCACAGACCATGCAGGTAACAAATCTCATCCGAGACTCTCTCAGCAACCGCTCATTGGACGCAAAATCTGACCAGCGATAGCCAAGGATTCTCCGAAGAGACCTGGTACCAAAGGAATTAAGTCTCCGTCTCAGATCCTTGGTCAGAGTCCAAGTCTCACATCCATAGAGCAAGACTGGAAGCACCAAGGACCTGAAGAATCAGACTTTTTCATCCTCCCGCACAGGTACCGGCAGCGCCACACCCCATGATCCAGTGAATCCACGACTCCCCAAGCCCGACCCAGATGTCTATTGACCTCTGACTCACAGCCAGCAGAGACATGAATATCACTGCCAAGGAAAGTGAATCTCTCCATGACCTCAACATCCTCATCACAAACAGGCACAGACAGGACAGCAGCATCCAAGATGTCATTGAAAGCCTGGATCTTAGTTTTGACCCAAGAAACCCGTAACCCCAGCGGCTCCGACTCCTCATTCAGCACCTCGAGGGCCCCCAAAAGGATATCTAAAGTCTCCGCAAAGATGACTGCATCATCTGCGAAATCAAGGTCCGAGATCTTGACATTTCCAAACGATGCACCGCAGCTTGATCTTTCCGACATCCTCCCTAGAATCCAGTCCATACAAGTGCTGAAATGTGTGGGGGCCAGTACACACCCCTGATGAACTCCAGTAACAACTGGAAATAAGTCAGAGATGGTACCACCACACTTCACAGCACTCTCAGTACCAGAGTAGAGTTCAGACATCAGATCGATCAGTTTTGGTGGCACCCCACGAAGACCAAGAATCCTCCAGAGGGCATCCCGATTCACTGAATTAAACGCTTTACAGAGATCAACATAGGCTGCAAGCAGCCCCTGCCGAAACTCTCATCTGCATTTGGTGAGGACACGAAGAGCAAAGATACGGTCAATCGTTGACCTCTTTGGTGTAAAGCCTCACTGCTTTGGACGCTAGTGCTCAAGCAGATGGTGGCAAACCCTATCAAGAATTATCCGAGCAAAGACCTTGCCCGGCACTGAGAGCAGCGTCACCCTTCGGTAGTTGTTGCAGTCTTGGCGATCACCCTTCCCTTTCCAGAGAGGAACAACAAGGCTCCTCTTCCAATCAGTTGGGATGATGCCTGTGTTCCAGGCAGAGCACAAAACTGCATGCAATGAAACGAGTGCAGCATTTCCACCAGCCTTGAGAAGTTCAGCATGGATGCCACAGATCCCTGGAGCTTTACCCTGTTTCAACCGGTTCACCGCAGCCCGTGTTTCCACAAGCGAAGGTGGACCACAATTGATGGAGGGTCAGCAACAGGGATTGTCACATCATTGACGTCCAACTCGACAGCTGGTGGAGCAGCCTGGTACAACCGCTCAAAGCAACCGGCCCACGGGCTTTCACTTCCACTCTCTGCTCTAACCGCAGTGCACCGAGGGATGGGCTTGGATGAATGCAATGCGCGAATTCCCCTGTAAGCAGGACGAGAATCACCTGTCCACAGGTGATGCTCTACCCCCTCACAGATTCCTCGCACATAGGCCTCCTTGTCCACCCTTACTGCACGTACAGTTTTACGCCTCAGCTCCCTGAACAGCTCAGCTCTGCCATTCAGCCTGGCCCTGCGACTCTGGTCAATGGTATCCAGTGTCCCTTGAGAGACAAAATTCTTCTTTGTCCTGCGGTGAGTTCCAAGTCTTCCACCGGCAACATCAAGGACGGTGATCTTGAAGGTAATCCATAACTCTTCAGGACCCCCCAAAGCACCCAGACATCCCAAATGTCCACTCAGCCTGTTCGCAAACTCCTCAGCGACTCTCTCATCCTCGAGCTTGCCAACATCCAGCCAAGGCTGGGATGGTACCATTCTCCAGGATTTAAGGTGCAGTTTTAGAGTTGCTACAACAAGCCTGTGGTCAGTATTGAGGAACTGAGGACTCCGGTAGACCCTGCAGTTCTGGATCATCCTCCAGCAACCGTCAACGAGGACATGGTCAATCTCCTTTGCCACACCGCCAGCGTTGGAATTCCAAGTCCAGCGATGAGCTTGTGGGCGCTGAAACCATGAACTGGCCACCCTAAGTCCATTACTTCTTGCAAAGTCAAGGAACTTAGTGCTATTCTGATTCATAGTTCCTGACCCATGGGGACCAACACACATCTCATAACCATCCCTATCAGTTCCAGTCGATGCATTGAAATCCCCCAAGACTAGAAGTGTATCTCGTCCGGGGCACTGATCAACCACAGACTCGAGCGTGGCGTAGAATGTGTCCTTCACGGTGAGGTCACTCGCCTCAGTCGGAGCATAGACAGAGACCAGGGAAATGACACCTAAGGAGTGACGAATCCTTAATCTCATAATACGCTCGTTGACCGGTGTTAACTCAATTATCATTGGGGTCAGCTTATTGGACACAGCTGCAGCAACTCCTTGAGTGTGGTAACCATCAGAGCGACCAGACCAATAGTAGGTGTAACCACCCACCATTATCTCGCCGCAATCCGGTCTCCGAACCTCAGAGTGCTGCAATACCGATGTCCAAACGCTTGATCTCAGATGATAACAGAGACAGGTGATCATCCTCTCTTAGGGATAGGACATTCCTGGCACCCACCCGAAGGGACTGCCTCAGGTTAACCCAAGGAGACTGCCGTCTGGTGGACGACACCTCAGCACCACTCCGACACACTCTCCCGCAATCTGCCCCAGGGAGGTTACTCCGTGGTTTCCCTCCTTTCATCAAAGATTGGGGGTCCCGAAGGCTTTGCCCCAATCCTGTCATCCGGTGAGCTGCCCTGCGAAGGGAAGCTGCACAGGAGGTACTCCCATGGAGTGGGTTTTCAGATTTTTTTGCGTTTGTGTGTTTTGCGGAATGAAGGGTTTTACGGTGGCCGGAGTGCAAATCCTGCCACCAACCTCCTAATAGAAAAGTAACCCAACTGCAGGAGGACGTCCGCAGACACAGTTGGGCACTAGATATGGATGGCCGTTGGCTCACAAGGAGTGCCTCCGCCCTTTGACAGGTTTTGTTTTTAATCCTGCTGGGTGTCCATATCCAAACACCCTCCTCACCAGAAAACCTGGTGGGGGAGACGGTTTAGTCGCCGACAACCCGACCATGGAACAGGTTAGTACAGGTTTACATGGTACCTGTAGCAGGTCACAGATCTAACCTGACCTGACCTGAGGGAACCGGCATTCATCGATGATGAGACTCACCTTTTATAAATGTGAAAAATATTCTTCCTCTCTCCTCGGCCTTGTTTTTTTTTTTTTTTTTTTTTTTTACCTGCGACATGTGGCAGGTCTATAAGAGCATCAGTTGTTACCCAATGCATGTGAAGTGAAAAGCAGAGTCAAGCAACCGTCACGTACATGTCTGCATTTTGTTATTCCATTTTAAATTCATTTTATCTGTAACCACTTGTCGGATTGACACAATTTTCACCATCGGAGCGTCTACTCATGTAGAAGGTTTTAATGATAATTATGACATCATAGGTCATGTTGTGTGGCAGCCATGTTGGAAAAAAGGAAAAACTTTGGACCTATATCTTCAAAACTGCTCCATGGAAAACATTGAAACTTGGCAACTGTGAAGTACTCCCCATGGGGAATGTGATTTTTTAAAAATGATGTCACAGGTGTCGTTATGATGTCATAATTGCATACGTAGAACACTACATTCAATCAGTCTGAAAATGTTTGAGGGTCATCTCGGGATAAATTGGTCAACAGAAAAAAATTGATCTCATCAGTCATGTGTTTAGGCAGATATATATATATATATATATATATATATATTAAAACCTTCAAAACTCTTCTTCTCCAGAATGGCTGAACAGATAGAGGCAAAATTTATCGGTATGACTGCCTGTCCATCAGTCACAAAAAGTTCCCCACCTAAGACGTTGTAAGTCGCATGGTTTGACAGCCATATTGGATTTACCCAAAAACCTTGAAAAATTGATATTCTTGAGAATGGCTGGACAGATCGAGGGGAAATTTCACACATGTTCCCCAAACCTTGGGGATACCAGGGTGTTCATGAATAATTGACACGTCACATGGTTTGGCAGCCGTATTGAATTGAAAGAAAGTATTAAAAAAATCCTGTTGAATCACTTCATCGATCGACGTGAAACTTCATAAATATATCACACCATTGCTGCATATAGTGTAAAAATGATGTCATCGGTCATGTGGTTTGGCAGCCATCTTGGATAGAAAAACGCACCTTATCCGATTAACACGAAACTTCACAAATGTGGTCCCCTACCCAATTAGAGGCAGAGTGTAAATTTATGATGTCATAGGTCATGTGGTTTGGCGGTCATTTTGGGTTGGAAATAAAAACCTTCAAAAATCTTCTTCTCCTGAACAGCCTACCAGGTCGATCCAAACCTCAGCATAGATGATCTATTAGCCTTGGGGAATATAGGTTGTAAATTTTAATGTCATTGGTCACATGGTCTGGGAGCTATATTTTTTTTATTTTTTTAAATGTACAAACCTTTAAAAATCTCCTTCCCCAGAATGGCTTGACAGATTGAGGGGAAACTTGACCCACATGTTCCCCAGGCCTTGGGGATACCAGGGTGTTCACGGATAATTAATAGGTTACATGGTCTGGCAGCTATATTGGATTGAACAAAAATCTTAAAAAAATTATTTCTCTTGAACCGTTGCATCAATCGATGTAAAACTTTCAAATAATGGAGTACGCTAGTACTCAATACAAATGGATGATGTGGGGAAAAATGGCTGCCCATTCAAATGTGTACACAAGGATACGCTCATGAACTACTTTAAAGTTGTAAGCATTTAAAAGGCATGCCTTTTCTCGAGTGTTTTCTGAACTACCAAGATTTAAAAAGACACCAGAATACCACGCAAAAGTACCACATCGAGAGATCGCTAAAATGCCAATTTGTACTTCTGCTTTTTTGCCTCAAAAACCATGTAAAACTGGAACCCAATCTACCTCAATAACTGCTGAAGCCGTGGTGGTGATTCCAACATGAGGAAGTTTCTTTGTCTCTGGGCTAGTGCATGCAACCCAAAATTTAAATGGATATAAAATGTCAATCATTATATTATGAAAAGAAATCAAACGTAAGTGTGGACTCGACCAAACCAGGCCTGGATTGTTAGGGTGGAAATGGACAGTGGACAGAACCATTCCAAAAGCTATACATATCCAGGCCATCCCACAAATCGACTGAAAAGGTATTACAACAATTTAATAACATAGATTAATTTTATCCATACCAAAATAACAAAATATATCAAACATTAAGGATTTTAGTATTTTTAAAACAATAACTGCATGGACATTTCCACACATGATATGTGGTAATACACATAATGGACTGAGACAAAAGCCAGGATTGAGGGAGGGAGGGAGGGGTAGAATGTACCATAAACCAAATTTAATCCACACCAAACGAGAAGGGCACTCTCAAGAGTGTATACCTCTCCAGGCTGATTAGTTTACGTTTTGTATCCCACTGATAGGCTGGATCTGGATTTGGACATAAATTAAAATTTAATGAGCTTATTCTTGTCACCTAACCAACTCATCCACCATCCAAATCTGTCTATAACTTTATGAAACATCGTGCTACATATCGTTTTAGTCCTATCACTCAATGGTGAAGAATCGATGAAAAATATTCGGATTCGGATTCGGATCTTCACCAAAATCGAATCGATTATTCCTTGTTACATACCCAACCTGCCCACCAAGTTTCGTCCGAGTCCGTCCACAACTCTTTGAGATATCCTGCTGTATGTCGTTTTTGGCCCTATCTCCCAGTGGTGAAGAAGTACTTGAAAATTCTCAGATCCAGATCTGGATTCAGATCTTCACAAAAATCTAAACATTTCATCCTTATCACATACCCAAGCTCTCCACAAAATTTCGTACAAATCCATCCACAACTTTTTGAGATATTTTGTTCACAAACAAACAGACAGGGGTGAAAACATAACCTCCTTCCACCTTTGGTGGCAGAGGTAATAACAAAATATGTAGAACATTAAGCATTTTATTACTTTATAAAATTTCACTTGAAAAATAAGATTAAAAAATATATATAACACGAGGAAGCAAAGGCCGTCCGCATGACTTCCGGTTCCGGTTTTGGAGCAGCGAGAGGACTCCTTCGGGGCTCCCCGCTGACATTCTCAAAGCTAAGTTTCCGGTTGTTATTTGTCCCGTTTTAACTGTTTAATTTTCTCACCTACATGTTACTGTGTGTTGCTAGTTCGGTTTTGTTTCAAAAATCGTGCTATTTTGTGAGTATTTTTGTCGACGTTCTTACCTGGTGCTTGAGGCCTCGGCCTAGGCTTGAGGCCTACCGGTTCCACTCGGTGTTCGATCGTTTTTTTTATTTTTTTTTTTGTTTGTTTTTTCTCCCCATTACCTTCAATTTCTATCCTCCCCATTACCTTCAATTTTGATCCTCCCCACTTTCCAAACATCCCCCATTCTCCCAACTAATCTCTTTCTTATCTCAAAAAAAAAAATACCCTACAACAACAACACGCTCACCTTCTCCCGATTCTGCTTCTTCTTCTTCCTCTTAACTTCCTCCTCGTCTTCTTCCTCGATTTTTTTTTTTTTTTTTTTTTAACACTTCCATGACCTAATCTGTTGAACTCTCTCATACATTATTTTTAACAACAAAATGATCTTATAATGCTTCATCTTCCTCTCTCACACATGTGGTACTCTTTACTGTTTCACAATGCACTACTCTTCTGCTATTTTAACACACTGCTCTCATTTCGACCTCTCCTTCATTCCTTGCCTAAAAAATCCAACTATTACAGCGCTTCTTCTCTCCATGCTCTGAATTCGCCTTCATTGCATCCATCAAGAATTGTGTTAAATCGCATCTCTGACCTAAAACTTTTAAAAACCACAGTTTGCCATGGATGCTCACTTTCCATCAACCATTCTTTTTTTTTCCAACTTCAGTGCCAACTCACCCCCCTCACCCCTCACTCTCACTCTCAAAGCAACCATCCCACTCTTCTCCCTCCAAGCCTCCCTCTCACCTCTCTCAAAAATTCCCCCCTCACCTTTCTCCCACCTTTCATCCCCCTCACTCATCCTTCTCAAAGTTGCCCCCCTCTCATCCACCAAGCTGCCTCCCTCCACTGCCCTCTCACCTCCATCTCTTCACTCCACCTCGTCAAATCCTCAACTGCCTTCTTCCTTGTCTCTTGGCCCCCCTCTCCCCCATCACCACAGAGCCTTTTCTCCTCCTCATTCGGCCCCCTCCCCTCGCTATTCTGCAATACCCCACACTCCTTCAGCAACTCTCCTTACCTGCCCCCTTCGTCCCTTGTCCTACCCTCCCCCTCCCCCTCCACCTCCTGCACCCAAAGCCTCCTCCCCTTCCTCTTCATTAAAAGTGTGGACCTCAAATATCCGGGGCCTTCGCTCAAACCTTTCAGATCTTTCCATACAGGTTGCCACTGACAAACCAGACTATCAGATTATCTGCCTAACAGAAACTTTCCTCTCCCAAGACGTGTCTGACTCCCAAGTATCTCTCCCTGGTTAGTCCCTCTTACGGTATGACAGGCCTGAGCCTCGTCCTGGTGGAGGTGTTGCTCTCTTCATCAAAGACTCTATTCCTCACTCTCCATGCACTGCTCTCACTCCCCCACACCCCCATGAATACCTCTGGCTTCGGCTTACCCTCCACTCCCACCTCATGTTTATATGTGTACTGTACCGTCCACCGAACAGTGATGACTCCATCTACACCTCACTATCCGAAAACATGGACCATCTTCTATCCTCTCATCCAAACTCTCTCTTCCTCTTATGTGGTGACTTCAATTGTCATCACGCCAGTTGGCTAGGTGTGGGTACCTCTCTCAACTGCCATGGCACCTCAGCAAAGGCTTTCTGCGACTCATTGGGACTGACTCAATCGGTCAACTTCCCAACCCGGATCTCAACCAATGGTACTCCATCTCTTCTGGATCTGATTTTGACAAATTTCCCTGACAATATCTGCTGCTCTTCCTTCGCTCCAATTGGTTCTTCTGACCATGTCCTTGTCAAAGTGGACATCTCTCTGGCTGTTATCAGAGAACCACCTCACCGCCGTCGAGTCTGGCATTTCACTCAAGCCGACTGGCAGGGTCTCAGAGCAGCCATCAAACTTACAGACTGGTCTCCTATCACTACTTTCTCAAACATCAACTCATCCTGGGAATTCTTTCAAAGAAACTTGCTCTCCCTCATGCACAGATTTATCCCCTCTCGTGTTCAGTTGTCTTACCCTTCCTCCCGCCCTTGGTTTACTGAAGCATGTGGCGAGGCAGTTGTCATGAAACAACTTGCCTTTGCCTCATGGAAAGCAAACCCAACTGAGGGCAATCTCAGTTCTTTCCACAAAGCTCGGAACAAGTGTGTATCTACCCTCAGGAGAGCCAGAAAACAACATCTTTCTCATCTCAAGTCTGAACTCTCAAACCTCTCTCCCTCCTCAAAATCCTGGTGGCGTTTAATCAAATCTGTTTCTGGTGTATGTTCCCCCTCCATCCCCTCCCTTACCTCAAATGGCCGCACTGCTGATTCCACACGTGATAAAGCTGAATGTCTAAACTCGGTGTTTGCAGCTAAATCTTGTGTCCTAAACCCATCACTATCTCTACCCACTTTACCCAGTCGCACCCAACTGTCCCTGGACTCTGTATCGTTTTCTCCTGACAAGGTGGAGAGCTTGCTTTCAAACCTCGAGTCAGATTCTGCAACCGGTCCAGACGGCATCAGCCCACGTGTCCTCAAAGCCTGCTCTTCTGCTCTTGCTCACCCTCTCTCTGTTCTATTCACCCTCTCATTTGCCCAAGGTCATCTGCCATCTGCTTGGAAATCTGCTAACATCACTGCCCTGCATAAAAAAGGTGCAAAAACAGATCCCTGTAACTACAGACCAATCAGCCTTCTCCCAATCATCAGCAAGGTGATGGAATCCATCATCGCTTCAGACATGAAATCCTTCCTCTTCTCCAATGGCTTGATTTCCAATCATCAATTTGGTTTCAGACCAGGTCACTCTACCCTGGATATGCTGCTTCCGCTCTCCCATCAATGGATGGAGGTCCTCAATGCCAGACAGGAAATCCGAGCCGTATCCCTGGACATATCACGTGCTTTTGACACAGCCTGACACCCTGCCCTACTCACCAAACTCTCTTCCCATGGTATTCAAGGCCATCTCCACTCATGGCTCGCAGACTTCCTCTCCTGTCGCAGTCAACGTGTGGCCCTAAATGGAGTTCTTTCATCCCCTCTTCCTGTGCAGGCTGGAGTTCCTCAAGGTAGCGTTCTGGGCCCTGTTCTTTTTCTGGTTTTCATCAATGATCTCTCGGACTCTCTGGAAAATCCTCTATTTCTCTTTGCCGACGACTCCACCCTCTGCTGTACCATCTGTCATCCCTCAGACCGGCAAGCAGCAGCTTCTTCGCTCACTGCAGATCTGGATAAAATCACAAACTGGTCCAACACGTGGAACATGTCTTTCAATCCAGACAAATCTCACACTCTCACTATGTCTCTTCGAAAGGACCGTTTACAAAACCCCCCCATCCACTTTCTCAACAATCCTCTGGAAGAAGTCTTTTCTTTCAAGCTTCTAGGTCTCACTATCTGCCATGACCTTTCCTGGGAAAGTCACATTTCCAACCTAGCCTCAAAAGCCAGTCGCCGACTGGGAATCCTCCGTCGTGCTAAGTCCTTCCTCGGCCCTCTTGAGCTCCTGACCACTTACAAAGCTTTTGTCCGTAGCCTGATGGAGTACTGCTCTCCCCTCTGGGCTGGTGCTCCTACCTCCCACCTTTCTCGGCTTCACGCTGCCGAAACCAGGGCATTTAAGATCATCGGCATCTCCCGCAATGAAGCTGAGTCTTTGGGCCTCTCACTCAATCACCGCAGGTTGGTCGGTGGTCTTTCTGTCTTCTACCGACTCCTCTCCAGCCTTGCCCCCCCTGCTCTCTCTGCGATTTGTCCCCACCACATTTCCACAGGGCGCTCAAGGTCCGCCAACAACCCCCTTCTGGTAAAACTACCAAAATCACGAATCACTGCTCATCTTCACTCTTTCATTCCTCTTTTTTCCCGCCTTTGGAATAAACTTCCTCACTCTATTCTTTCCCATTCTTCCCTCCAGGCTTTCAAAACAGCTGTTCACCACCTCTTATCTTCTCCCATCCAAATCCTCGATCTTTTCTACCCCCGATAATCCACCCAAGCCCACTTCCTTCATTTCTCATGCTTTCCTTCCTGAAAGTCCCTGAAATGTCCATCTTCTCTTCGCCATGTTCCCCGTCCCATCCCCATCCCTCTCCCTTCCACAGTTCACCTAATGTGTCTGTTCCCCACTGTTTTGTCCCTTCCACTCCCGCCCCTCTTGTCTCATGCCTCCTTGCTGTGAGTTGTGTGTTAGCACTCATACGAGCCTCGACCAAGGTATACAAAAAAAAAAAAAAAATCTGCTTTAGGGATGTGTTTAAAATTTGGTGGTGTGAGGAGCGAAGAGGGGGAGATTGTTAATTTGATATTCATTGCATGCCTGGTGTTGGCTTAATGGTGAGGGTGGTGACCTTGGGATCCTAGGATCCTGAGTTCAAATTTCACTCGGCTGTTGAATTAATACCAGGTGGGGTTAACTCGGCCTGTAATCCTTCCGAGGTCAGCAAAATGAGTGCTGCCAGCATGCTGGTATCCTGTGTCGGAGTGGCGACCCGTCCAGTATTGTGCCCAATAGCCAAGGAGACTGCTTAGGCATCACCAACACTCTATACAGAGTATGGTCCCAATGGATGGATGTATGGATATTCATTGCAGCCTTTTTATTGCTGAATATTGAATAATATACAACACACTAAGAGGAAGATCAAAACAGAAATGCAAAATGCAAGGCTCATCCACATTCAAAATGTATAGCCTTTTATATTCAGTTGTCGTCGTCACCTTCCGCTTCTTCCTCTCCCTTATTATTCTTATTCTTATTCTTTTTCTTCTTTCCTCCTCCTCCTTTCCTCCTCCTCCTTTCCTCCTCCTCCTTTCCTCCTCCTCCTTTCCTCCTCCTCCTTTCCTCCTCCTCCTTTTACTCCTCCTTCTTTTCCTCCTCCTCCTCCTTCTTTTCCTTCTTCTTTTCCTCCTCCTTCTTTCCTCCTCTTCCTTCTTCCCCCCTTCTTCTTTCCTCCTCCTCATTCTTCTTTTCTCCTCCTCCTTCTTTCCTCCTCCTCCGTTCTTCCTCCTCCTCCTTCTCCGTTCTTCCTCCTCTTCCTTCTTCTTTCTTCCTCCTTTTCCTCCTTCTTCTCTCCTTCCTTCATTTTGTTCTTCTCCCCTTCCTCTTCTTCGTTCTTACTTCTTTCTTCCACATCCCTTGTCCCCCGTTCTTCCTCCCTTGTCCTCCCTTCTCCCTCCCTTGTCCTCCCTTCTTCCTCCCTTGTCCTCGTTCTCCTTCTTCATCGTTTTTGCTCTCCTTTCTTCTTCATTCTACTTCTTCATCCATCACAATACCACAACAAAAGTAAAATGTCGAAAGATGTCGTGATGTTAATCCATAACGGGATTGTGCCATCATAATGTGGTGTCATTCTTGCCTTGTTTGGTTGTTTCTTTGAGATTTCATCCCTCTTTTTACATTTTTACCCTCGCTGAAGGAGAGGGTATTGCGTTTCGGTCTGTCTGACTCTCTGTCTGTCTGTCTTTTTGTTTTTGTCCACACAGAACTTGTGTTTTTCTCCCCGACCACTTGTCGGATTGAGATAAAATTTTCACCATAGGTGAGACTACTCATGTAAAATGTTATAGTGATAATTATGACGTCATACGTCACGTGGTGTGACAGTCATGTTGGAAAATGGAAAAACTTTGGACCTTTGTATCTCTGAAACCGCACCAAGGAAAATATTGAAACTTGGCACATAGCAAGTACTCCACATGGGGAATAAGTGTGATTTTTTTAAAATTTTTTTCAACACATTCCAGAACATGGAGATGTATCATGTTTCTACTGGGATATTGATGGTGCCTGAAAAAAAACCACCAAACTATCTCAACTCAAACAAGAAAAAGAGCAATCAGAGATTGCAGACCCTTGCTAAGATTGCTTTTGTGTGGTCTTTGTGTACTGGTGTGTTACGTAATTAATAAGAGATATAATTAGAACTGCCACTTGATGACTGGGTGCCAAGACGTCCCACTTTGATCGGACACCTGACCCTGATCCATGACATTGGAATATTTTTATTCATTATTCAATTGAATTCAGAATGGGATTAAAATAAATTCAAATCAAATGGAATACCAAATAGGTACAGTCCTGCATTGGAGTAATCAGAAGGAATCCAAACAAGAAAAAAGTAAAGATTAATAAATCAGGAGGAACCTGGATAGGATCGCATTTCAACTGCTACTCCTCTACCCTCAAACACATTCAGACACAGCCAAGTGAGCCTTATTTTTTTTTTTTTAAAAAGAAGAAAAAAGAGCCTATCTCAAAAAATTAAATACTTCTGGTTTCCAGATTTTAAATGTGTATTACGCATCACTACAAGATCATAAATATGAAGTTTCACATCCATTGATGAAGTGGATCCAGAGAAAACATTTAATATTTTTCTTCAATACAATATGGTTGCCAAACCATGTGACCTATCAATTATTCCTTAACAAACTTGTTCACCCATGGCTTGGGGAATACTTTTGTGAGGTTTCCCCTCGATTTTTTTCCAGCCGTTCTGGAGAAGATTTTTTATAGGTTTTAGGGTAAATCCAATATGGCTGCCAAACCATGTGACCAATGACATCATATGTGTGAAACCTCATGGACAGGCGGTCATAAGTGTAAAGTGTTTTTTTTTTTTTTTTTTTTTTTTTTTCCTCAATCTGTTCAGCCACTTCAGAGAGGATTTTTTAAGGTTTTTTTTTTACTTTATTATTATTATTATTATTTTTAAACAATATGGCTGCTGAATTACATGACCAATGACATGATTTTTTTTTTCTTTGGACCATTTTATCCTTGGATGACTCAAAAAATTTCACACTGATCGGATGTGGCGTTCTGCATATGCAATTATGACATCATAACGAGGGCACCTATGATATCATAACATAACCTTCATTCCCCACGAGGAGCACTTGCTATGTGCCAAGTTTCAATTTTTTCCTTGGTGTGGTTTCAGATACAGAGGTCAAAGTTTTTTCCAATGTGGCTGCCACACCATGTGATCTATGACGTCATAATTATTATAATATTCTACATGAGTAGCCGCACCAATGGTGAAAATTTTGTCTCAATCCGACTAGCGGTTGCGGAGAAAAACACCAACGTTCTTTAAGGATAAACAAACAAACAAATGGACCCAAATGCAATACCCTCTCCTTTGGCGAGGGTAAAACTCCAATGGGGTAAAGGGATATTCTTGCCATTCTGTACATTTTATCCGTTTTGGAAAGCTATTTTCTTGGCTGATTTAAAACATTTCCCTGACTTCAAGCTTTTGTGGAAATTTTAAATTTATCATGTCATAGTGTGGTAAAATAAAGCTTTCATCCAAACCATGAAGTTCATTATTTTACTGTTTTCATTTTATAACTAAGAAGTAAAACAGGCAGTATCTTCTGGCTGCATTGAAAATTTTAATAGGCAGTCTGATTGGCTAACTGTTATTGATTGTGGTTGTTGAATTTTTTTTAATTTGATATGTCTTTACTTTTTATTATTCTTAGCATGTTTGACATGATCAAGAAAAAATTGAATTGCAAAACAAATGGCTGTGTCACAGGAAACTGTTGGCACAGTCATGTTCAGCAGATCAGCTGGTGGTCACACAACGCACTCATCCATCAGGATCCATGCTTTGGTATGATGGGGAAATATTCCACTGGCTTCACGTTGACCTCCCACTTTCTCAGACCTTCCCAAAGGTATGGCAACAAGAAGCTGATACTCCAGGTCCCCCACCTTTTGGGTGGTATGAGAAATAGATCTGTGTCATATGAAAGCTAAATCTTGAACGTTTTTTGAAATATCACATATTCAAGCCCAGTTACTGAGATGTTGCCATGACTACATAACTTCGCCAGTCATAGCCGTAATCTAATCAGGTTGAGATAATGCCATGAGTAATAGATATCTGCAATATGAAAGCTAAATGGTAAACGGTTTATGAAATATCACGAACACAAAAGTACATCAACGATGATCGGTCGGACGGAGCTCATTTGAATGTCCCCCATCTCTGACCTTGTCGGAGGGGCGGGGGACAAAAAGGAAATTCACTCGGGCCTAGGCATAGCAAATAGCCTTACAGTAAGGTGTATCCAAACCACTGTCTGTTGACGTGTGCTCAGGATTTGGTGTTGGACCACCTCAAGTTGGGCAGTGGCTAGAGGTTTTCTCGTGGACTGAAGGTCATTACATGACTCGATTAGAATGGCAAATGGAGCGCATACCTCCACCAGGCTGAGTAGTTTACATTTTGTATCCCATTATAGGCTGGATCCAGATCTGGAGGGGGGGGGGTACGACGGGGTGGGGGAGGGGGGTGGTGCTGTGTTAGATAGGGATTAAGGCCAATTTCTCCCAGTATGTGATTGCCCCCTGTGACCTTTTCCTATGTTTTTGCATTTGGATTACGTTCTTATAACAACAGCGGCAGAGCCACACGTTTTGAACAGGCAGAAATCCCACCTTCTCGGCCTCCGGCCAACAAGCCACGCCCTGAGGCTTATGATTGGTCAGGGGATGTCAGAAAGTTCTGGGGAGAAGGAGTGAGGAGATTGTGGTTGGAAGAGAAGGGCATGATTGTTGCTTCTCCTCGACACGACGAAGAAGGCTGCACGATTCTCATATTTGTGCTGTGTGAATTTTGCCCATGTGCTAGAGCAAGATGCTAGCCATTGACTAGTTGGTTGAGCCGTGAAGTGTGTTTGTTTTCTGAAGGAAAAAGAGTGTGCCTCGTGGCCTTATCACGGGGCCTCAGAAATCGTCTCGTCACATAGTCTAGGAGTATGGACGGCAATCGTGGTGAACAGACCCGGTGCAAGAGAGGAACGTTCAGCATATTCGCTCATGAAAAGAAGCTGCACGGCAGTTTCTGAGCCCTGGCATTGATTACCGCATTGAATACACGAATACCTCACGTATGTTTCCCGCTCAGAGAGCAACTCAGCGCCATTTCGAGTGCGGTTTCCCACGCAGGATGATGCAGTTTGACCCCAAAGCTCATAAAAGATCACTTCTGGACCTGAAACTAAGTTCCAGAATGGAGGGATTTTTATTTTTGTAATCTTTTGATTTTGTAATCTTTTTGATTTTTCTTTTTTGTTTGTAAAGTAATTTTGTTTTATCTTTACCCCTTGTCCATTTTTGTAACTGTGTGGAGGTTCCTCAAATAGAAATTTAGGTTACCTCACGTTCTGTTTTTATTATTACACTTTGAATTATTACCATTGTAAATATTTGATTTATTTTCATTAAACCCCCATAGTTATTTAAGTTGCTTGTGTTGTCTATTTGTTGTGGGTTTGAGTATAAACACTTGTGCTACCGTCCTGGTGAACGCCTCTGGTATGTGATTCGCTGCCTCCCGTCCTGTGCGCATGATAGTCTTTAATAAACTCACCTGTTCGGCTATCCAGCCAGGTCGGTGTTAAGCGCCCGTCCACGACAATTGGGTCGGGGAAATTAACTGAACCGCCTGGGCCGCAACAATATACAGTACGAGTGAGCAGTCATTTGAAATTCCATTATCGCTTTGACAATAAATATGATTTAAAATAACAATACTTTTCTTTATGAAACAAAAGTAAAACAACAAGCTTGTGAGTTGTATTTTGTATGAACAAATACAATGCGTCGCATCGTTGAGGGGTCAATAAAGTGAGGGGGGAGGGGGAGAAAGAGGGAGGGAGAGAGAGTAAGGAGGAGGCAGGTGTAGGGTGAGAGGGAGAAGGGGAGGCAGAGAGGATGAAGAGAGGGGAGTTGAGGAGGATGGTGGGAGGTGGGGAGAGCAACACCTCACCAAACGTTGCTATTCACTGTGGGAGGGAAGTTGTGTGTGTGTGTGGAAGAGAAAGCTGCATTTTATGAGGAGGGGACAGTGAGAGAAAAGGGTGGGGGAGAAGAGGGGGGGAGACAGGTGAGGGGTGGAGATGGGGTAAACAAAGAGAATGATATGTGACAATTAATGACCGAGCACAAAAAAACCGCAATACACATGGCAGAACAGCTATACACACAACAGCACAACAGAGTTTGTAAAGTAATCCGCTGGCACATCTGCAAAAACTTAGATATTCCAGTTCCAGAAAATTTGTGGGAAAATGAACGAAAAGCAATCACTGAAAACATTGAAGTACCGCTCATGTATGACCTCATGATCCCATCGGGCGTGAACATGGAAAACAAAGCTTTGCGACCAGATATCATACTTAGATGCAAAACAAGAGAAGAAAGCTTTGAGGTGTTAATACCAGTGATTTTAGACTAACGATGCATAATTCAAGAAAATGGCCAAATACCAAGATCCTCAAGCATGAAGTAAAAATATCCTGGTAGCTGAAGAATGCCAAAGTTGTACCAGTGATGACGAAGAACCTCATGGGAATGATGAAGAAGAACCTCACAGAGGTTCCCTCTGAATATCATGACAAACAAACTACAGATGAAAGCCGTCCTGGGCTCAGTAACGATCTTGAAGAGAGTCCTCGGCACAAAACTTTGAAAACAGAAAACTTCACAGCTTGGTCCTTCCATCGTGACCCCTTACCATAATGAAGGTGGATACTTTGAGCCCACCCTAAGAGGACTCAATCACACACACACACTCACGCACACACACACACACACACACACACACACACACACACACACACACACACACACACACACACACCAACACACATACACACACACACACACACACACACACACACACACACACACACACACACACACACACACACACACACACACACACACACACTTCCGTTCTGTTATGGTAATACAGTTTATATATGTACACACGCATAAAATACATAAAAATGACAAACACAATGATATACCTTCAAACAGAGTTCTTTGAAAAAGGAATTCAAGTGGGATATTAGTAAAATGCAATTGAAAAATATATCAAGGCCCAGAACACAAAATGTCGATCTCTGTTCTCTGCCTTCACAGCCAGATCATGGCAAACACGTGGTCGGATGGACCTTATTGTTGTTATATATGTATCGATGTCAAAGTGAGGGGTGGATTATATTAGGAGATCACACTAAAGGTTAAATAAAGCGATGTCCTGTAAAAATATAATTGCACATTTTCAGCGGATGAGACACGTCCCAAGACACCAACTGCACGGCACCGCAGGGCCCAACATAGGCGGAAACGTAGTCTGTCTAATCGATGTTCCCTTGAGAGCACGGATACTTTTACTGAAACGAACAACCAAGCAGCTTGGAGAACGCTCGTCAAGTGGCTTAAGCACTCAATCAAGCACTCCAACAAAACGGTTGTTAAGAAACGGCTAGTTTAGCACGCGATTAGCAATACATTTAACATCCACCTCCCGGAGACGCCAGAAATGTCAAGCCACGAACGCTGACGCCTCCAGATGTTTATAATCATTGCAATGTACCCAGCTATTCATAGCTATGATGAACAGGCATTCGATAATGTGAGTGAGGAAAGTGAAAACAACAACTTTATTGTTAAGAAATCATTGCGGCCTGTTCCAAGTCAAGACATGGTTGAGGAGGACCAAAAAACTGTCAACTTCAAACTCCAGCGAGGTTACCCAGGAAACACCGTGAGACCCAGACAGCAAGGTGGCCAAGGATCGCCTGATGAGGGATATAATTAAATATGGCCGTTGATTATCTTCAAAAGGGGTGTTTTAATTAACCCAAACACCCAATTTTCACTCTTGCATTTCCTTGGAGTTTTTTGGAATGCATGCAAAGTTTCAAGCTGCTAGGTTTTATAGTTTTGTTGTTATGGAGGACGCACACACATACACACATTGCTTTTTCTTCGTGTATTTTTTGTATGTATGTATATATATTTATTTATAATGTATATGTAATATTTTAGTTGGTCTTTCCAAAGAAGCATGATAACCAAAAGTGTACCAACATCTTTTTTTCTTTATTTTCCTTCTTTTAGTTTGTTGTTTGTTTTTTTTTTTTCCTCTTTGTCACTTTTTTCCTTTCCTTTTCTATCACTGTGGCTTATTTACTTGTTTGCATCTGTCCAGAAAGACTGTTCCGACCATGCATGTACTTTCGGATCACAGGAATCCATTCATTGCTTTCCAGCAAACATTGCGTCCAATTGGGCATATCCCGAATAAGAGTCAAACTTAGAATTGATGACCAGAGAGTTTTTCAAAACTAATTCCTTTTTTGATTGTTGATGCTGTAACTGGTGATTATTTTAGGAAGCTTAAGGCCCAGTCACACCTTGACGTTTTAGCCAGCAATGGCAACGTATTAAAATGTATGTAAAACGCTGGCTTACGTTGAACTTTTGATGTTTTTTTTTTTAAAGATTCGGACGTATTCATAAAGACTTGGTCTTTTGCATAACATATTAGTAACGGACACAGAACGTTTCGTTGTGTTATAGATAACTTATACCAACGAATGCTAAACCTGTTGTCTGCCTTCACAACCTATGCCCAACGATAGTCTAACTTAGGCATAGCGCGCTGCACGCATCGCCGATGATGACGTGGCGTAGGTTATGAAAAGGCTGCCGCACAACGATTCAAATCATAACCGCCGCAGAAATGGAAGTGTCAACATCGCAGTCACACCTTGGCGATCTTGCCAGCGTATTCCGACCTCTGAAAAATGCGTCAAACGCTGGCGCACGTCGAATACGGTATGGGTAAGTTTGGTATGCGTGAATAGAACGCTAAAGTATGCTGTCATACGTCGTATTAAATGGAGTACGTCTTGTAATTTTAAACATGTTGAAAATTTTACGACGTACTTGCCGTATGACACGCTCCGCATGCGATGGGAATAAGTTGTATGCACGATATGCGATCGTTGACACACATCAACACACGTTACTTGTAAGGTACTCGTAAGTCGAAACACCTCAAGGTAATGGTTAGCGTCAGTGTTCCAGACTCGCGGTTTTTGTTTTTTTTATCTTGCCAAAACGAAGTTTTTGCAAGATATGTTAGTCAGCTTGTATGTTTTTATTTACTTATTTATTTATTTTTTTGTTTGTCTGTAATCACGTATAAAAAATTCTGCAGAGCACAGTTATCATTGGAAATTTTTGTAACTTCGCATATCAGAGGCCTATAGAGGTCCCTTTCAGCACACAAAATTTTGAAGGTCAAGGTCAAAGGTCAAGGTCACTTTGTCACAAATCAGGGGAGTCGACGAAACCCTTATTTTTTTGAGTAATTTTGATCGGATTGTCTTCAAACTTCATGGGAATATAGTTCATGGTCTGGCGCTCAGCTGATTAATTTTTGGTGGCGATTGACCTTGACCTTCATGTGTTTTTTTTTTTGTCTGTAATCACGTATAAATCACTCTGCAGAGCACAGTTATCATTGGAAATTTTTGTAACTTCGCATATCAGAGACCTATAGAGGTCCCTTTCAGCACATAAAATTTTGAAGGTCAAGGTCACTTTGTCGCAAATCAGGGGAGTCGACGAAACCCTTATTTTTTGAGTCATTTTAATCGAATCGTCTCCAAACTTTATGGGAATGTAGTATATGGTCTGGCGCTCAGCTGATTAGTTTTTGGTGGCGATTGGCCTTGACTTTCATGGTTAGCGCCTGAGGTCAAACATATTTGACCCCAAGGTCAAATTTTCAAGTTTTAGGAACCATATCGTGCAGTACCTCAAATTGAACACCTCGATGAGCACTTTCTAAATATGTCAAGCTTTAGACATTATGACGTCATTTGGTGACATTATGAGGCAAACATATTTTTCATGGTTACTCTATAGAACGATTCTCATCTGAATCTCTCGTAGGCAGATATTCCTCAAGGAGTCGCTCCTGGTGGATAGCAGCTCTGTTCACCTCAGTGTGACCTTGAAGAAGTCACACGTGGTCACCTTTTGGCAAGATACGGGTCACCCTGCGGGTGACATTGGTTTATTTTTTCTTCAGTATGACGGTGTTCAGTGTACAGTGCGGTTATGATTTAAATCGTTGAGCGGCAGCCTATTAATTATATTATATTATAACCGCACTAGAAATCGAAGTGTCAAAATCACCATCATACCGAAGGAAGGAAGAAAAAAAAAATAAAACCAGGGAGTCTGGAACACTGACGCTAACCATTACCTTGATGTGTTTCGACTTATGAGCACCTTACAAGTAACGTGTGTCGATGTGTGTCACCGATGGCGTAACATGAGTAAAACACATTACTAATAGGTTAGAAATAAGTTTCGGGTAGGCTAAACATTACCTCGCCGTGTTTTGACTTATGAGTAACTTACAAGTAACGTGTGTCAACGATCGCGTGACGTGCCTACAACTTATGGCCAGCGTTATGCGGAACGTGTGAGTCATACGCTGGCATAAGTCTTAAAATTTCAAGCATGGAAAATTTGAGGACAACCGAAAAGTACAACATTTAAAGCCAGCGTACAACGACGTATGGCAGTGTTTTTCAGCGTGCTCTCAATGTTATCAAAACTTACCCATAACGTATTCGACGTTTACCAGCGTTTTAGACAAATTTTCCAAAAATCGGCATAAACTGGCTAAAACGTCTAGGTGTGACTGGGCCTTTAGTGGACTATGGCTAGACTTTATGTGTTAAAAAAAAATTTTTTGGAAAGGCCTGAGGATTTAAGATTGACATTATATCCTTGCACATATTGTTTTCCATTGCTGATTTCAATTGCAAAGACAGAATGGATTTAAAGGGTGTGCACTGTGCAGTGCTCACACCCCCTCCCCCCCCCCACCTTTTCATTTATGTTTCCTGATTGGGTGTGCTGAACGTTTTTCTCCAGTTGCTAACACATACGAGGAACTGAGTATTTATATTATATTTGTGTAGGAAAACCCTCTGAAGGCAGATGGAAGCTGTGCACTCGTTGGTAATGGTGGCATCCTCAAGGACAGTGGCTGTGGGAACGAGATAGATTCCGTCGACTTCATCATCAGGTAATGGCAAGAGTGCAATTCCATATTTCTATCTTTGAACATTTACACATCCTGCTCTTTCACATGTTTTGTGCCTCTTACAAGCATGAGATATCTACTCAGTATGTCATGGGAAAGCCAAGCTGAGGTGCTTCCGTATTCCTAGTCACGTTATCACCTTTGTGCAAATTGAGATTCTCTAGAAAAATCACAACTTAACACTAATTATCTTTTTAATGGAGTAATAATTGCATTATTTCGATGTGTTATAAAGTGAGTGGTGTGTGATTTGCACACAGTAAAGTAGTGAAAGCACCCATTTGGTAAAGTTCTGTTGGGCTGTTCCCTGAGTAATAAATACTATCATGCCGAAAATGCCTCAGGGGATAAGGGAATTGCTCTACTGGTCAGGAGTTTTAGAACACCCCCATTTTCCTGTTTTTTACTGAAATTTAAGCAGTTTAAAGTTTCAATGTACTCTGAAATTATAGCATAGAACAAATAAACAATTGCAGATAAAAAAGAAATCATGGAATCGTTTTGTTGAACAAAATTTAATCGAAATTTTTGACTCTTCAAAGTAGCCACCTTTTACAGATAAAACAGCCGAATATACTCGTGGCATTCTTTCCACAATGGAAATCAAATATTGTTCGGAAAGTTCTTCCCAACACTGTTGCAGAAGTTACCACAAATGTATTGCACTTGTAGGTTGCTTTGCTTTTCACCCTTCTGTCCAGTTCATCCCAAACCAGCTCGATGGGGTTTAAGTCTGGAGACTGTGCTGGCCATTCCATGATTTGAAGCCTACTGTCTTGTTCTTTTCTTTTAAGGTAGTTCTGACATAGTCTGGAGGTATGTTTTGGGTCATTATCTTGCTGTAGGATGAATCCCTGACCAACTAGGTGTAGACCAGAGGGTATTGCATGGTGCTGCAAAATGCTGTGGTCGCCCTTTTAGTTCAGGGTGCCAGTCACTCTGTGCAAGTCGCCGTCTGGATCCAGCAAAAGAGCCCCAGGTTATAATGCTTCCTCCTCCAAGTTTGGCAGTTGGTGTCACACACTGAGGAACCATCCTTTCGCCTACTCGATGGCGTACAAAAATCCTGCGTGATGAACCGAAGATTTCAAATTTTGATTCATCGGTCCATAGGACCTTCTTCCAGTTTTCAGTAGTCCACTGGCGGTGCTTCATGGCCCACGCAAGCCTCTTTTTCTTATTTTGCCCTCTTAGTAATGGCTTTCTTACTGTCACTCGACCTGTCAAACCTGCAGCTCGACGTCTTCTCTTCACAGTTGAAACAGACTTCCTTACTTCGACCAGTGTTAAGCTGTGCTTAAAGCTGCTGTCCTGTGAGCTGCCTATCACACAAGCTGTTGACTCTCAGAAACTTGTCTTCTGATTGTGTTGTGGCTTTGGGTCTGCCAGACCTCTTCCTGTCAGAGTTTACTCCAGTTTCCAAGTGCCTTTTGATGGTGTAGGAAACTGTACTCACTGACACCTTAGGTTGTTTTGCAATTTCTCTAAAGGAAAAACCTCCACTTTTAAGGGTTATAATGGTCTGTCTGTCTTCCTTTGTTGATTGTCTTTTTCTTGCCATTACAATAGCAATATACTACTTCCTGCAGTGCAATATTGTCCAAATCATGCTTCAGAGGGTGTTGCAACACAGTCTGTTCTCACACTGCTTTTATACAGACAGAGGGTTTGTAACTAATCAACAAAAGTTGGGACACCTGTAGGAATTGTTTGCATCAACTTTCAAGGCTTAATTTACTTCCATTGCTGCAGAACAGCTGCAGTTGCTAACCCATTACTCGTTCCCTGAAAAGTGTCTTTTTTTAAAACTGAAGTTTACATTATTTTTCGGTTTTTGGTAACCTAAACTTTTTTTTTTAACCTCTGGCAGTTTACCGTTTAGCTTTGTCCCATTTCAGATTATTCACTGGACTTGAACTGCTTAAATTTCAGGAAAAACTGAAAAATGGGGGTGTTCTAAAACTTTTGCCAGGTAGAGTGAGTACTTGATTGGAGAGACATCTTGTAATCAATTGATGCTCATTGGATAGACATCAATTAATGCTCCACCACAGGACTGCCTTCTCTTTCCGTCACCTCACGCTTACCTCCTCCCAAACCCCGTCTCCCCTCAATCCCCACAAAACACTGGATGATTATAAGCATTGCAGCTGAAAAGTGATAAGCTCTAGGTTCTCAAAAGCTGAAGTGAATTTCATATTTTAAACTGCGGAATTGAACTTGGCAGCAGTTCCGACTGCTAATTTCATTCATTCCCCCCCCCCCCCAAAATACTAGTTTAAATTAAAGAAGTTTGTTTTGATACTCCAGTCCCACTTTTGATACTCCTCCAGACTTTTCAGTTTTGATACTCATTGTTTGATACTCCAGTCGTCTCTAGACTGTGATTAGTATGATCCAGGCAGGCGTTCATTGCTTATCAACCGTTTCATTGGAGTGCTTGCTTGAGTGCTTGATAGTGGTTGGCAGAATCATTTCCAAATTACTCGATTCCTACCACGGTATCAAAAAGAATCGAGTAATGAATCAGAATCAACGTCGATTCTTCAGTAATTCTTACTTCGTAGAAAGAAGCATTTTTTTATTTTCAATGTAAATTTTTTTCATCCCTGTTGGGCATGTTCTGGTTACCCATGGCTTGGTAATGTAATAATTGAAAAGGAACATGCCCCTGGGGAATTCTGTTTGCATTATAGTAAAAAAAGCAAGTTATTTGCAAACTAAACACGCCCCAAGGGCATGTTCCTTTTAAATGAATAGCAAGGCATTTGGTTGGCGTTGGCGGATAAAGAGTACAGATTGCTTTGCTGATGGATGGATAGGCAAAACATTGACTGATAACCTTTTGGACAGCATGTCCTTCAAAAGGTCCAGAAGTGCAGTTTGGAGCTTTTTCCAGAAGGTTAAATAAGACAGTCTGAAATTTGCATGCTCACTTTGTTCAACAGAAATTGCTGATCACTGCAATATGTCCAGTATGCTAAAACATTTGAAAACCAAATGAGAGAGAGAGACAGACAGAGAGACAGAGAGACAGAGAGACACAACACTTATTAATGACAGTTGAGAATGTGGATGGAAAGAAACCAAAGTCTGCAACAGCAACAAGTTCGTTTTCACAATTGAAAGCACTTTCACTTCGCCATCGCAAACAGGTAAGTGGTCTCTGTTTTCTACCACCTCCTTTCTGGTCTTGCACCCTTTTCTCTTTCCGTGCTTTGTCCCCCCCCCCCCCTTCTTGGTTTCTGCAGGGCACACACAGTCCACCATCAACCCCTTTCTGGTGAAATTACCTAAATCCACGATCACTGCTCACTTACATTAATTTGTTCCTCTTTTTTCCCCACATGTGGAACCAACTTCCACATCCTTTTAAATCTCATTCTTCCTTTCAGGTCTTCAAGACAGCTGTTCACAACCATCTCAGATCATCCCCAATCCAAAACCATGATTTTTTTTCTGCTCTCGTTTACCCCCACCCCACCCCAATACCTCCTAAATTTCCACTTTCCCCTCCTGAGAGTCCATCCCATTCCTCCCCACACCCATTGTTTGTTTGCCTCCCTCTGTTTTGGCCTTTGGCTCTGCTGTTTATGTTTTCCCCCTCCCACTCTCTCTCTGCTGTTCCTTTTGTCCTGTTGCGTCCTTATCCATTCAGTGTACTCGTAGTGTACTAGCTCTTCCATAAGCCTTTACTATGTAAATGCAAAAGGGGCAACATATCGCTGGGCACTCACCTGGTAGAATGATTATACTGAGGAGGAAGACAATGTGGAACGGAATCAGCAAAAATGTACCAATGAACCAGTTATAGCAAATACCTATTTTTGGGGGCAACCCCCCTCCCATAAATCCATTTCGACACCAATTTTTAAAATAGTGTGAACAAACTTTGGTGCATTACAGGTGATGAAGGTTGTGGTCAAGTTTAATTGAAATTGTGTGTAGTTTCTGAGAAGAAATCAAATGCGTCTTTAGGGGGACAACCATCCTGTAAACTACACCGTAGACCACTTTAGACCCCAATTATTGTTTTATTTTATTTCATGCCGTGAACAAACTTTGGTACTTTATGGCTGATGAAGGTTGTGGTGAAGTTTCATCAGAATTGCATGTGTAGTTTCTGAGAAGAAAGCAAATACCTATTTTGGGGGGCAACCTCCATAGATCCCCGAAGGGGTCTGTTTTATTTATTTATTTATGTATTTTTTTATTTTATGCCACGAGCAAACTTTGTACACACAGGGTGATGAAGGTTGTGGTAAAGTTTCAACAAAATCTTATTTGTGGTTTCAGAGAATAAGCTGCAAGAATTTGTGTATGGACGGACTGACGGGCTGACGGACAGATGGACAGACAGACTGACGAACAATGTGCCATCCCATAAGCTTCCTGGAACTACATTCAAAGTGAGCTAAAAATAAAGGCAATTCATTGCAAGTTACAAAAGGCCAGGCAGTGTATTATAACTGCTAACAAAAGTGCAAACATTGCTTGTTTCACAGGTGTAATCTGCCTCCACTGGGTGAAAAATACAGCACCGATGTTGGAACAAAAACCAGCCTCGTTACAGCAAACCCAAGTATTATTGGCAACCGGTATGGAGCAAGAGGGATTGTGAATGATGGGAAGGCTACACAGCAGGGAAAATTCCAGATTGTTGCAAGGAAGGAATGAGAAGATATATACTTTTGCAGACAAGATAATTTGTTTAGTGCTAATTGTGAAGTTTTGTTCTAACAAATAAATGGGACAACACAAAAGTTGATTTTCACACAAACACAGCCAGTGAGATTGGGGTAAGTTACATCACTTCCAAGAGCACTCTTGGTACTAGCAATGTCATCTTTATGACTGCTTTTCTCTCTGCACTCAGTGGAGCAATCGAGGAGGAATTTACTCCTCCCCATGAATACCAACCTTTGGGTTTATTCCGTGCTCTAGCCTGTAAATGCTGAGCATTTGGCAGGCTTTAATACGCCTCTGCTTCTCTTTTTACCTTCTGGTAGGTTTGTGCGATTTATTAATCTCAAACATTCCTATTTTGTTCGTTAATCATCAGGTTTGAATGGAGTTCTCGACATTTCAACGAATGTAGCATTACCACTTCTTAACCTTCCACGAAGCATTTTTAATCACATCCTTGCTTCAATAACACCAGTCAACCAACTTTTACCTCAGTACATGCCCCCATTCAATAATTTTAATCACCACCTTGCTCTTTGCATATTATTGCATGTAGACTAATGATACTAATTCTTTCAACAATTCCTCTAATTGTCTTGATTCCCTCATTCACACCAAGCACCACTGAGTCAAAAAAACAAAGGAAGATAGTCGAGGTGGTTTCATGTTGCCCTCCCCGACCAGGAATGGCCCAACTAACTGGGTTACGTATCGCCAAGCATTGCTTGTGTTAAGCCAATTACTTTATTGGCCAGTATTTGTGACAACCACAACAAGGATATTTACAGCTAAAATCAGGCCAAAATATTTGGATATGACTTTCATTTAGTCAGTCGACTAACTTAAAACTTCTAAGGCAAAACTGATATATTGGAGACCCTTGTCAGGTCAGGTTACATCTGTGACCTGCTACAGGTACCATGTAAACCTGTAATAACCTGTTCCATGGTCGGGTTGTCGGCGACTAAACCGTCTCCCCCACCAGATTTTCTAGTGAGGAGGGTGTTTGGGTATGGACACCCAGCAGGATTAAAAACAAAACCTGTCAAAGGGCGGAGGAGCTCCTTGTGAGCCAACGGCCATCCATATCTAGTACCCAACTGTGTCTGCGGACGTCCTCCTGCAGTTGGGTTACTTTTTTATTCGGAGGTTGGTGGCAGGATTTGCACCGTAAAACCCTTCATTCCGCAAAACGCAAAAACGCAAAAAAATCTGAAAACCCACTCCATGGGAGTACCTCCTGGGCAGCTTCCCTTCGCAGGGCAGTTCACCGGATGACGGGATTGGGGCAAAGCCTTCGGGACCCCCAATCTTTGATGATAGGAGGGAAACCACGGGGTAACATCCCTGGGTCAGATTGCGGGAGAGTGTGTCGGAGTGGTGCTGAGGTGTCGTCCATCAGACGCCGGTCTCCTTGGGTTAACCTGAGGCGGTCCCTTCGGGTGGGTGCCTGGAATGTCCTATCCCTAAGAGAGGATGATCACCTGTCTCTGTTATCATCTGAGCTCAAGCGTTTGGACATTGGGATTGCAGCTCTCTCTGAGGTTCGGAGACCGGATTGCGGCGAGATAATGGTGGGTGGTTACACCTACTATTGGTCTGGTCGCTCTGATGGTTACCATACCCAAGGAGTTGCTGTAGATGTGTCCAATAAGCTGACCCCAATGATAATTGAGGTAACACCGGTCAACGAGCGTATTATGAGATTAAGGATTCGTCGCTCCTTGGGTGTCATTTCCCTGGTCCCTGTTTATGCTGCGACTGAGGTGAGTGATCTCACTGTGAAGGATGCATTCTACACCATGCTCGAGTCTGTGGTTGATCAGTGCCCCAGACGAGATACACTTCTAGTCTTGGGGGATTTCAATGCATCGACTGGAACTGATAGGGATGGTTATGAGGTGTGTGTTCATCCCCATGGGTCAGCAACTATGAACCAGAATAGCACTAAGTTCCTTGACTTTGCAAGAAGTCATGGACTTAGGGTGGCTGGTTCATGGTTTCAGCATTCACAAGCTCATCGCTGGACTTGGTATTCCAATGCTGGCGGTGTGGCAAAGGAGATTGACCATGTCCTCATTGACAGTCGTTGGAGGATGAGCCAGAACTGCAGGGTCTACCGGAGTGCTCAGTTCCTCAATACTGACCACAGGCTTGTTGTAGCAACTCTAAAGCTGCACCTTAAATCCTGGAGAATGGTACCATCCTAGCCGACGCTGGATGTTGGCAAGCTCAGGGATGAGAGAGTAGCTGAGGAGTTTGCGAACAGGCTGAGTGGACACTTGGGGGTCTGGGTGCTTTGGGGGGTCCTGAAGAGTTGTGGAGTGCCTTCAAGACCACCGTCCTTGATGTTGCTGGTGGATGTCTTGGAACTCACTGCAGGGCAAAGAAGAATTTTGTCTCTCAAGGGACACTGGATACCATTGACCAGAGTCGCAGGGCCAGGCTGAATGGCAGAGCTGAGCTGTTCAGGGAGCTGAGGCGTAAAACTGTACGTGCACTGAGGGTGGACAAGGAGGCCTATGTGCGAGGAATCTGTGAGGGGGTGGAGCATCACCTGTGGACAGGTGATTCTCGTCCCGCTTACAGGGGAATTTGCGCATTGCGTTCATCCAAGGCCATCCCTTGGAGCACTGCAGTTAGAGCAGAGAGTGGTAGGCTCTTGACAGAGGAGTCTGAAGTGAAGGCCCGCTGCACCGGTTACTTTGAGCGGTTGTACCAGGCTGATCCCCCAGCTGTCGAGTTGGACGTCAAGGGTGTTACAATCCCTGTTGCTGACCCTCGAATCAACTGTGGTCCACCTTCACTTGTGGAAGCATGGGCTGCGGTGTACCGGTTGAAACGGGGCAAAGCTCCAGGGATCTGTGGCATCCATGCTAAACTTCTCAAGGCTACTGGAAATGCTGCACTTGTGTCGTTGCATGCAGTTTTGTGCTCGGCCTGGAACACAGGCATCTTCCCAACTGATTGGAAGAGGGGCCTTGTTGTTCCTCTCTGGAAAGGGAAGGGTGATCGCCAAGACTCAACAACTACCGAGGGGTGACGCTGCTCTCAGTGCCGGGCAAGGTCTTTGCTCGGATAATTCTTGATAGGGTTTGCCACCATTTGCTTGAGCACAAGCGTCCAGAGCAGTCAGGCTTTACACCAAAGAGGTCAACGATTGACCGTATCCTTGCTCTTCGTGTCCTCACCGAACGCAGACGAGAGTTTCGGCAGGGGCTGCTTGCAGCCTATGTTGATCTCTGTAAAGCGTTCGATTCAGTGAATCGGGATGTCCTCTGGAGGATTCTTGGTCTTCGTGGGGTGCCACCAAAACTCATCGATCTGATGTCTGAACTCTACTCTGATACTGAGAGTGCTGTGAAGTGTGGTGGTACCATCTCTGACTTATTTCCAGTTGTTACTGGAGTTCGTCAGGGGTGTGTACTGGCCCCCACACTTTTCAGCACTTGTATGGACTGGATTTCAGGGAGGATGTCGGAGAGATCAAGCTGCGGTGCATCGTTTGGGAATGTCAAGATCTTGGACCTTGATTTTGCAGATGATCCAGTTATCTTTGCGGAGACTTTAGATATCCTTTTTGGGGCCCTCGAGGTGCTGAATGAGGAGTCGGAGTCGCTGGGATTACGAGTTTCTTGGGTCAAAACAAAGATCCAGGCTTTTGGTGACATCTTGGATGCTGTTGTCCTGTCTGTGTCTGTTTGTGGTGAGGATGTTGAGGTCGTGGAGAGATTCACTTACCTTGGCAGTAATATTCATGTCTCTGCTGGCTGTGAGTCAGAGGTCAATCGACGTCTGGGTCAGGCCTGGGGAGTCATGGATTCACTGGATCATGGGGTGTGGCGCTGCCGGTACCTGTGCGGGAGGACGAAAGTCCGAGTCTTCAGATCCTTGGTACTTCCAGTCTTGCTCTATGGATGCGAGACTTGGACTCTGACCAAGGATCTGAGACGGAGACTTAATTTCTTTGGTACCAGGTCTCTTCGGAGAATCCTTGGCTATCGCTGGTCGGATTTTGTGTCCAATGAGCGGTTGCTGAGGGAGACTCGGATGAGATTTGTTACCTGCATAGTCCGTGAGCATCAGTTGCAGCTGTATGGACATGTGGCTCGTTTTCCTGACGCTGATCCTGCTCACCAGATTCTCTCAGCGAGGGAGTCTCATGAGTGGAGGAGGCCAGTGGGCCGACCACGTGCCTCGTGGTTGCAGCAGGTTGACCATCATCTCTAGGAGATGGGGATGGGCCTGGCATCTGCCTTGGGGGATGGCCAGACGGAGGCCCCTGGAGTTCCGGCGGAAAGTGGACTCAGCGACGCGCTGTTCTGGCACATGCTCCCATACCTGACCTGACCTGGAGATCCTTGGGTTTTACAGTCAGCCCTTGGAACTTTGGGACCAAAGGTTCAGGGACTGCTGAGATTATTTTGCCTTATGAAAACGCTGCTAAAACTGGCTAAATCATTAAAATTTGGCAAGTCAATATTCCATGTCGATAGTAATTGAGGGAGATAGATATATGAGGGCCAGTCAATAACTAACCTTCAAATGGCGATATAAAATTTGCGAATATTATGTGATTAGTTGTAGACCACATATGTTACATCCATGGGTAAGAGTCATGTTTTGCCTGTTTCAGATCTGGCAACATTGAGCATATTAGGTTAGTCGAGCAGTTCAAAGATGGCGGCTCCCTTAGAAGCATGCATCAGGGAGGAGCAACATTCTGTCATCTGTTTCTTGGGAAGTGAGGGTGTGAATCCCAGTGAAATCCATCGCAGAATGAAAATGCAATGTGGTGACGCAGGTTTATCGCTGCAGCAGGTGTACGACTGGGACAGGAAGCTTAAAAATGGAGTTCTTTCAGTTTGAGTGTGAGTTGTCTTGACACCCACCTTGCAGACACTTTGCGGAACCCCAGCACCTTGTGAATGACATGGTGCACTGAACCACTTCAGATACCACCACTTCATACCACTTCATGAGTCGGATACCACTTCATCCAGCATAATGCGACATTTCCCCCCCCTAGCATGCGCTCAACTCCTGCAACCATTTCTGGTGTGTTGGCTGTGTGAGGCATGCCCGAGCGAGCAGCGTCTGCCACACTGGACACTCCACTTTTAAACTTCCTGTCCCAGTTTAAACACCTGCTGCACTGATAAACATGCGTTACCACATTGCATTTTCATTCTGCGGTGTATTTCACTGGGATTCACACTATCACTTCCCAATAAACGGATGACAGAACGTTGCTCCTCCCTGATGCATGGTTCTAAGGGATACGCCATCTTGGAACTACTCCATTGACGTCGTACGCTCAATGTTGCCATGTCTAAAACAGGCAAAACATGGATATAACATATTGTTGTGGGCCGGGTATCGGTTGTGAGCACGACCGCTAGGTGGAGCAGTATGGTCGACTCTACCGAACACCCGGAATCTAGATCGTACCTTTCGGAAAACTCCGAGGGTACGGGACCCTTACAGGAGCGTGAATCGTCAATAATTCCACCACGTGGGACAGGGTTATTTGCCATACTTCGGCTCGGAGGGAAGTCGAGCTGAGGGACGAGAATGTGGCAGGCTACCTGGCTGTGAGCGCGTGGCTGGACGTCCACCCCCTCCTAGAGCTCCGGTCGCCAGAAGACGGACCAGGGCAGCCAGACGCAGACCACGCCAGCGACGAGATGAGTGCAGAGAGCCAGACCATGTCAGCGACGAGATGAGCCGAGAACCAGAGCACGCGCTCAAGAAGACTGCGCAGATTGTTTGTTCTCTTCCTTCCTCCCCTTTTTTGGCGCAGTTCGCTCATCGCCCATTGGCCGTAAATGACGCCGAGTCCGCTGATTGGACCGGGAGGGGGCATGACGGCCATCACGGCGGACAGCCCCTCAAACAGGCAGAGGAATATTATCCTGCATGGGCTGTGCTCATTGGACGACCGTCGGGGAACTCGCTCGCATCTCCCTGATTGGGCAAGTGCGACGTCAGGTCTTGTGAACTCCGCCCACGTACGTGCTGACACGCACGTATGCAATGGCGTCGGTGTGAGGAAGCGAGGTGAAGGTGTGTTGTTGTAGTTATCAGGGGTGTAAAATGTAAAAGAAAACCCTAACTATCAAAATAACCCCGCAGCGCATGACAATTTAATTACCCATTAAACAAGGGAAAGGGAGCTATCTATCCACATTTACTTATCGCAGTAACTGAGCTATAGGACCTGTATGTTGAGTGCTCATGGCTTCCAGATTCGTAACAATATGTCGTTCACAACTACACACATGACATTCTCATTTATATCGCCATTTTAAGTTTACTTATTGACTGCCCCTCCTAGTTCTCCCCAAAAAATTTGTGAAATAAGAACCAGCCTATCAGGAGCAGATAAGAGGAACCTATTTACTGCCATTAATCAATGAAGCTTCTAGGGCAAAGACATGTTTTTCCTTTAAAGCAACCTATTTATTTTGATGTCTCGCCTTTCACTAAAATATTGTGAAGCCCAATTCTTTGGGCTCATTTTTTGTATATTCATGATTAAAAAACTTAAATCAATGCACTTCCCCTTAATTTCCCTCTGAAGGTAGAGAGGAAAGTACCACTACTGGATGGTGTGCCACCCTGTGCTTTCTGGGAAGTTACTTACCCCAAGGCCAATGGCCGTGTTTGAAATCAAGTTTTGTGTTGTCCTGTGCATATGTGTATGTCTATGTGACAGCTCTTCGATGAGCCTTAAAACCAGAAAAAAGAAACATGTGGGCATGCATCTGCTTATGCTGTCAAATCAGGCCAGATCAGATCTGTGACTTGCTACAGGTACCATGTAGATCTGTACTAACCTGTTTCATGGTCGGGTTGTCGGCGACTAAACCGTTTCCTCCACCAGGTTTTCTGGTGAGGAGGGCGTTTGGATATGGACACCCAGCAGGATTAAAAACAAAACCTGTCAAAAGGCGGAGGAGCTCCTTGTGAGCCAACGGCCATCCATATCTAGTGCCCAACTGTGTCTGCGGACGTCCTCCTGCAGTTGGGTTACTTTTTTATTAGGAGGTTGGTGGCAGGATTTGCACTCCGGCCACCATAAAACCCTTCACTCCGCAAAACACAAAAATCTGAAAACCCACTCCATGGGAGTACCTCCTGTGCAGCTGCCCTTCAGCTCAACGCAGGGCAGCTCAACGGATGACGGAATTTGGGCAAAGCCTTTGGTAACTTCATTATTTGATAGGAGGAAAACCATGGGATTAAAAAAAAAAAACCTTCCTTGGTCAGATTGCGGTAGTGTTCCAGGGTGGTGGTAAGGTGTCGTCTACCAGACGGCGGTCTCCTTGGGTTAACGTGAGGTAGTCCCTTCGGTTGTGTGCCTGAAATATCCCATTCCAAAAAGAGAATGATCACCTGTCTCTGTTATCATCTGAGCTCAAGCGCTTGAACTTAGGTATTGCAGCGCACTCTGAGGTTCGGAGACCGGATTGCAGCGAGATAATGGTGGGTGGTTACACCTACTATTGGTCTGGTCGCTCTGATGGTTACCATACTCAAGGAGTTGCTGTAGCTGTGTCCAATAAGCTGACCCCAATGATAATTGAGGTAACACCGGTCAACGAGCGTATTATGAGACTAAGGATTCGTCGCTCCTTGGGTGTCATTTCCTTGGGCTCTGTTTATGCTCTGACTGAGGCTAGTGATCTCACCGTGAAGGACGCATTCTATGCCACGCTCTAGTCTGTGGTTGATCAAGTGCCCTAGGCGAGATACACTTCTCGTCTTTGTAATGTCCAGGGGGCAGTGAGACATGGAGAGCCGTGAGGGTTGTCGTAACTCTGTTTATTGCGTCCCCGGATGTACACTACTGCGAGCCTCGAGCGGGTGCGAACAGCTATATGCATTGCAGACACGTGACTATCATCACAACTCCTCCACGCCCCCTCAACGCTCTATGCCAATACACCACACTACTCCCTCCTAAAAGTATGATTATATAATGACAAGCATAATTGGCAAAGAATACTACGACACAAAAGCAAAGAGGAACAAAATGACATCAACCATGTAAAAGCCTCCAAGTACCACGTCACTTAATCTAACCCTGGGGTGATGGTCGGGCTGAGAATCAAACCCAGATGAGATGGCCCAAAAGAAAGCGTGCTTCATCCGCACAACCTATAACAATAATGCCTTTGTTTTAATCTGGCACATAATACACTCTTCTATCCCCATCACATCATATACTGTGTTGGTGTGAGTGAGTTGAATTCCAAATGCAGTGGACTGGGTGCTGAAGTACTGAGTTGCATGATGAAGTTAATGGTGTTTGCAGACCATAATAACAATGGCAGTTTTAAAGATGTAAAGAGGGAAGTTTGGGAGCACAGTATAACTATGCAGCAGAAGCGCCCCCATGCTTACACACCTTCCGGCGTATATGCTCGCAGTAGTGTACATCAATGTGTACATCAACTTATTTCCAGTTGTGACTGGAGTTCGTCAGGGGAGTGTACTGTCTCCACACTTTTCAGCACTTGTATGGACTGGATTATGGGGAGGATGTCTGAGAGAACAGTCTGCGGTGCATTGTTTGGGAATGTCTCGATCTCTGACATTGATTTTGCAGATGATGCAGTCATCTTTGCAGTGACTCTGGATATCCTTTTGGGGGCCTTCAGTGTGCTGAATGAGGAGTCTGAGCCGCTGGGATTATGGGTTTCCTGGGTCAAAACGAAGATACAAGCTTTCAATGACATCTTGGATGCTGCTGTCCTGTCTGTACCTGTTTGTGGTGAGGATGTTGTGGTCATGAAGAGATTCACTTACGTTGGCAGTGATATTCATGTCTGCTGGTTGTAAGCGAGTGGTCAATAGACGTCTGGGTCGAGCATGGGGAGTCATGGATTCACTGGATTATGGTGTGTGGTACTGTCGATACCTGTGCAGGACGGAAGTCCAAGTCTTCAGGTCCTTGGTGCTTCCAGTCTTGCTCTACGGATGTGAGACTTGGACTCTGACCAGGGATCTGAGACGGAGACTTGATTCCTTTGGTACCAGGTCTCTTCAGAGAACCTTGGCTGTTGCTGGTCAGACTTTGTGTCCAATGATCAGTTGCTGAGAGAGACTGAAATGAGATTTGTTACCTGCAAAGTCCGTGAGCGTCAGCTGCGGCTGTATGGACACGTGGTTCATTTTTCTGACGCTGATCCTGCTCACCAGATTCTCTCAGCGAGGGAGCCTCGTGAGTGAAGGAGGCCAATGGGTCAACCACGTGCCTCGTGGTTGCAGCAGGTTGATCAGCATCTCAAGGAGATGGGGATGGGCCAGGCATCTGCCTGGGGGATGGCCAGATGGAGGTCGCTGGAGTACCGGCGGAAAGTGGACGCTGTGATGCACTGCTCGGGTGCATGCTCCCATCCCTGACCTGGCCTGATCTGCTTGTACGTTTTTTTTTTTTTTTGCTTTTTTTTCACCAAGTTCTCTCAAAATTGTGGGTGTTTTTCATTCAATGGAAAACCTGTAATCTAAGACGATAGAAATTATACCATCAATATCACACACAGGGCAAAGACATTTTGCTGACATCATCGCACCTTTATGTTACTTACAGCAGCATTAATCGATGATAGACCCATTGTTACATTGTATGGAGTTTGAACCTGAGATCCAGACTTCAGGAGCTCAAGGCACAGGGCTCACATGGGAGGGCCAAACAGACGAGCTGGATAATTTCAGCCAAAACCCAAATTAACATGACATGCCATGATCTCACATTCTCTCAATATACCATGATGTCCATGTGGTCACATTGGGATATCTTGCTGTTGCAGAAATTGAGGTTTTCTTAAGTTAAACACTTTTTTTTTCAATTTAGATGTAATGCTGCTCAATCTATTAATTAATTGTAACATTTGATCACAGCATGAACTATAATGGCATTCGTAGAGCGCATAGCTTCACCTCACATTCTCATTCTGAACAGAAATACCATCTTTAACTGAACACTCCACTATTATTGCTCATATACCAGTATCATACATGCTCCTGATCATGCTATTATGCAGTGCCATTATCCCTAGCTTTATTTGATTCATTATTAGGATATCTAACAACCACTTTTGTGTACATTAAGGCTAAATTAGGTCAATGAAGGCGAACGTGAAAACAACTTCAAAATATAATCCCCATGGCTCATCGATCATATGTATGAAGTTTCGATTCGATCTGTTTTACGGTTCTGGAGAAATGTATTTTTTTTACATTTTTCTTTTCAATCCATTATGGCTGCAAGACCA
The DNA here is from genome assembly GCF_056783735.1 of Eptatretus burgeri. NCBI lineage: Eukaryota > Metazoa > Chordata > Myxini > Myxiniformes > Myxinidae > Eptatretus > Eptatretus burgeri. The sequence goes on along the minus strand of NC_140977.1, from coordinate 35,328,778 downwards.
CATGACCGATGTCATCATAAATTTAATTCTTCACTCGCATCGGGTCGTAGATCAAATATATGAAGTTTCAGATTTTTCGGATAAGGATTTTGATTCAACAATGGCTGCAATGCCACTTCACCGATGATGTCATTGTTAATGCCTAACATACCCGATGGGGAGTTTGACATATGCCAAGTTTCAATTTTTTTTCGTTGAGCGGCTTAGAGAAAAAGATGTCCATATTTTTTCCTTTCCAATATGGCTGCCATAGCATGTGACCTATGACGTCAGAGTTCTCAATAAAGTATCCTCCATGGGGAGTCCCTCCTATGTTTAAGGTTTCGCATCGATCGGACAAACAGTGGAAAATATGAAGGTGGATACTTTGAGACATGGTAGATCTGCGCTCCATCTCCTGAAATGAAACTCACCCACGTGTGGAAATAGCAGTCAAACACACGCACACGTAGACGCACACGCACATGCACACGCGCATTGCAATAGTCTCACATCCCCTTTGGGGGCGAGACTAATTATAATACATTACCACTAGAACACCAGTTATTTGCAGTTTGTCAAAATGTCGAAGAAGGAAAGAGGATATTAAGCTGGTTTAATGTGGTTTTCTTTGACACATCAGTGTTTTGCATTCCAGAATGCTGTTTGTGTTTTATTTCCACTAAATATAGTCTCATTTCCACATTTCTCTTTCACTCCCAAGATTCAGCAACTTCATTCCTTCTTCGCATTCGTTCCTGGACGCGATATCTGCATATGGCTCTGCTCAAATTTTGTTTCCTGCATTTTCTACAAGCTTGGGCACTGATCCATCACTGAAAGCACACGCCGTCATTGTCCGTGCCAACTCTGCCCAAAGTGCCATCTTCATGAACCCTGATTTCCTTCACAATGCAAGTTTCTTTTGGCGTGCACGTGGCTTGCATGCAGGCCGCCCCTCCACCGGCCTATTCCTTGCGACGGCCGCCATCAGACTGTGCCGCAGGTTAACCGTTTATGGTTTCTGGCCACTGGAAATTGGCCCTGAATTTTGGAAGAATGGGAGCCACCTTCAGCATCATTACTATGATTCCCATCTGCCGTTACCAGTGTACCACTCGATGGCACAGGAGTTCAGCTTGCTCTGGGAACTGCACGAGCAAGGTGTGCTCAGGATACAGCTTGGAAAGTGCACGATGCCAATTTTTCGTCATTGACAAATCTAGGAATGGTAAACTTGTTGATAGTTTATACATGTGAAGTGCCAAACCACCTTCCAAGTCGCATTTGCCAAACTAAATGGTTTATTTTTTGCTGATCTGTGACGTTTGTGCTTGACTTGCGATGGGATTACTACAAATCAAAATTATAATTGCATATTGGCTGAGTTGGCAGGATAACTCAGAGGTTGCACATAGTCTTCAAATGTTCTTTTAGGCCTTGACACAGGAGAGAGAATTCTCCAATCCATGAGCAGACATTTTGATGTAGAAGCAAACAGAATTTGTCTCCTCTTTCCTGTGCTTTTAGCATCAGATATTGTTTTCACATTTGTACTTGGGAGGGGAAGGAGGAGGGGGAAGAAGGGGAATGATTAATGATGATTGTTGCTGTAGTGCACCTCACTCCTGATTTGTAGCTTCAATATGCATATGCACATCCCACCCACCTCTGCTTGCATATTTAGGTGTTTTTATAATGCGAATCCTAACTCTAACCCCACCCCTCCCCCACTTCCACCTCCCCTAGTTATTTTTCTTTCTAAAGCTTCTCTGTATGTTGAATGCAGGTCTTCAAGACAACTCTTCTACACGTTTGTTTGTTTTTATTTTGGTGTTATACAAAATTTGCATGCTCCAGTACAGAAGGGAGAAAGTACACAAACGATACAGAAGCCTGTGTCACAGGTACAAAAGGGAGAAAGCCTTCACCTTTCACTTCAGGAACACACCCGAAGGAGTCTTTTTATTTATTTTTTTTCCTCCCTTCTTTTGCCTTTAAAGTGCCAACTTACCGAGTTTTACTACCATCTGTCCTCTGTTCAGTTTGATGACTGCACCACTTTTGGCTTAATCACACAATCGATCATATAGCTTGACCAATCACAATTCTCTTACACTAACTAATTTACATTTTAATGCATATTACACTCAACTTCTATAATTTGCCATTGTTGTGATTCTCTACACTTATTTTCTCTGATGGAATTGTTATGCAATTCAATGGGATTGACTAAATAATAGATTGTATGTATGATACACTTCTGCTTCTTTTGACTTTGTTATTTCTTTGTTGCCCCGTGCACGCGAAGCGAAAAGTGGGGTTAAGCGATTGGTTCACTTTGTCTGTCTCTGTCTGTCTGTTCACCATCGTCATTTTGTGATCGAAGAGCAACTTAATTTAAATTAAATGTTATATTTTGAACACTATTTAACATGAATTGGAAAACAAACTTGGAATTTAGCAGTACTTTGGCTTTGAATTTGTCCTGATTACGCATGCACAGAGAGGAGTGAGAATTTTTTATTCGGTCTGCATGTCTGACAGTCAAAATTGAAAATCATTCCAAACAGGAAAGTTACTGTTTATAAAGACATCATAAAGGACACAAACAACAGGCACAGATAACTGATGTAACGTATTAAATAAGGTGCTGTAAAAGACATTGCATCAACGGCAGTAAACTTACGGAATATTTTTTCCCTACAACTTTAAAAAAAAAAAAAATTCTTTCAATTGAATTAAATACTTGAACACGAGAACAGAAATCACCTTTTGACATTTTCAAAAACCTTACGTTTAGCAGTGCTTGTGTAACTTATTATGGCATTTTATGTCATCATGACCAATCAAATTTGCCGCTTGGAGATTGCGTACATATTCTTGTTTCTAAAGATTGTGTGGAGTAAGGTGTTCTATAAACTTTCCAGTTTAGTATGGGTTTCCTTTCAAGGAACTTCAATGCAGAAGGCAGTATTAGGCCCATCTTATGGTTGTCTATCTGTGCTATATCCTCTTTAAATGCTGAACGCCAAGCGAGGAAGTAGCATGTATGATTTTTAAAGTATTTGGTATGACTCCACCGGAGATCGAACTGCCAACCTTTCAGACTCGGTGCAGACACTTCTCACCATTATTCACCAGGCCTTGCATTTTCAAAATCGGACGGGGGTGATAAATCGGTCTCGTCATGTGGGGTGAGGGGGTTGATTTTTGCCTACGGGGCTGATTTTAAAATTGCTTCAAAATCTTGTGAATTAGTTTTTGTAAATTGTTTTAACATGTGGTCCAAATTGACCAATGTCCGTACAAACTGAACTGCCAAAGAATCTGAATAAACTGAGCCTAATCCTAACTACGTAATTTCAAAATGTACCTTAAACAGCCCTTCTTGGGGCCAAACACAAAGTTCTGAGAAAAAGAACTTTCTGCTCAAGCACAGTACTTTCCCACAATCCTTTTCATTAAAAAGTATTAGAACTAAGTTGTCTTTGTTGTTGTGGATTATTACCTGTAATGACAAAAGTTCTGACAATTTGCATGAATGATGTGCCGGTACAATACATTACATGTATGCCATTGAACTGGGACCATTCACGTATTACATACACAAGTCCAACCCATTTCTCCCCCTGGACTAGCCCACTGTGTTCAACATATACATGGGGATAAAGCTTGACTTTTCACTGCCATTACCTTGTCATGTAGGATTGTACTTGAATGTCCACACCTGGATCCACCAGTAACATAGTAATAATGTCAAAAGATTTATTCTTGTAACAAATTTAAAACTTTATTCGCTGCAAAGCTGAATGACCAAAAAAAAATCTGAACAGTCGCAAATTTAATGAGTTTATTAATGCATTTCTGTCTCAACAAAACTAATTTATTTGCAAGTATCTCTCTCTCCATCCAATAACATAACATACATGTGTTCAGTACATTCTGCCAAATACTAATTAACTTTAGTAGGTTTAGTATTGATGTAAATCTTCAGGCAGAAACCCTCAAAAGTCACTATCATCAGACTCATCAGATAATTGTGAAAGAGATTCATCCCCTGAGCTACCTGAAGATAAGTCCAACACAACAGTATTCTCATCATCTGTGGAGATGGCTTCAACCATGTCATTGTCCGTTTTTCGTGTCCAAAAGGAGACCAATGGTGTTGAACAAAGGTGTTTTGTTTTGCCATACAGGTAATCTTAGCTTTTTTTTCTTCTTCTTTGAAAAAAAAAAACTTAAAAAAAATTTTTTTTTCACAGCTTAATTTTACAGGGCCGATAAAAAGACCCCCTGAAAATCGACCACCGGGTCGATCACGGGGGTGAGGCCGATCGGCCCCGTCAAAATGCAAGCCATGATTCACTGAGTTTTATGTGTTTGTTTTTATTTTGGAAATGATAGTATGATTTGGTGTGTGTGGTAAAGGTAGACAGGCATACACTGTCCAACTTTCCCAAATTTGTTGTATGAAATGCATATTTTGAATCACATGAGGCAAAGCCATCTTATTCCATGCCACGTACTATATGTTGAATGTCACAGTTAAATTGAATAAGTTCTGTTTGCCTTTGCCCAAGAGATGATCACCTTTTTAAAAAACACAAAGTAAAATGCTCATAATGAAACTGCCACTCACACACGGACACTGATGGAAACAAACATTTAACACAGCCACTGAGCTTGAAGGAAGTGCCATCACTTCCCGGAATACTCTTAGTACCAGCAATGTCACAACCATGGAGCTGCTTTTCTCACCACACTCAGCGGGGCATTTCCTCCGCCCCATGTATGCCAAGTGATGGAGATTGTCCATGCTCTTGTCCTTTGAAATGCTGAGCGTCAAGCAAGGAAGCAGCACGTACCTTTTTATAAAGTCTTTGGTATGATTCAGCCGGGGTTTGAACCACTGACCTCCCAAACTCTGAGCAGATGCTCTAACCATTACACGACCAAGTGTGATGCACCTTTGTCAATTGTGTGGACATACAGGAGGTGGAACTCAGCTGTGTGAGGATTTTGACAGCAGAGAAGTCTTTGAAAAGTCTGGCAATGTGGTGCAGGCTGTCTTGTATGGAAGAAAAAATTGTGCACAACTCCCAAGAGGTATAGTCTCTTTTCTGTTGGCCAGTCTATCTCCACTTTAAAGAGGTTCTGAGTTTGGGAGCAGGACATTGGTATTTTGGCAGTTATGTAATAATGCCAAACTAGCCGAAACCCCGTCACAGATGGATTCAGTTCTTTCAACCACCCTCACCAGCTCACCCACACTCAAGGGACATGGACTGGACAGGGCGTGCTTGTCCCCGCCTACTCATCCCCCGCCGCTGCCCCATTCCTCCCCCACCTTCAATTTGCTTACCCCCGCCCAAAAATTTAATTACCCCGGCCCCGCCCCGCCCCCGCCTCTTCACTCCCCCCCGTCTCTTGATTCCCCGCCGTACTTGCCCCCGGGCCCCCGCCCCTGTCCACCCCCTCACACTCAACCCCGCCTAATTCACCCCAGCCCCCGCCCACTCATCCCCCACCCAATTTCCCCCCCCGTCTCCCGCTTTCAATTTGCTTACCCCTGCCCAAAAATTTGCTTACCTTGGCCCCGCCTCTTCACTCCCTGCCCCCGTCTCTTCAGCCCCTGGCCCCACCTCTTCACTCCTCACCCCTGTCTCAACGAAAAGTTTTTATTCTGCTTCAGAGTTGAAAGTTGACTATTGCCACTATGTGCGATGCACTCTTACAGGTACGAAGTTTCTTTCAGTCCAGATCACAGTACCGAGAAAAAGAGAGACGCGACCGCTAGGAGGAGCACAAAATCGGTCCTTCAGTATTAATATATAGATGCTGGTCAACCTTTGCTTTGCTAATTCAATCAGTGATTTCAAATGTCATGGGAGGTGATATCCTGTGATGTAGAGCACTTTGACACTGGTTAATCCCAAATCACTATCCACTTGTGATACCACTGTGTTGGCACTTCCTATCATTGGCCAAGAATAACTCTTGAGAAAATGTCCCTGTGTACCCCAGTTCCCCTTCTCTCCCATCATTGTTCTGCTTGCCATTAATGTATTGATGGTGTCTTTCTAGATTAGCCATCTTCAAAATAAAGAAAACTATTATGTTTCTCCCACAGTATAAAATAAATCATTTTAAAATTGGCTTTTAGTGTCTGTGTAAGTATCATCAGTGAAGACTTACACAACCTATGTCTTCAAGACCAGGCTTCTAATGGGGTATATGAAAATAAACATCATGATCTGCTGGAACAAAGGAACACTGATTGTTATGCCTGAAAACCCAACATCTCCGGAGAAGCAGGTCAGGTATGGGAGCATGCACCAGAGGAGCGCATTGCTGTGTCCACTTTCCGCCAGTACTCCAGGAGCCTCCATATGGCCATCCCCCAGGCAGATGCCTGGCCCATCCCCATCTCCTTGAGATGCTGATCAACCTGCTGCAACCACGAGGCACGTGGTCGGCCCATTGGCCTCCTCCACTCACGAGACTCCCTCGCTGAGATAATCTGGTGAGCAGGATCAGCGTCAGGAAAACGAGCCACATGTCCATACAGCCGTAGCTAACCCTCACGGAATATGCAGGTAACAAATCTCATTTGAGTCTCTCTCAACAACTGCTCATTGGACACAAAGTCCGACCAGCGATAGCCAAGGATTCTCTGAAGAGACCTGATACCAAAGGAATTAAGTCTCCATCTCAGATCCTTGGTCAGAGTCCAAGTCTCACACCCATAGAGCAAGACTGGAAGCACCAAGGACCTGAAGACTCGGACTTTCATCCTCCCGCACAGGTACCGGCAGCGCCACACCATATTATCCAGTGAATCCATGACTCCCCAGGCCCGACCCAGACGTCTATTGACCTCTGACTCACAGCCAGCAGAGACATGAATATCACCACCAAGGAAAGTGAATCTCTCCCCCTTGGGGTGAGTTATTCTTTTTATTATTATCCCTCCCCCTCGGAGGGAGGGAGCGAGATATTGTAATCGTCCAGTTTGTTTGTTTGTTTGTCTGTCTGTCTGTTAGCAACTTTACGGCAAAACGGCTTTAGCAAACACTATCAACTTGAATCCACAGGTGGGCAATGAACCTTGGACAACCCCTTTAACTTTTGGGTCCAATTGGATCAAGGGTCAAGGTCAAGGTCACGAAAAGATCAAAATCGTTTTTCGCTCATAACTTCGCCAAAAATGGTTTAATTGACTTCAAACTAAGACTAAAATATTCCTTATAATCAACATCAGGCAAAGGATGTATCGAATTTAAATTTGATCCCCAAAATAACTTTATGCCTTAAATGGGTGGGATTTGTTGTGCCTGGCACCACTTGTTTTAAAATAGATTTTGAAATATTTGATTTAAAAAAATAGCATATGTCACTTTTGAATATGTTAAGGGAAGAACAAAATATAAACTGGAATGGCCACACAGTAGAGTGCATACCTCCGCCAGGCTGATTAGTTAACGTTTTGTATCCCACTGAAAGGCTGGATTTGGATTTCAACCTGAACTAAAATCTAATCGGCTTGTTCTTGTCACCTAACAAACTCATCCACAAAGGTTTGTCCGAATACGTCCATAACTTCTTCAGATATCGTGATGTATATAGTTTTATTCTTATTACTCAATGGTGAAGAATTGCTTTAAAAATTCTCGGATCCAGATATGAATTCAGATCTTCATCAAAATCGAATAAATTATTCCTTGTTACATACTCAACCTCTCCACCAAGTTTCGGCGAAATCCGTCCATAACTTTTTTCAGAAATCCTGCTATATGTCGTTTTTGGCCAGATATATATGAGGCTCCGCGAGGAGTGATGTAAGGGCCACATCGGCCATTTTGGAGTTAATGCCATATAGCACTATTTTAACCCTTCCCCTATCATCCGAGCCTATCATCATCATATCATTAAGAAATGTCGCTTACATACTACCGACTACGCGAGCACACGGCAACACTTACACAGTTTTACTTTACAGACGGCGCCGACAACACATATACTCAAAAGCAAAAGAAAGGGCCACCCTCAACGACAAGGGGGCAGACGGGCCTGTGGGCCGCGAGACCGGGTAGAGCCTACCCGTCTTGTGATGAGCCGCAAATGTCGCGGCGGTGCCCCGACTCCGCGCTCCTCCGCGGGTTTCGTTGGCACTGCTTGGAATGGGGTGGGAACGGGCCCCACTTTCCGCACTATCTCAGCGCGGGGGGGGGGGGGGGAGGGGGGAATTGTTGATGCTCTGGGGAAAGAGGATAGCTGGCTTGCTTGGGTCCCGCGACGAGCGACTCCACTGCGACCTCGACCGCGTTCCCGGCTTCCCCTCTCTGCAGCTCCCCGACAGACCGACTCTCCTCCAGACCCGTCTTGACTGCTGCTGCCACACTCCGCCGCCGCCACACCTCTCCAATTCGCCCGAGCCCAAAACTGCGACTGCCTCCAACTGCTTCCGACCCAAAACAAAACTGACTGAATTCGCCCCGCGCTTGGCGCTTTACAGTGCGACAGGAGAACCCATATGCAAATTTCCGGATCAGGATGAGCTCGGGGGTGGAGCCACGCTCGCCCATTGGACGGAGGAAAAGTGGGCGTGAACCTCCCCTGATCCTCGAATTTGCATATATCGATTCCACTCCGACGCGCCTGGAGGCGGGGCCAAATCGCCCCGCGCTTAATGATTGGACGGATCGGAAGTGGGCGTGTATCATTCCTGATCCGACTTCCCCTCGGAAAGGCCGCTCTTTGTACCCGCGGCTCAGCGCGCGTCCCGCACGAGGCCAGGACAGCCTGACGCTCGGCGTTCACAAGTGGTGCGGGAATGGCCGCAGAAGAAGAAGAGGTGAAGGTGGTGGAGGGTTTATTGTGGTTTATGGCCATGGCGACGCTTGGAATGGTGGTGATGCGATGTTTGCAAGAGCGAGTTGTGAAGGTAAAGGTCGTGGCTGTTGGCATTGTTGTTGTTTTGAAGCGGAGTTGCGGTTGGTGGTTGTTGTGTGATGGCGGTTGAGACGTGGTTGGTTCAAAATAAAGACAGAACAGAAAAACGGCTATCTTAAAGGGTCGCAGCCCGAATGAATCACATTTATTCCCTCTAAACAACGGGTTTGGGGCTAATTACACATGTACTTACAGAGATATCTCACCTACGGGACCTGAATGGTGGTTTGCGAATTTCCTCAACCACAACACTACCCCCTCCCCTTTTTACAGACTCGTCCCGAGTCGTCAAATTTTCGTGTGCCATCATGTGTAGTTCTCCCCTAGTACGTTTTACCTACGGATCCCTGAGTGCGACATTCATGGTATTCGTGTCCCCAAAATAAATAACCTGAGGGCTGAGTAACTAACTAAACAAACCCACTCACACGGACGACTTGAATAAAATTGCCGGCGCTAAGACAGACATGCCGGGGGCGCACTCATATGTACAGTACATCTTAACCTTAACTTACAAATTTTACACTAAACCATGGCCCAGGATCAATGGACTCTGCAAAAAGAAAGCAGTTAGCAGGGAGTCAGGCTGCTCGCATGCAGTCTCTGGCTCAAGCAATGCAGGTGACAGGGAACGTGGCTGGCTGCTCACACGCAGTCCAAGGCCTTCCCTTTTGAAAATGAACCCAGTGAACCACAACGGTGCATGGGCTGCACAAACGCAGTCTCCGCGCCAGCTCAAGTGGCACACGCAATGAACACAATGGATGGATGGATGAATGGATGGATGCAAACACGGTGCACGGGCCGCCACTGCAGGCCCGTGTTGTTGCTGCCAACAGGACAGTTCTTGCAGCTTGCAAACTGTTGCCTTGTGGATCCTGGCACGCATGGAAATGAACAGGGGGGGTGGGGCAAAGCAAAAATTGAACGGGCCTGGTGAACAGGGGCAGTGGGCATGGCATGCAAAGGTGAGCAGGCAACCACAGCCTGCAGAACAAGGCCGCTGCAGGCAAACACAGCCGGCAGACGAACTGGCCGGCACAGGCCTTGCAGTAAACAGCTGCAGACGATCCGGCCGGTACAGGCCTCGCAGCAAAACAGCTGCCGATGAAGTGGGCCGGCCTTTGCCTTGCAGTGGAGGGAGTGCGGTGGTGCTGGCCACTCGGAAGGCGGGCTCGGACCTACCCTACGGTCTCCCTCCCGACCTATCGCCTTTGCCTGTCACTGTCCATACCCACTCCCTTAATTTGTGAAACCCAATTTAGCCCCAACTTATTTTTTTGTTGTTTTTATTTTTACTTCCCCACTATAAATCGTCCTCTAACCCCCTTTATCGTCCTTGTTCGGCTAACCTATCCTGTCGCCTAGCCTACTCCCAACCCCGACGTTCCCTTCCCGGAGGGGAATAAGGGAGAGCTTGCGTGCTGTGTCGAGGCCCAACGAAGCCTCAAGATGGCCTCCCCAGACTTCAGCGATCTAACCCCAAAGTGGGTCCAGCGGCCCACAACGAGAGCGAGGGGATGGATGGTGCGGAGGGGTACACTTCCTAATCTACCCTAACCATTTAACTGTTAAACTACCCCGGGGCTTTCAACAAGCGCCTCTCGCTTAAACTATTGGTTCTAACAACCCAGATTCCCGTTGCCTGTGTTGGTGTCCTCTCAAATTTCGGGCCTCGCCCCCCAATTTTCTTTCCGTGCCCTCACACGGTCTCATGGCTGGGACGCGTGGCTCCCCTTGGCAGGCACGACCCTCTGCCGATTCTCCGACGATGGCACCCCCGGGCACTACACTGCCTCCGAGCCTACCAGCTCCCTAAACACCGGGGAGTGCCCCCCATGGCACCTCCCCTGAAACGCACACGTGGCAGGCTGGCTTCCCGGGCCCCTTTCCAAGGGTCACCCGTGCCCACAACACTGCCCACGCGGCTAACGGCGCCCCGGGCCCCCGCACCAAGCGGGCGCACCCGTGCCCACTACGCTATCCCGGCCCCCCATGGGCCCTTGGCCTACTCCAGCCGACTAGCTTGGTGCCCGGGGTACCCACTCAGCGATACTCACCTTTCGCAGCCACGCTCCCAGCCCGTCAACAGGGCTCCTGCACCCCTCCAAATGGGTTTCGAGCCTACTTTCCCACCAACAACAAAACGACCTCCATTTTTCAATTTGACTAACCCCCTAACTCACTCTACACTGACCGCGGGGTCCCTTGGGCGGGAGTCACTCCTCCCCCCAATCACTCATCGCACCATGCATTCCCCATTCGCTCCATTCACACAGACCCGCTGGCCTCACTCACTCACCAAGCACATTTTCCACTCAACTCACCAACTCTTCAACACACACACCACTGAACTCTGCCATCCTGCTAACTACCTCCCCTAACTAACTCGTGCTCCCACGTCGTCCCTTAAACTACAGCACGTTCCTTTTAACACTACGTAGCTAAACTACGTCCCCTCTACACATTCACAAGTCTGTCACTGACTCCAAAATAATCCCATACTACATTTTCCCAACCTAAAGCTCACTAAATCCCTCTACCTAATCCATGCCCAAGTAAGGGGATCTTCCACCCCTTGCCCGGGAATCCTGTTCACCCGGAAGCGAGGCTTGCTGTTTTTTTTTTTCCACATGCGCAGCACCAGCGCAAAAACTCACAGCTCACACACTTTGCACTTGCCCGTGACGTCATGCAGCTGCACGTGTACCTTGTCCCTCCTTGGACGGTATCATCCGGCAGGGATACCCCTCCTGCCGGATTCCAACCCCACGTGCAGCCATGACGTCACCGTGCGCATAAAAAAACACAAGCCCCACGTCTCGAGGGGTTCCCCACGCGAACACATGTGCTTTGCCCATTGGAGCTTAACACACCCGCTCGCGTGGAGAACCCGTCCGGTCCAAATCCGAAATCCTGCCTAAACTTTGTCCGTCCGCGGGATCGGCAAATCCACCGCGTGCGTTTCAAGACCGGGACTTCACTCCCGCAAGCGAGCACGTGGGGGCCTCGTGCGTTGCACAGCACGGACCTCGCGCTCGCTGCTGGGTGAACCCGGCACGGTCCCCGAAACAGCTACAGCCGCTACCCGGCTTTTGTCCCTCTGTCGCAGTCGTCGTCTCCATTCGACACACACACACCTGCGTGTTACGACACTCATACACCACTCCATCACACTCACCCCGGGAGACGCGGCTGCATGTTCACACATGCCGACCGACATCTCCCTTACATACAGCGACCTTGCACACGCTGTCTCCCTCACACTCAGCCGTTCACTCACGCATGCCACCTCCCTCGCACACGTGGCTCAACTCACTCGCGGCCTTCCACTCACTCGTGCCATTTCCCTCATACACCGTGCCTCGCACATGCGTGCCGTTTCTGGCACACACGCGGCTCCACTCATACACGCGGGGGCACTCGCCCGCGATGTCTCACTTACACATGGCATGCTAGGAAGCACGCCCTTCGGCACACTTGCCACCACACCACTCACACACGGGGTTGCTTCCACACACGGGGACACACTCACACCTTGCACCACACACACCGGGACAACCACACTGGGGATTCGTGTCCCACAAGGGTCTCCGGGGCCTCTATACCCCCCAAGCTCTCCGTGCACCTATCCACAGCACCCGTCCCCTCAACCTCGCAAAGCACGACCGAACCCACCTGGTCGTGATTCGCCTCAAGGGGGCATACTCCCTCCCCTCGTTCCTGGAGGAGGCTATCCCACTGCTCGCACTGGGTCTCCACCCAGTCCACCAGCTCCCCCTCATGGTCCTCCACTCCCTCTGTGTGTGTTTGCGCGTCTCTAACCCCGTCATTATCATGCAGTCTCTCCTCTATTTTTTCTGTCTCCCGTGTCTCTGTACATTTTCTCTCCTTGTTCCTTATTTCTGTCTCTTCCTGGTTCCTTTTTCCTTCCCATCTGAGTCGTTCTTTCTCTCTGAGCCCCATTAGCTGTTCGTTCTCCCTCTGGAGTTCCTCAATCTCCGTTGACTCCAATCTCGCTCTCCGTTTTAGTTGTTCAATTTCACACTCATATAGTTGTTGTTTTCTCTCCCACTGTTCCTCCTGCTCTTTGTTTTCCAATCTCATTGTTTC